>NC_089850.1:22349872-22666532 GCF_036373705.1 Amia ocellicauda
ACTTTCTTATTAAACTATGCTTCCCTATGATTCTGATTACCTTTGAATTGTTATGACAACCTCTCCCTTAGCACATACTTATTACTTACCTGTATTAGGTCTGCACTTGTTAGCTCATTGTATTTTGTACTATTTCACTGAATTTGTAATGCTTTGAAATGTGTATTGTGTAAACTGTAAGTCACCTTAATAAGGGTGTTTGCCAATAAATAAATACATATTATTATGATTACACATAACAGAATATGTGGTTTGTGTTCCTTTAAATTGTAACATTGGGAAAAACATGATGGTGTCATTTCAATCCAGTTCAACCAAGCATGTAACTACATTGCCACATAATTAAATGATAATTGTTATTTAGTTAATTTTAATCTCTCAATAGTAACACAAATGTATCGCACCAATTATTGTTTTTTGTCAGTCTGTGGGGTTGTAAAAGAAAAAGAAAACGAAAACATTTTGACATTAGCAGCATCAGCCGGCTCTGTGGCTCTCAGTGCAACATAGTCAGTAGCACTTTCCACAGCAGCGTTTACCCTACCATTATGCTGCCCCTCCCCCCCTACACGACAATCTGCCAGCAATCCCCGCCGGCAACAATTCAGTACCAGACCACCTGACCTATGCATAATTTCTGGGGGAAACACAGCAGCAGTCTAACACAGCTGGGATTTAAAAATTTTGCTGGAAGCTAAATGTGTGCCTCCCCTGTCCAATAATACAATGTTCTCATTTGTATTGTAAGGTACTCTGTTGCAGAAGCCTCTACCATTCACTATAATTCTTTGAACTCTCCAAGGACTTTTGGTTGGGGTGGGGGGGTGCTACTATTTTAAGAACTGTTTTAAATGTAGGCTTGTATCGACTGATCAGTTTGCCAGTTTTGAGGTGCAGGTATTTAAAGTGGAGCCGACTAGGCCGGACATTTGTGCACTTATTTATAGACTTCCAACTTATTTACTGAACTACAACAAGGGGTTAATTGGGGAATTTTCTGAATTTGTATCTACATTGGTTCCTTGTTGTGACAGCCTTGTCATAGTAGGTGATATTAATATTCATATCTGTTGTCCTGATAAGCCTTTGGTACAGGATTTTGTAGCGTTAATGGATTCGTTCAACCTTACTCAATCTGTAGTAGGGTCTACGCACAAGCAGGGTCACACTCTGGACTTGGTACTGTCCTGGGGTGTCCCGGTGTGTGAGCTGGCTATAGAAAATATTGGGCTATCAGACCACTTTTTTATTATGTTCAATGTGTCTTTTGTTGGCCTATTCCTGACCCTGTGACAGCTGGCCGTTGTGTTCGGTCCATAAATGCTCTGACCGCTCTTAAGTTTTCAGAGGTGTATTATTCTCATGCCCTTGCCGCTGATCTGTCTCCATCTAGTCGGGACCTAGATGAGCTGGTAGCCGACTAACACCGTGTGTAATGACATCTTGGACTGCACTGCGCCAGTCAAACAGGTAAAATCGAAAGCTGTATCTCAGCCCTGACTCAATGTCGAGAGTCGATCTCTTAGACAAAAATGGAGACAAGCGGAAAGGAAATGGAAAAAAGATGAATATGTCAAAAACACAATGTGTCATATCATTGGTATGTAGACGATACCCAGCTGTATATACCTTTGAAAATGTAATAACTCCACACTTGTATCTCTGCTTGCTTGGTTGAGATAAAAGGGTGGATGGCTTCTAGTTTCCTACAGCTCAATGAGTCCAAATCTGAAGTGGTAATCTTTGGCGCCTCCAAGTTACACAATCAGCTTTCCCGTCATCTTGGTCCTTCAGCCGCCAATGTTAACACTAAGGCGAGAATCCTTGGGATGATCTTTGATTCTGAGCTGAAATTTGATAAATCAATGACTTAGTGAAGGGTAGCTTCTATCAATTGAGGGGTATTGCAAAATTGAAAGGCTTCTTGTCTTAAAGATATGGAAACTGTGATTCATGCTTTTATCTCATCCAGAATGGACTACTGTATTCTCTGTATCTGGGGCTATCCAAAAAATTGCTTTTGCGGATGCAGTTGTTGCAAAATGCAGCGGCCAGACTGTTGACTGGCACAAAGAAACGTTCCAGCATCACTCCGGTCCTGGCTTCTCTGCACTGGCTTCCTGTTGATTTGAGTTCAATACAAGATTCTGTTAATGGTGTTTAAAGGCTGACATCGACTTGCTCCAGTTTATATTTCCAGTCTATTGCAGAGTCATCAAGCTGCTAGATCCTTAAGATCGTCACAGAGTTTTAAATGTCCCTAAATCCAGATTAAAAACCAAAGAAGATCGTGCTTTCTCCGTGGCAGCGCCTCGCCTCTGGAATAGCCTCCCACTACAAATTAGAGCAGCTGACTCGACTGAATGTTTTAAATCTATGTTGAAGACGCATCTCTACTCTGTTGCATATGAGTGTTCTTAGATGTATGGAGTTTCCACTGTGATGCATCTGATGAGTTTTGTGTTCTGTCTATTTGTGGTTATGTGTTTTTTGGAACACTTGTGTTGTATTTAAATGTGCTAAATGTTGATTGATTTATTGATTGATTGAAGGTAGGATTAGGACGTACATCTGTGTAACTAGTATTTTTTCTAGACCTCAGCACCTTGGCTTATTTCACCCATTTTATTTTTTTATTTACCACAGTGGCTTGTAAAAGAGGATCACCATTCTTTTAATTTTCAGAGTTGCATGTCTTGGTATACTAAAGTTCCTAAGCTACAGCTCTAGAAAAAATTGAGAGCACTTAACATTGATTTCTGAACTTGGAGTGGTCTCTTCATTTTTTCAAGAGCTGTAAACGCAACAAAACCTTTTCCAAACACAACAAAATGCCTTTCCACATGAAACAAAAATACGTTCACAATGGAAATGAGGTAATGGAGAAGGCAGAACAGCTGCTGTGACATGCGAATGCCATTTATCAATGCTAATCATGTAAAAATGCAAACTCTACAAATAAAATAGTTTTAAATTTGATATACAAATTATTACACCATGTCAACTAAAGACACCCCCGGCATTTACAACCTAGGGCTAATTGATTTCTGGAGAAACCCTTATTTCCCATAGGCACAATGTTATAAACAATGGTTTTGTACACCACGGTTTTGTGCATGGGTAATTACTTATGCATTCAATTATTGTCTCTTTTGTATTTGTAATTAATTGAGAACAATTTGCAGATTATATTTTTCACTTTTCACATTTTCTGTATTGATCAGTGGCAAAAACACCTGATTTAATCCATTTTGATTTCATCTTCAGATTTTCATGTAACACAATGAAATGTGGAAAAGTCCAAGGGGAGTGAATACTTTTGAGAGCCACTGTATATACAGACGGGTGTGAAATTAAAAGAAAAACCCACAAAGTGTCTCAGTAAGGTGTTGGGCCACCATGAGCCACCAGAACAGCTTCAATGCTCTTGGCACGTATACTTTGAGTCTCTGGAACTCTAATGGAGGGATGGAACAGCATTCTTCCAAAAGATATTCCCTCATTTGGTATTTTGGTGATGGTGCCAGGCCAGGAAAATGCCCCCCACAACAGAACAGAGCCTCCGGACCCCCTCACTGTAGGGGTCAAGCAGTCAGGCCTGTACCATTCTCTTGGTGTCCCCACACATGCACTCACCCACTTGTTGAAAATACTAGCTAGTTGAGCAGTCTTTGTGACTGAAGCTCCTGCCATTCGGGCCCCAATAATGACCCCTCTTTCAAAGTCACTGAGATCCTTTCCTCTTGTCATCTTGATCCAAAATCAGAGCATGATAGGATGTTAATTGCTTTATTGCATCATGTAATACACCTGTTTGCAGGCATCTACATTCGTTATGTTTCTCCACTCATTTATTCAGGTTTTTCCTTTAATTTGTCACCCGTCTGTATCTCGAAATACAATTTAAGATATCTTAAACCTAATTGCAGATATCTCAAACTCCAGTTCAAGTTATCTCAAATTCAATTTTCGTAAAGTATCAGTTGTCCACTGTCTAGGCGTCCACTAATGGGCCTATTAATATTGTAACAGTTTTGCAAACTGTCTAGGTTTCAAGCATGAGAACACACTCTTATTACAAACAGGAACCGCTTTTTATTCAGTAACCATATTTACGCCACTCTCAAGGGGCTTTCTCGCCGGACGTGGTGCAGCAGAGGGGCAGAGTTAAGAACTGGCAAAGCAGATCGGCGTACAAGAAATAAAATATTTTCAACTTTCGCCATGCCACGCCTTGAGGTGAGCCATCAGCCAATTGGAAAAGAGTAGCAGGCTCAAAATAGATAAAATGGAAGAAAAAGATCAGTGACTATTTTGATATTTAATATATATATGAAAAATATCAATACATTGAAAATCCATTCAACTTGCAGAAGCCAATAGTCCAAAAAGTGATGTGAGCAGCAGGTTCTTAAGGGAGCTTTTCAGGATTGCAGTTCTAGCGTTAACGCTAGAGTTCAATAAACTTTTCCTTGATATTATAATGTAACCAATATATTAAAATAATAACAAAGTGCTATATCCCGACAAATGTTTTGTGATAAAAGACTATGGGTGCTGACCACTGCCATGGCCACACAGTCAACCGAAAGTCCTGAGGACCACTCCTAATAATCCTTGCGCCCCACTGATGCTGGGTCTCAGCCTGTGGCCCTGGGTTACACTAACGTTACAATATTATTCATACATTACTTGGTCTAAAGAGAAGCAGCATGGAAGACAGATTCAAATAAATTGTATCATTAGTAGAACAAGAAAGCTTTGTGTTTATATGACTGAACATTTGTAACAAAACATAAAACAAAAACAAAACAAAATAAAAACTTAATTTATATTTTAAGATAATTATGGATATGAAATAAGTATTGCTTCATTCCAAAAGGTATTTTACAGTTGACATACTGTAATAATTTGAATGAATCAAATTAAAAACTATTTAGTTTGTGTTTATGTAAAATTATTACTCCCTAATTTTCAGTAATTTGCATCTCAAAAGTTTCTCCAAAATACATGGATGGTTTCACACATGAGGGTGAAATTTGCTATACATTTATCAACTGAACTATTTTTTTAAATATGTGTATAGTGGATTTGAGATTAATGTGATAGCATACAGGATGAAATGTACTACAGACTGGCACCAAAAGTGCTATGGACAGGCAACAGTTCACAGGCACAGGCTGTTTCAGAGCTCATATAACAAGAGCTGGGGTGATAAACTTGCTCCAGTTTTAATAAAGTAACCCATTAACTAAGAGAAAGATCCCAATTTGTAAGATAATATTAAGTTATCATAGTTGCTGCAATAATCCAACACAGCACACAAGTGGTGTGTCCTCAGGGGCTAGGATATCCAGGGACTGAGCTAAGGAAGGTAAATCAATCAGGTATATCAGACTACATAACTTTATATAATTTTGTATATTGTACTTAATTTTATTTACTGTTGAACTGCTTTTTATTTTTACAAACAAAAATGTATTTCACTATTAAATCCCAAATAAAATTATAATTAGCACTATATGCCTCATATTCAAAAACTGAAGTAAACTATAAATACTGCTTACTGATAAACAAGATTGTTTAAAAAAAATCTGTAATTTTTGTACCTCTCTTTTTCCCCAATACTACAAATTAAACAGTGTCTGTAGTCCTGTTCCCCTCCCACCGCACCACCCAAATGTTTATATTCCATGAAATACTCAGATAAAAATTAGTGGTTTTAAGAATGCAGTTACCTTTGTTTATTTACGTGTGCTGGAAAACTGCTGGTTTAAGGAAAAGCTTTATGAGATGCATTTCAGAATAAATGTATATATGTGCACCTGTTCAGTTGTCACAGGCAGTGAACCAAACTCCTTCATAAACCGGTCAGTTTCTTTCGCCAGCTGGTTTACAGATAGCTGTTTCTGTTGCCTAGAATTTAAAATGGAAAAAACAGGATCATGCATTTAAGAACTGTGATACATTTGCATTCATATTGTTTTAAGAAATGTTTGATTTGTGATTAAAGGTACTGCACTGTACTGCACATTTATTGTCATTTCAGGAAACCATACTTCCTTTCGAAACACAAATTAGAAAAAGGGCAACATTAAGAAATCTACAATGCCAAATGTCAATTTATAGTATACAGTGTTGGGAGAGTTTGTGAACCCCTTAGAACAGGGGTGCTCAATCCTGGTCCTGGAGATCCTCAATCCACTTACTCGCATAGGTCACCCTAAATCACCAATTTCTTAATACTGGGAACACGCAAGTTATTTGTCAATTAAGCAAGTCAACCAAGGGAATTCTTCCCTCAGGAGGCTGCAGGTATTCAGATAATTGCTCCAATAGTTTCTAAAGGACTGAATTTACCACACCACCTGCTTCATTGATTAGGATGAAATACTTCCAGGTGTTTATAAATTGTTGAAACAAGGGTGACCTCGAAAACCTGCTGGATAGGCTCTCCAGGACCAGGATTGAGTACCCCTGCCTTAGAATGATCTGTATTCCTACATTAATTTGACCTAAAATGTGACCCAATATTTATCTAAGTCTTAATAATAGATAAAGAGAATATGATTCAACAAATAACACCACATTTTTCTTTCACTTTTTCCTGTCTTTATTGAACACATTGATCCAACATTCACTGTCTTTCTTTCAAAAAATATATGAACTTCTACGATAATGAGCTCTATTAAGGGGATAATTTGAGTCAGGAGTTCCTCACTGAGATGACAATCAGGTGTGCATTTGAGGGGCCCTTCCCTATAAAACAAACACAATCTTTGGATGTCACCATCGGCATTGGCTCTTTACGATACAGGTTTGTGAAGTTAATCATGACTAGTAAAATGCCTTAGTACTGTAGTACTTTAATTGCAAAAAATTTCGTAGCTTTCCCTCATGTTCATTCCTTTCAGTGTGCTCATTTTCATGTTTACATACAGAGCTACAAATGAATGCATACCCTTTATGTATTATACATAAAGTCAACGTTTCAGGTTAATGTAACATTGCACATATCATAGAAACTGCTAATTTTGGTTGTCACCTTTGTTCACCTTCTGTAAATTACCACTTCAACCAATCACTCTCTGCTGCAATCTACGGTACAAAACAAAGCAAACTTACAGCTGTTGTCTGAGTTCTGTGGTATCCTGTGGAGTTCCAAGCTGGTTGACAATTCTCTGAATTCCAGATGCTGACAAAAAAAAAAAGGAAATACATAAGTCATTACTCAAGGGATCATTCTTTATCAAGGTTGCTTTTCCAGAAAAGTAAGGATATACAAATGTATACATCAAGCTAGGCAGACCTGGGGGAAAAAAACTCTGACAATGGCTTATGCAATGTAACTGTGCAAAATACAAGACCATTTTCATGTCCTAGCAACATAAGTGATTTAATTTTACATTTAAAAAATAAATAAATAAGTTGTCCGCAAAATCAATGTCCTATGGTAGGGTGGTCGATCATTTTTTTAAAATTAATTATTTAAAGCTGTTATACAGTTAAATGGTTAGATTATCCCTTAACTTAGATGTATGCAATACCAAAAAAGCTAAATTATGACTTTACCCCTAATAAATCTGTCTTTTTATGCACCAAGTCCGCCATCTTGGATTTTCTGAGTCCAGCGTTTGCTGAGAAACGGCACCTAAATGCAGCTCCGCACAGCCGCTCCGAGTTTTCAGATTGGAATGTAGAGGCAGAGCGGACACACTGATCCTCCTGCATTCCACTGCCACAGCCGCCCGCCATTCATGCAGACTGCAGCAGCGTGGTGTGTGTATCGGCACCATACAGCTTTGAGCATGACACAATCACAGTGTCATAGGACTTTACAATGGGTTCGTAGTGTGATAGTATTGCAACAAAAATACCAATTTATACAATACATTAAATAAAAAGTTCCTACAGTAGAGTAATGAAAATAGAATAGGAAAATTAGGTGAGGAAGTAAAATTAACTGTACATGCAAGTTTATTTTTTAAACCGATCAATCAATCAGATTCCATAGTACTAATTTATATACAAGTATGTATTTATTATTTTAAATCAACAACTATTGGTCATCATCATGTCCAATTAAAACTGCTCATCTGTTGCCAGGAGAATTGCAATATGTTTGCAGCACATTTTAAATTAATGTTGTAAAAGTCGGTTAAGGAAAGTTTGTTTTTTTCAACACCACATTTTGTTTTTAATGACAATGCATCGTCTACAAAGGTTTATTATGTTTTGTGCATATTATTATGATTATTAGTATTAATCAAATTGAAAGCAGCGTCGCCATACAATACTGCTGCACTTTTTCTTTTCAATTTGTCAGTTTTTGCAAGTTTGTTGAGATGTCACTGTAAATTAAATATACATTTCAAAATATACAATGATAATGTTGCCTTTGAATGCATAGACTAAGCCCAGTTTGTACCTCAATAAATTATATTCCCAAATCTATACAGCACCACTTCACTGTTTTACTGTTATATACAAATCCGAGTGATAAGATTTGTACTACTAAGAAAACTATATACTGCGATTTAGAAACACCAGGGATCATTTTATGTGAAGCACATATCAGACTATGTATATCCAAACTATTATAATCGCATAAAAGGAATGGAGGAGCATGAGTTGTAACTTGATTGGGTGCTTTTTCATCTTCTGTGTCCCTTTGCCAGTTTGGAAAACACTTTCATTTTTTCACATGTAAATGCAAGCACGTGATTGCTTATACGATTTCTACTATCATATTACCTAAAATAAAATGTTTAATTTATGATATATCTGGGTATTATTATTGTTATTTATGTGAATGATCTGAGAATATAGCAGCCAGCTCCCCATCACCAAACTTCAAATGCTGCATATCTAACAAAGCGAATATCATCAGACCTGGAATTGGAATTGGAAATTAACAAGCTTCTTAAGAGGAATTTCACAACTTGGCAGTGAAAAACAAACCAACTTGCAAGTACAACTGGAAGTACAGTGAAACTCTGATACAACCTTGGGACCATAACATTGGTATGTGATAACCAAGGTATGTAATAACCAGGTACTGTACCTGCATAACATCCCCCAAATTAAAAAAGTACTGTACTGCAAAAACTAGTACTGCTTGGTTAACGTACATATACAATGTGTGTAAAGTAGCATAAATGTGTATTGCATTAGAAACCCCCTCCCCCATCTGATCAGAAATAAATGGGACATTTTCTTATTTTGAATTATAGGCTTATTTGGATGTTTTAATAGCGTACAGAGTCTGGTATTATTTACTATTTGTAATTGTTGACACATAAGTTATTTATTTTAGTTTAGACATTGTCACTTTGAAGTAAATCAACCCACTACATTCAAAATCGTTTACAGTTCTGTATTAATGGCAAGCGCTAAACGAGTGTCTCTCTCGCTCAAAGATAAACTACTTTATCAGTGAAATCAAAAAGGGAGGAAAGCAGCCACAATTACATAGCGAACATAAGCAAAGAGCTTGGTGTTATTACATGTTTTGTGATTACCATACCAAGTGCAGATCAGTTCATGGTTAAACCTGAAGAGCTAAAGTTTAATCCGCAGAGGACTAGCGGGCCAAAAATAGGACCGCCCAGGGGTGTGGCTAGAGGTCCAAAATCCCGCCCCCTTTTTAGCCTTAAAATGGGTTTTATTGGACAAATCTGCATAGCAACAAATTGTTTTAACCAATAGCAGAGATGTTCATTGATGGAATGAGCCATTCAAAAGACTTTTAAAACAGACAGAGGTTTTGTATTGGTTAAAAAAAATACCCGTCCCTTAGAGAAGACAGGAAAAGATGGCAGCTTGCTGAAAATGCACACTAGATGAGAGCGCTTTTAAAGGAATCAAATGGGGGATGTTTTGAACATTGTACTGTGTCTGAGACTGGTAAAACTAAATTAAACAAACTTTTTAGTATTGTAAACTTTTCATTTGGCACTGACGATACAGATTAAGACGTTTCTAGTTTATTTCCGCTGGTCAACCTAAATGTCAGAATCTCCTTTTCAACATAAATAACAGATAACGGATAAATTGACACAAAAGAAAGCTGGGAAGATTAATAAACACACTGTAGTAATAATCCAACATGTATTTTAACACAGCAACCCCGACCGGCCGATTTCTCCGCAAAGGAGAAAGAAAAGATCTGCCCCAAGCCGAACACACGCGTTTACAATCAATGCAAAGTAAGCGATGTACATGTATTATTATTATTTGTAGTAGTAGTAGTAGTATTGTTATTATTAAATATTACTGGTAGTAATAAAGACAACAACAACAACAACAATCTGTACATTTTGAAGAACACACAGCACAAGCCGACGGTCCGATTTAGTTTCATTTTTGTTGTTTTGCGGTGTAATTCTGATAGTTTCTAGACAGGTGCACTACTTGCAAAACTTATTATATCTCTTGAACAAGTATTTGTAAACATCTGTGTTTTTTTGTATTTTAAAAAGAGCATTCTGGCAATTCATATGAATATGATTTTCTAAGTGTTTATAAACCAGATTATTTCTGAAAACTGGGTTGTTTTGAAAATAAAAATGGTGTCTGTATAAGTTTAGTTTCTTTGCCAATGCACATTTCTGTATTCATTTGAAAAATAAACGAATTATAGACGAATGAAAAACATCAGTGTCTTATGTTTCTTGTGATATATAGGTTTCATATTATGCTTGTATGTATTTATGTAAAATTAAGTAATTTGCTACGCTATGTTAAGCGTAATTTTCTTGAGAGCACTCTAGGCCTGACGCGTAGAGCACCCCCTGTGGGCCTAGTGCTCTGAGGGTTAAACAGCAGGAGTCCTGCAGTGTACATCTATGAAAGATTTCCTCAACAAGTAACATAGAACATGCAGTTCGTATATTAAAGTGCACTGTATGGAGTTTATTGATGTATACGCTAACATAAAGATTATCCTTTATGCTCTGTGATAAACGCGGTTATCTTTCAAGTCAGAAGCACTGCCCAAGGGGGAGGGGTTTCTGCGCTCTTCCGTAGGAACCTGATTGAAACGAAAATCAAATCAAAATTGGCCCCTGCACTCATCACTTAGAACAGGTCCCTTCTCACTTCCTGTTTTATAAAATGTGACGTCAGCGCAGGTTCGTCCTCTTTTGCTGGGAGCTAGGACTCCCATGCAACCTTGCAACCCTTGGACAGTGCTTCCTTTTTCACATAACCAGGGTTGTATTCGCAACCTATCGTTAGGGAATGTTCGACCTCCTTACATATGGTGTGACGGTTAATCTGCCAAGAAATTCTGGCATTTTTGGAGACTGATAAACTTCATTTTTTACCACAAAAGGAGGACAGCTTACACATAAAAGCAAGGTAAATTTACACAGATCATCCATAACATTATGAACACCTGCCTAATATTGTATAGGTCCCCCTTTTGCCGCCAAAACAGCCCTGACCCATCAAGGCATGGACTCCACTAGACCACTAGAAGGTGTGTTGTGGTATCTGGCACCAAGACATTAGCAGCAGATCCTTAAGTCCTGTAAGTTGTGAGGTGGGGTCTCCATGGTTCGGACTTGTTTGTCCAGCACATCCCACAGGTGCTTGATTGAATTGGAATTTGGAGGCCAAGTCAACACCTTGAACTCGTGATTCATCAGACCAGGTGGTCCAGTTCTGATGCTCACGTGCCCATTGTAGGCACTTTCGGCAGTGGACAGGGGTCAGCATGGGCACCCTGACTGGTCTGCGGCTACGCAGCCCCATACGCAACAAACTGCGATGCACTGTGTGTTCTGACACCTTTCTATCAGAACCAGCATTCACTTTTTCAGCAATTTGAGCTACAGTAAATGGTCTGTTGGATCGGACCACACAGGCCAGCCTTCGCTCCCCATCTGCATCAATGAGCCTTTGGCTGCCCATGACCCTGTCGCCGGTTCACCGCTTTTCCTTCCATGGACCACTTTTGATAGGTACTGACCACTGCAGACCAGGAACACCCCACAAGAGCTGCAGTTTTGGAGATGCTCTGACCCAGTCGTCTAGCCATCACAATTTGGCCCTGGTCAAATTCGCTCAGATCCTTATGCTTGCCCATTTTCCCTGCTTCTAACCCATCAACTTTGAGGACAAAATGTTCACTTGCTGCCTAATATATCCCACCCACTGACAGGTGCCATTATAACAAGATTATCAGTGTTATTCACTTCATCTGTCAGTGGTCATAATGTTATGGTTGATTGGTGTATCTCTTACTAATATAATTGATATACATAATAATTGCCATCTGTACCCCCCTGGAATTTGAAATTATATATTTTTTAAACTGGCCATCTTGCATCGAAAACTAAAGAATAACAATAGGTTAAAGGCCATGACGTTAAATAAAAGTGGCTTCGTAAGTGCCTGTGTGGAATCAGAAATCACAAAAAAATCAGAAATCACAAAAAATCCTATGGTGTGACGATAATCTCCTATAGTGACAGGTATTTGAGTGTCACACTATAGGATGTAGTTGTCACACCATAGGACATTACATTTCCATGTGTTTTATTAGTCGTCTAAGATGTACTATTGAATAGCCAGTATTAATGTTTTATATGTTTGAAATACTAATATGTCAACAGAGCCAATTGTATTAATTGTCAAGCAAGCAAATGTTAGCAAGGCTGTTTTTACGAGTGCTGATGCTGCAGAAGTCACTCCCAGCAGTTGCTTCAAGGTGTTCTGTGGCTTATCTTAAGGCTGGAGAGGTCACATCATAGTTACTGATAAAACAGTTGCTATGATGACCATGGGACCAGACCTCTCCCAGTATATCCAAGGAAGCCATCTGGTCTCCGCATCCCACACCTTCCCCCAGGAAGACAACCATGAACATTACAAGAGCCAGAGACCTAACCTCGAGATAACACTTCTTGGAAAGCATGTGACTGGACCCTGCCCACAGAACCACATGTCATGCATTGTATAAAAGCTGTAAATATCTTGCTGTTCAGAGAGACTCTGCTCAGGTGGAGAGCTTCCATGTCAGAGCCTCCCAGGCCTGGCATGTAAAATAAATGCATTATCCTCTGTGCTTGAAGACTTCAATTCTTTACCTGGGTTCAACAACTATGTATTTGTATAAATCTGTAAAGACAGTATACATGATTTACCAATAATTCACATAGGATTTTAAGTGATAAATATATCATTTTAAAATATAGCTTATGCTTTGATAGAATGTTTTACTAATAGAGCATAATACCTGTCTTTCACCAACATATGATAATCTTTCTTTTTTCCATTTTGTTCTAGCTGGTCATAATTAAAGAAAGAATGGCAAGACTGAGCAAGGATGAATAATGATTCTTCCAAGAGAGAGTCCAAGCTAAGAAGGTGGATGTTGGAAGGTTTGTTTAAGTCATATATGAGAACTATCTATATGTCAGACAACTTATGAAGAGCTCTGAAGAAGTGGAAGTGAGCTGCATGAAGCAACGATAGGTTGCGAATGCAAACACAGGTATCTGAGAAAGGAAGCACTGCCCAAGGGGGAGGGTGCATCCACTGGAACTCATCGAAGAAATGTGTCTATCAAAGATGCCATTGGCCCCTGTGCCGGTCACTCAAACAGGACCCTTCCAATTCCTGTTTGTATAAAAGGTGACGACAGCACAGAGACTACCTCTTTGTACCAGGAGCTTTAACTCCCGTAGTAGGAATGGTAGTAGGAACAGGCTGTCAATGTTTTCACAACACTGGCACAACCGACGAATGATGTCATTTCCAGTATCACCGATGCCCTCTGAATCATTCATGTTCATATACATGGCATATCCAGAACGACCTCTCTTCAGTCTCAGTTTTAAATACATGTTTATTTGCAGGGTAATCACGGTATCCACTCAATCTGACTACAGTTGTAAGAAAACACCTATAATGCTGTACAATGCATGTGTTTTTCAAACACATGAAAGACTGTAGACAGGTAGAGATCGCCACTTGAGCACGAGACTGACTGATTGTAAAAGGCAGGCAGAATTATGCGTTATGTATTTAAATGACCGGTCAAAATAACCAGATTTTGGCTATTCTAGGTAAATGTGTTTATAACTTATTTATGTTTGTGTTTATCCAGATAAAACGCTGTAGACATGTTTAATACATATAGTTAGGAAAAGTCAGGAATGAGTATGTGCAGTGTATTTAAGAACACAGATTAATTTAAATTTTAATAAGCAAATTGGTCAAATTGACCAACTAGTGGTTAACTAGTGTTAAAACGCTTCCAAAAATATAAAACAAATTGTTTTGGTAATGGTTACAACAGTTACACATATATATTTTGTATTTAAATGTGTTTTTACAAGAACAATCATTATATCTATATTTCTAAAGAACACATTGTTGTTATACCATAGGACATTTTTAGGGCACAAATTAGCTAAATCCTGCCCCACATTTTTTTTATTAATTAGATCTAATGTATTCTCATAAAGGTAAGACTCTATACAATCAATTGGAAGGTTAGTTTTGGTGCTTTTTTCAATTATTAGTCTTCTGCCCAACTACAGTAGGCCTCAAAATATAGGGACATGTTATGGGTAATCTTGCTCTACCTTTCTATTAAGTTACAGATTGTGGACCAATGCCGAGGTTGCTCAGAAAAATAAAGACAAAATGCATGCTACAATCATTGCTGTAAAATATTTAGGTTTACAAGTTTTATATCAAAACTGCATTTTTTATTATTTAACTCTGTGTAATACATCAATGTTAGTCTGACATTTGAAACTAAATACAGTTGTCCCTTGTTCCGCAATCTCACTTTATGCATTTTAGCTATAACCCAATACAGTTCAATAATTAATGGTTGATTGTGGGTGAGTTTGGCTTGTTGCACAATCACATCCTCAGTGCAGATTTCTGCAGTTCTGTGCAGATCTGCAGAATCCCACTGATTCCATTGGTTCCCCAGCACTACACAGTGCTGGGGAAATCTGCGCTACACAAACACGATCTAAGTGTTCACTGCAGCTGTAGAGACCTTGGCATCACAAACGGTATATTGCGTTCCGTCATTTGTAAAACATATTATTATAGTGCAGTGAATAAGTACATGTTTAACTTAAATTACAAAACATTTTGTCCCTGCCAACAGGGAGAGAAGTGCTGAAATTGCTAGAGAGATTCAGAGCTCTTCAGCTTCTTACAAAACTCTACAGGGAGAGAAATAATGTTGTCCGTCTGTCCCTTCACCTGAGCTGAAAATTGTCAGTCCACCGACCAAGGGCCTTCAAGAGAGCAAGAAAATGATAAACAAACAAAATGCATCTCTTTACAAATTTTAGCTAGGGATGCAATACACAGTGAGGGAAAAAAGTATCTGATCCCCTGCTGATTTTGTACGTTTGCCCACTGACAAATAAATGATCAGTCTATAATTTTAATGGTAGGTGTATTTTAACAGTGAGAGACAGAATAACAACACAAAAATCCAGAAAAACACATTTCAAAAAAGTTATAAATTGATTTGCATGTTAATGAGGGAAATAAGTATTTGATCCCCTCTCAATCAGCAAGGTTTCTGGCTCCCAGGTGTCTTTTATACAGGTAACGAGCTGAGATTAGGAGCACTCTCTTCAAGGGAGTGCTCCTAATCTCAGCTTGTTACCTGTATAAAAGACACCTGTCCACAGAAGCAATCAATCAATCAGATTCCAAACTCTCCACCATGGCCAAGACCAAAGAGCTGTCCAAGGATGTCAGGGACAAGATTGTAGACCTACACAAGGCTGGAATGGGCTACAAGACCATCGCCAAGCAGCTTGTGAGAAGGTGACAACAGTTGGTGCGATTATTCAATACAAAATAACTGTCAGTCTCCCTCGGTCTGGGGCTCCATGCAAGATCTCACCTCGTGGAGTTTCAATGATCATGAGAACAGTGAGGAATCAGCCCAGAACTACACGGGAGGATCTTGTTAATGATCTCAAGGCAGCTGGGACCATAGTCACCAAAAAACAATTGGTAACACACTATGCCGTGAAGGACTGAAATCCTGCAGTGCCCGCAAGGTCCCCCTGCTCAAGAAAGCACATGTACAGGCCCGTCTGAAGTTTGCCAATGAACATCTGAATGATTCAGAGGAGAACTGGGTGAAAGTGTTGTGGTCAGATGAGACCAAAATTGAGCTCTTTGGCATCAACTCAACTCGCTGTGTTTGGAGGAGGAGGAATGACCCCAAGAACACCATCCCCACCGTCAAACATGGAGGTGGAAACATTATGCTTTGGGGGTGTTTTTCTGCTAAGGGGACAGGACAACTGCACCGCATCAAAGGGACGATGGACGGGGCCATGTACTGTCAAATCTTGGGTGAGAACCTCCTTCCCAAAGCCAGGGCATTGAAAATGGGTCGTGGATGGGTATTCCAGCATGACAATGACCCAAAACACACAGCCAAGGCAACAAAGGAGTGGCTCAAGAGGCAGCACATTAAGGTCCTGCAGTGGCCTAGCCAGTCTCCAGACCTTAATCCCATAGAAAATCTGTGGAGGGAGCTGAAGGTTCGAGTTGCCAAACGTCAGCCTCGAAACCTTAATGACTTGGAGAGGATCTGCAAAGAGGAGTGGGACAAAATCCCTCCTGAGATGTGTGCAAACCTGGTGGCCAACTACAAGAAACGTCTGACCTCTGTGATTGCCAACAGTACTTGGTGGCAAAACCCTTAAGTCGAAGGGGTCAAATACTTATTTCCCTCATTAACATGCAAATCAATGTATAACTTTTTTGAAATGCGTTTTTCTGGATTTTGTTGTTATTCTCTTTCACTGTTAAAATACACCTACCATTAAAATTTTAGACTGATAATTTCTTTGTCAGTGGGCAAACGTACAAAATCAGCAGGGGATCAAATACTTTTTTCCCTCACTGTAAATATTTATTTCACACATGTCAGAATCAATTAACTTTATGGGGGATCCTTGTACACATATCCATACAAATTATACAGTGAACTGTGATTATTTTTTAAATAAATAGTAATGAAAGGTGGAGTCGTAGATTTCTACTTTTCTTAATTTTGTTATTATACAGCTGAAATACACTCTTCAGTTTAAATGTCTGAATTCAGCCAGAGAAATAATGTATGTGACAGCAATGCATATACAACATTATTCTTATATATAATACACAACAGCCTTAAAGCTGAAGTGTAATTTCATAACTGAGTGGATGCATATGAATTGTTCCCATATAAAGATTCCTCACATTTCCCTGCCATTTAAAAAAAAAATTCCCTACTTTGACTAAGACCAAGTAATGGAATAATCAGACACTTTCTACATGTTTTCGAACACAAGAGTAAGATTTTAGCAATATACACAGTACTGTGCAAATGTTTTAAGCAGGTGTGAAAAAATGCTATGAAGTAAGAATGCTTTCAAAAATAGACATGATAATAGATTATATGCATCAATTAACAAAATGCAAAGTGAGTGAACAGAAGAAAAATCTACATCAAATCAATATTTGGTGTGACCACCCTTTGCCTTTTTTTGAATGAACTCGGCAGGTATGTTGGCTCAAACTAACTAACCGCAGTTCTTCTGTGGATTTAGGCAGCCTCAGTTGCTTCTCTCTCTTCATGTAATCCCAGACAGACTCAATGATGTTGAGATCAGGGCTCTGACACCATACCATCACTTCCAGGACTCCTTGTTCTTCTTTACGCTGAAGATAGTTCTTAATGACTGTCGCTGTATGTTTGGGGTCGTTGTCATGCTGCAGAATAAATTTGGGGCCAATCAGATGCCTCCCTGATGGTATTGCATGATGGATAAGTATCTGTCTGTACTTCTCAGCATTGAGGAGACCATTAACTCTGACCAAATCCTCAACTCCATTTGCAGACATGCAGCCCCAAACTTGCTTCACTGTTGCCTGCAGACACTCATTCGTGTACCACTCTTCAGCCCTTCAATGAACAAACTGCCTTCTGCTACAGCCAAATATTTCAAATTTTGACTCATCAGTCCAGAGTACCTGCTGCCATTTTTCTGCACCCCGGTTCATGCGTTTCTGTGCATAGTTGAGTCGCTTGGCCTTGTTGCCACGTTCGGAAGTATGGCTTTTTGGCCGCAAGTCTTCCATGAAGGCCACTTCTGACCAGACTTCTCCGGACAGTAGATTGGCGTACCAAGGTCTCACTGTTTTCTGCAAATTCTGAGCTGATGGCACTGCTGGACATCTTCTGATTGCGAAGGGAAGTAATGCGTCCTTCATCTGCTTCAGTAAGTTTCCTTGGCCGACCACTGCGTCTACAGTCCTCAACGTTGCCCATTTCTTTGTGATTCTTCAAAAGAGCTTGGACAGCACATCTGGAAACCCCTGTCTGCCTTGAAATGTCTGCCTGGGAGAGACCTTGCTGATGCAGTATAACTACCTTATGTCTTGTTGCTGTGCTCAGTATTGCCATGGTGTATGACTTTTGACAGTAAACTGTGTTCAGCAACCTCACCTTGTTAGCCGAGTTTGGCTGTTCCTCAACCAGTTTCATTCCTCCTACACAGCTGTTTCTGTTTCAGTTAATGATTGTGTTTCAACCTACATATTGTAGCGTGCCAGAGGGTAGTGTAGTGATCTCGAGCCTCGCTAAGAGGCCTGGGCCTTTTAGTGATGCAGTAAGATCGCTGCATTGTGGCGCAGGAGGCCAGGGTGCGATTCCCCATTTCGCTGTGACCCGAAAATCCCCAAAGTGTTACCCTGGTGTCAGAAGTGTGTGCCGAACCTGCGACAGAGCCAGAGGCCACTGAGATGCGTACCCCAAAAGCGTGAAGCGACCCAACTCCAGTTGGGGTGGAGATATGAGAGTAGCAGGGGACGTGCTAGCACCGAGGTGGGGGTAATGTAGCAATCTCGAGCCTCACTAGGGGGCCTGGGCCTTTTAGTGATGCGGTAAGATCGCTGCACTGTGGCGCAGGAGAATGGGGTTCGACTCCCTGTTGTGGCCGCTACCCCGAAAATACTACATTGGCGTCAGCAGTGGGATGACGTAACCCACATCGGTTATCCGGGCAGTGAGAGCCTGAGAGCCTCAGCTGTGGCCCGATGATGGTGGAGCAGCGCGAGGATGTGCTGTGATGACAGGGAGTGTTGAGAAAAGCCCTTGTGTGCCAGTGAAGGCAGAGATGAGGTTGCACTCTAATTATAGAAGGGGGTAGTGTAGCATGCCAGAGGGTAGTGCAGTGATCTCGAGCCTGGCTAAGAGGCCTGGGCCTTTAAGTGATGCGGTAAGATCACTGCACTGTGGCACGGGCGAACGGGGTTTGAGTCCCCGTCATGGCCCCCACCCCCGAAATCAGAGCTCTACAGTGCGAGCGTTTTGCTCGCATTTGTGGGAAATGTAGTTCGGTTGTGGATTGTTGCAATTAACCAAGAAGCAACGAAAACTACAAGTCCCGTGAATGACGTTTATGACCCAGTGCTGCAGCGGTTCATGTGGCTCGATATCCAATCACCTAGTCATTGAAACACACAGATACAATAGTACTCAGAGACAGCGGGCTGCAACAACGTAGCGATAATGTAAATTATTAAAATCTACTAAAATCTTAAAATGTAATTAATCATCAATTAGTTGGGTCAACCTGGGGAGCAGCTCCTAAAAAAAACCTTGAGAGATGGCGAAGGCAGCAGCTACACCTGTGGAAAGTATAGGAGCACATCACATTGAATTTACACTGAAGACAGTTTGCTGCAACATGTGCAAAGCTGAACTCACATAGAGATCATGACAATGACGCAGAGCACTGAAGAGAGACGAACTGGAGCCGCGATGGCAGGATGGAGACGCTCAGCTGGTGCAGGTACTTATACTTTTCTGGATCCGAAAACTTATCTGTCAAGGACGGCACGTTGGATCTGTTTAAACCGCACAAAGTACTCAGCCTTTCCCGTTACTTGAACTTGTGTGCGTCTCGCAAGCTATGTCTGTTTCTTTACCTCCTCAACTACATTATTATTATACATTTTATTTATAACACGCTCTTATTATACCCACACACTACATTCAAGCAACAGTCAAAACAGACACAGTAATAATATGCAAAACAGCAGGACAGACAGACAACAAAATAAGCAAGACAACAATCAGCTAGGTTAGCCAATAAAGGAGAGCAAGCAATAAAAAGTCTGAAAAGATTATTTTAAAAATAACAGAGATCCTTAAATTTTTTTTTCAAAAAAGTGATTAAGACATTTCTTTAAATGTACAGGTCGCGCCTCAGAGCCTCTGGAAGTCCTTTGCACAGCCAGGGCACATTATACTATACGATCAAACTAGTGCCATACATATAGAATTCAAAATATAAATATATATTATAAATGAAAAAACAAATGGAAAACATTTGAGTTTCCAACGGCACTGCTGTGTGTATGTGTATTTACACAGGGATGTGCAGAGGTGGGGGGCAGGGGTGCCCATTTTCTTTCCCCTGCCATTTTTTCCCCCCCGAAGTGCCCTATATATGACCCGACTGACACCCCCCGCCGGACCACACTTCGCTAGCTGCCCCCGTGGCATGAATTGCCCCTTTTTGGTTTGAGCCACTGCCACTGGCAGGTTAAATGCAGCATTAGTGTTGGCAAGAAATTACATAATTCAAAAGAGATGGAAGCACTCAGAACTCAGAGCTCACAAATACTGCACTGCCTCAGATCTCAGGGGTTGTTATTGAATTGGAACCAAGACATCAGTTTCTGTCAGTGACTCTGATGCATTGACCTAATTCGAAAATACCCACGGTCAAAAGAAAGACTACAGCAGTTTGTTTGGGGAGGTAGATGAGAAACCAGAATCCAAGGACGATCAATCAGAGTATAATAATAATAATAATAATAATAATAATAATAATAATAATAAATAATAATAATAATTCTTAGCAGAAGGCCTTATCCAGAGAGATTAAAATTGTGAAAAAATATAACATTATTTTTACATAACATTACCCATTTAT
Source organism: Amia ocellicauda (assembly GCF_036373705.1). Classification (NCBI taxonomy): domain Eukaryota; kingdom Metazoa; phylum Chordata; class Actinopteri; order Amiiformes; family Amiidae; genus Amia; species Amia ocellicauda. The sequence goes on from NC_089850.1 coordinate 22,370,869, forward strand.
ACAGCTGGGTATTTACAGAAATCTAGGTAAAGTATCTTGCTCAAGGGTAAAACAGCAGTGTCCCCCAACTGGGATTGAATCCATAACCTTCCACTTAGGAGTCCAGACCCCTAACCACTACTCCACACTGTGCTATCTATTCTACTAAATGTCATCTAAAAATAACCAATTCGTTTTAGGGAAAATACTGAATACAACTTGAAAACGTCCTACTGCATAGAAAACATTTTCTGCTAAATTCCTGCCTCCCATCAAATTCCTGTCATGCCGCAATAAAGAATTACTGTAGAAAATCCTGAATTAACAATAGCTTGAATCTATTTTAATGAGAATTAACTGTTTATTCTTCACACAGTTTGGCACTAAGAAGAAAACTTAAATAATGTTCCCGTTTAAGTTATTAATCAAATGCAAACTAAGTATAAACTCAACAAATGCCACAAAACTGTAGGCTACTTTCTTCCTCCAAATTACTACTTGATGTGGATGTTGCCATTAGCATTTCTTCAGAGCGTACAGACTGATTTAATGATGAAAATAGTATGAATTATCTTTCTGTATGTATGTTTTTTTTTTTTTTTTTCTGTGTGACAATAGGTGTCTGTAAAAAAAATCCTATGAAAGACGTCTTGCACTTTAAAATGTTCTCCTTCTTTAATTAATAAATAAAATTACCCTCAGACACTGTCTAGTCCTGACATGAACCAAATAACATTTGTGAAGTACATATTGCATTAAGACATACTTAATACAAAGTTCAGTTTCTGATGTCTAATTCAATTTTTTATGAATAAGTCTAATTTATTTGATGAAAGCAGTCCATGGCAGCTTCCATTTATGCCTGCTTACAGTGAAAAATCATGCACTCTTTAGCTAAGCTTTATATCAAATTGTTTATGAGCTAATGAATTTGGGCAAGTTCTTTGTACTAATTCTACTGGAAGAGGTTAAAGGCCACACCATAAGAGGATTCCACCCCTTCCACAATACTTAAAAGTAAAACTAGCTTTTTTTTGGTAACAAATTAAATCAATACATAAAAACACAAAAGCTAGATGAATATGATTTAAAAGAAATTACAAATGGAACAACATGGAAAACAGTTAAAGCTTTGCATATCTCTACAAGTAGCCATTACAGTAACTAAAACATCATTAAACATACTGGGACAAACTTACTCTGTTGTGTGATCTTTTGGATGTTCGAGCTTATTATTTGTGCAAGCTGATTTGGATCCCGTGGTGTCCCAGATTGGTAAGACATCTTGAATTATTAGATGTTTCGTCAATGATTCATGCAGCCTTGAAATAAAGCACAGAAAAGGAATCAGAAATCTGTATGCATTTACCCATTTGCTTAATATTCTCCTCTTGGGAGATGTTACTGTTTACATGTAAACATAACAATAACTGTTCTCTACAATTTAGATAATAAACATTTAATGTAGGCCTAGAGGCTCTCTTATCTACTGTGTTACTAAAATAAAAATAGCTTTTGTATCTAAAACTGATCCAATTAGAAATACATTTTTAGTATTAGGGGCCTGGGATTTGAATGTTTTTTTTTAAGCTGTATTCTAAGCTTCCAGTCCCAAGAGACCAACAGAGCTCCTCATTAAGCCACCCACTAAGTAATCATTAACAACTATGTCATTGCTTTAATTTAATCATGTCAGTTAGTAATATGAATACTACAAAATGTGTTTACATGATACAATTAAGTTAATCATGGTTTTGTTCTTAATAAATTGTACTCATATTATTCAAATGATGAGTAAATAAATGATTTGCTTCCAGGAAAACATATGTACCTGGGTCAATGACAAATAAGGTTTTCAAAATGAAAAAAAATAAAAATGCACAGCAAAATGGATGTAAAGTACATTTTTATGTTCACAAGAATGTATTCTGTGTATTCTTGTTAGTTTTATAGCTTTTAAGATGGCTTTTTTTTTTTTTTTTTTTTTTTTTTAAGATTTCTGATTTTACCACACACGAAATGTTAGGTGGCACAAAGGTATATTAATAAAAAAATATATACTTTTATGCATTTCCCACAACTGGATACAAGTACATATGAATCATTGTACTGTCTAAAATACATAAGACATACTAAATTTCCCTTTACATTATTTATTTATGGAGCTTTTATTACATTTCTTAGAAATGGACATTTATTTATGTTTTTAAGCATCCAATTTCCCATAGGGAGAAAGAAAAACTGTTTTAAAAGTGTAAAAATGATTTGTATACATTGTATAAGGTGTTAAAGTTATATTTATGACTTGACTTTGCAGTTGCAATGAAAATTGATGTTTTAAAATATAAATTTGCTGGTTGCACCACCTGACCATGACTGGTTGTGTGACATGCTCAATAACAATTGATTATCACAAAATAACAAGAAAGAAGTTCATGCATTTCATTCTGGTTTCTTTTAACATTTTCACATGTTTTAAACTTCTTAGACTGATATTGGAATACCACTCAGATTGAAATTTGTAGAAGTGAAAATAGCATAGGAAATGAAGGAGTAAGGTATAATTGAAATAACCTGACCTATGCAGAAAAGTTTAGAGAAAATTTGTACCACAAAATGCAAAAATATATATCAAAATCAGTGTTTTCTTGAATTACATAAAATCGTGAAAACATCTTTTATTTAATATTTTAAAAATACGTTTGCTATATGAAATAAGCCTGACCATAAATTCAGTGTACTACATACATTAACTATCGAACATGAAACAAAAATTAATTAAAATAGATGCACTTAATTAACTTAATATCATACAGAAAGATTATTACGATCATTCAAATGTATTTCATATATTCAAAAACATGAATTAACATGACTTTTTTCCATTGGTGTAACTGTAATTCTGGTTGCAGCTTTTGACTTATTGGTTGCGCCACCTGACTTTTCAAACTCAATTCAAATCTAACAAGCATTAACTTGGACACCTATATCAACTTTTGGGCTTGAAGTAAAGTGTATACATACATTTTTAAATAAAATATAAATTGCTACAAAACCATTTTTGTTTTGTAGTTTTCCAGGGGTCATACCACCTGACATGGTAACTTGACCCACCCTCAATATGGCTCAAAAATGTCAAATTATCAAATATTTGTGAGAGAATTGCTAATCTTGTTACTGCAGCATAGGGGTCATTTGGGGTCTTCTTTTGTGATGCCATATCCTGTTCATAGTTTTCTTAAAGTGATATTACATAAAAATGCTTTTTTTTATGGGTTGTGCCATTTGAAATTTGGAGAAATGCATTTTTCGGACAAAAGTTTTTTACACTTAATACACTGTTTCAGAACTTTTAATAATTTAAAAGCCATTTAATATACAATTATGCCAAACTATTTGATTAAGAATTGTATTGAGTAAAATAACCTTTTTACTACAAATTTGTTCTCTGCATATATGTTCGGACAGTTGCACCACCTGACATTTTGGGGTTTTGGAAAACTCAAAAAATGTATTATATTTAAATATAATGAAATTGGTTTCATATAAAGTAGATATCATAGAATAATTTTATATATTACATGTATTTCTTAAAAAAATGTTGAGGAAAATAATGGCTTCAGACACAAAAAATGCATGTCATGTCATTGACCCAGCTGGTAAACAGTGAGATTTTGAAGAGATTTCTCCTTCAAACATTTATCCCTGAATTTAAAAATAATGTATATACCTATATATATATATATATATATACATATACATACATATATAAACTCACCTAAAGGATTATTAGGAACACCATACTAATGTTTGACCCCCTTTCGCCTTCAGAACTGCCTTAATTCTACGTGGCATTGATTCAACAAGGTGCTGAAAGCATTCTTTAGAAATGTTGGCCCATATTGATAGGATAGCATCTTGCAGTTGATGGAGATTTGTGGGATGCACATCCAGGGCACGAAGCTCCCGTTCCACCACATCCCAAAGATGCTCTATTGGGTTGAGATCTGGTGACTGTGGGGGCCAGTTTAGTACAGTGAACTCATTGTCATGTTCAAGAAACCAATTTGAAATGATTCGACCTTTGTGACATGGTGCATTATCCTGCTGGAAGTAGCCATCAGAGGATGGGTACATGGTGGTCATAAAGGGATGGACATGGTCAGAAACAATGCTCAGGTAGGCCGTGGCATTTAAACGATGCCCAATTGGCACTAAGGGGCCTAATGTGTGCCAAGAAAACATCCCCCACACAATTACACCACCACCAACAGCCTGCACAGTGGTAACAAGGCATGATGGATCCACTAGTGTTACACTAGTGTTAGTAATTATCTATTATATTAATTTGTTTTTTAATTATTAAATGCCTTATCTATAGACATCTGTATTAAAAAAATGTATCAGCCCACTACATTTTGTGCTAGTGGCATGATTTTACCACCCCTCCTAAGGTTTTGATTGGAACAGACACCAAACAGATGTACAAAAAGTATATGAACAAATATTATCCTGTATTTTTGGTTGTCTGATATGTTCTTTCTATTATATCCACAATGTCTGCATGCATCTGTGGGTGTTCATGAGAGTCTGAATGTCATATTTTTAAAAGTTGCATGCTGCAGCCATGTGTGGGTATGCATTTCATTCTCTGGCACACCCAACATAATTTCTTTATGATGTTTTGCTGTTGTAGACTTGCACAAAAAGGTGTTACAGTGAAACAGTGAACAGTGAGTTTGTTAACTAAATACGGTGCTTTAGATTTGTGGTTGCGTTCGTGTCACGCAGATTTCCTCAGATCTGCGCTGCTCCACCAATGGATCTCTACAATTGTGCAGCCTTGTGTAGATCTGTGGAATTCTGTGCAACACGAACACAACCTACAACAAACGTAAAATAAGCAGACAAACAAAAACATTTTCAATGTAATTAGATTGTATTTCATCTGTCAAGACTCATGGTCACTGAAAACCAACTTAAATTGCCTTAAATTAACAGTCCGTAAAAAATAAGTTTCTTGTAACCTGAATCAGAAAGGAGACACCACTGACATGATTGCTCTTTCCACTCTTTAAACATAGTAACGCGTCTAAATTAAGCTAATGCAATTTTTCTGCCAAAGGTAGGTTATTTATAAATGCAGAATATTGAGTGCAAGAAAACATGTCCCTTTCATGTACAGATTGAACATGATTAGTGGAGAGCGCACTCCCATAAACAAATTAGTTTAAATTAGTTTAAATACTGCGCATTCTCATCCAAAGAGTTTTACAAGACCCACCCTATATTTGTGTGTTTATATGCATCTGATAATATATCACAACCCTGATAATATATCTGTAGTTTCTATTCAGTACTACGATGGACAAAAAAAAAAAAAAAAACGTGCTTAATGACACTTAGTGTTTCAAACTCAATGTGGGAAAACAATAGTAAAATCGCTCTAAATATTATCAATTCATATGTTATATTAAATGTTATCTACAATTTGCATATAATGAATAAGTAAGGCAGCCAACAATAGTTTAAAAAATATATACTTTTTGTTTGTGTTTGTGATGACTGCAAAGCATGTGACAAAATGGCATCCACAAAATGGCAAATTTTTCCTGATTAAATAAAAAATTACACAAAAATTTTAAGGATTTCACAATTTAAATTATCATATTTATTTCTTAATTCTGTATGCATTCTAACAATGTATGTTTTTTTAAAACTTGGTGATCACTCTCAGTGGTCATGTTTTGGGAGAATGACCCTAATTAATACAAATACAGAATTGTTTTAACAAGACATTTAAACATTTGTACTTATAAAGATAAACCAATAATACGTTGCAAGAAAGGTTCTTCTACATTTAATACATCACCATAACATTTTTCATATCTTGTTCATTTTGGTTTTAAAATCCATACTGTTGTGTCAGCTAGCATTGTAGCATTGGACTAGATAAAATGTAAACAATGTACAGTGTTGTGTAATATAATGCAAATGTAAAACAAAACATTTGTTTCGAAACACATCTGCTGTTTGGAATTTCCTGCCAAGTGTACAGAAGACCCCCAAAAAACATAATGTAAGCTGTGTCACTGAAAATTGGTATATCACAAAGAAACAAGTAATCTCCGGCATCATTTAACCTACTAAATTCAAATTACAATGCATTATTTATTAGGCTTAATGGATCAATTGCATAGAAGTGAAAGCAGCGTACTGGAGATGATCCCGTGTTTAGTACGTAGCTCAGAACTAACTCTCCTTGTTTGTTGCATTAACCCATTTATTTACATTCATCATATTAATATTATTATTATTATATACTGAAAAATAGGCTATATAATATTGATACAAAATCTGAACTGTACAATGGAGTCTTTTATTATAGTTAACCCAAATATCAAGGTTACTGTGTTCCAGTGTCTTTATTTACTACTTTCAGTATAGTTGTGTTGTTTTTTATGTTACTATCTATATTCAAGTAGATATAGATATAGATATAGATAAATAAAACTTAACAAGTGATAGTTTTGAGGTGATTTCTTGCATTATAAATCACAATTTGACATCCACCTCAAATTTGTCAACATTATTTTATTAGGCCATATTTAAGAACAACATGTAGGCTATTCATATAATGATGTAGTGCACACATTGTACACATATGATAACATGCATAGGTTTGTTTGTCTTATTGCTATGCAAAATCAAATAAGCTAGTTGTTTAAATTTTTAATTTAAGTATCAATACGCATGGAATGTGATGCATCTTGTTTGGCATTTAACACTTTATTGACAGGTCTTTCCTCCGTTTAAGCGATATCTGTGGGTTTGTAAAAGTTTAAAGGGTTGACATGTGACAATGCCCTAAACGTATTGATAATGAACACCTCACTAATCAGAATCAGGTGATCAGAATTTTGCCACAGGATTAATATCAACAAAGGTGTAGCCAAAGTATACGTCCATTAAGCTGTCTAACAGCATTTCACTCCACGGAATTGTAATGGGGCTTGTGCACCATCGACGAAATGTAACATGACTTACGACAGCAATAACACAATTCTGACAATGTTCAAAAACGACTTATGACAGCTCATAGCAACGGAACTCTGTCGTAAATCGGAATGCGCCTGTATTTCAAAACACCATTGTAATAGCGCTGTGATTGGTCGAATGACGTCACTGATCGAGGCAAGCATTTGACCTTGGAGATGGCGGAGGGACGGAGATCTTCAGTTTGATAGGGTATTTTACAGAGGTGGGTAAATCGATTTTTGTTATTATTCAGTTGTATTAAAGTTAGTTTTAAATTAAATGTGTAAAATAAACAAGCATTTAAGTGATATATAGGCTACAGAGGGATCTACCGTGTGATGCATCTATGGGGTTATAGTCGTACGTCTCAAGACAAAGTCATGAGGCTCTCAACAGTGCTCCATCGCTATTGGAACATGTTTTAATTGTTCATTTATTTTATTAAAAAAACACTTTAAAACCTAGTTACATTAACCTTGAACTTGTTTTTTTATTGAAACCTTCGACTGAGGAAAAGTCCCTAGTATTTAATAGGCTATGTATTTATTTTGGGGGGATTACTCTTGCTGTAATTGATGTGGGAAAGTAACAGTAACTGAGTAAAATGCTCAGGAGACTACCGATTCAACAAAGTGTGTATGTAATTTAAAAAAAAAAAAAATCTGATCCTATCAATAACTTAGTGAGACACCATGCATGAAGCCGAGCAAGACAAAGAGGGAGAATCATGTAAATTCACGACCCCACAAATCTCTCACCACCGCAGCCCCCCATTAAAGCTTTGTGAGCAGTTGACTAAGTGCCTCCGGGTGATTTTGTATGGAAAATATTTTATACAATATATTTAAAGCAGTGTTTATGGTCTACCAAACCCTATGCTTGCATTTAAATGGTAAATAACATTATGTAGGTTATTGCATTCCACATGTTTTACTAGAGATGTCCAGAATTATAGTATTAGATTTGCAAAGGATATTCTTTGATATGGATAGCAAATGAGACCAAAATACACACAGGATTAATTTTTTTACCCACTCTTTTGTACACAACGAACTTCTGCTATACATATATTAATTCATGTTTGTCTTTTGCACATGCATTATAAATGAAATTTCAAAATGGACTACTGGTATGCCAGTGGTTAGACAAAGCAGGACATGGAGAGGTGATGCAGGTCTTCAGGGGTTAGTACTGAAAGTATACAAATGCCAGTATTGTTCAGTAAAAAAAAAAAAAAATCACACTGAACAAATACTTGCAACATCTTTAGAAAAACCAGGAAGCAGACTTTAGTGTTCTATGTGGTGTTCGTGGTTGCCCCCCAAAAATGAAACATTCTTCTTTTTATGATTTCAAGGACACTGTATTTGAGGAGGATGGTAATGATTTTTATGAGTCAGTGGACCAGACAGAAGAGTCGGATGAAAATAATTATTTCACTTTGGAAAATCTTCTTCGTGGTTTTATTAGACATGTTGCCATTTTCATTTTGAAGCAACAAGAACTGAATGGTCTTCCACAAAGTAACCTGGAGTCTATAATTTTAACCGGTAGTTTTAGGGGAAGCTCAATTTTTCAGAGCATGAGATAAAACACATTTAACAGAAGATTATTTCACTCTGAGGACAATAAGCAGTCATAAGTACCATGTGGAAGCTACAGAGACTTGTATGGAGTCCATACATGTCCATTGGAAGCATGTCCATTGGAAGAATTGGAATAATTCAGTACACTTGAATGTTTTCCACCAGACCTAATGTATGACTTCCTTGAAGGCATTGTACCCCACTTCCTGTCTTAATTAATTAATTAGAAAACTTCATGAAGATGGAATACTGACACTACAGCAGCTTAAACAAGAACTGGAAAGCTTCCCTTTTGGAAACAACTTAAAGTAAAACAAACCAGCATCTGTTCCAGTTAGCATCTTAAGAGATAATGGCACATTGCCAGGAAAAGCAGTAGAAAGATTGTGCTTATTTCAAATTCTGCCTTTCCTTGTTGTATGTACCAAGTGACAATAAGCAGTGGAAAGCTTGTCTGCTGCTCAGGGATATAAGATACATTATTTTAGCACCAACAATTGCTGTACCCTGGCTTGTTTACTTACTCCTTATTACAGAATTTCTTGGAACTTTTAAATTAACTCTTTAAAGGGAAATGCACACCAAAATGTCACTTCTTGTTACACTATCCAGGGTTAATCTCTCAGTTTGGCCCACTCAGACATCTGTGGTGCATGCGCTCTGAAAGTAAACAAACGTGGCTCATAAACTTAATAAATTTAAAAATATATGTGCCAGTTTAGCTGTAAGGCATGAGATGAAACACTGTTGGGAATTTACTACTCTTGACCACTTCAAACAAGACCTTGAAACACAAGGTGGTAAATGTGTGCCTCTCCGATCACTTCCAGGTGTTGTTTGTTTGTGGACTCGGTAAAGGATGCTGCAGATCCAGAAGGAAATGTGTGGAAAGTTTCATCTCTTTTACATGATAGAGTGAAGTATGCATGATTTGCTTATTGTTGAACTGGTACATGAAGAGGAAATTCAATTTTTTTATTGAAATTGTAAGTATTCTCCAATTCTGAAGTGCATGGCTTCTCACTGGCAGGCTTTTGTACTCCAAACGCTACAGTCACCATCTCCATGCATATCTTGTTGAAGATACCAAAGAACTCATTGTCATTAAACCAGGGGAGGAACTGGATCAGAAATCAATTGATTTGTAGAAACTTGATGATAGTAGTTCTGCTGCCATCCTTCCCTACCGACCATGCAGTGTCAAGCACTATGGACAATACAAATCTTTCCTGTTTAAAGCTAGGGTATGCAATCCTGAGAAGCCAGCAGTTAGCAAGCTTGTTTTGAAAGCACAGAGCCCGCCCTCGCTTCTGAGACGTCTCCAAAGCCACACCCCCTCTATCACACATGCGCACACACAGAGCAGAGTCTCAGCGCCAGGAGGAGAGACGTGTGGGCAGAATCGATCGCAACAGTTTCAGATCACCGCATGTCTCATTCATAGGTTAGACATTACAATAATAACGAACGTAAACATCTTATTTACGGTTATTATGTTTTTAAAAATAGTAGCTGCGGCTCGCGCTCGCTCTGCACAGTCAAGGTTCCCGCGCTGATGATGTGTGATCATCTGTGCGAACAAGTTGCACGGCGGTATGCAAATATAGATTGACAGACAGGAAGGACATCCTATCATTACATTCGGACCGAATGCAATGATTGGTCGATCCTTTTTTAGTCCTGTCCCTTCCACAGAAGATATATATACACTCACCTAAAGGATTATTAGGAACACCTGTTCAATTTCTCATTAATGCAATTATCTAATCAACCAATCACATGGCAGTTGCTTCAATGCATTTAGGGGTGTGGTCCTGGTCAAGACAATCTCCTGAACTCCAAACTGAATGTCTGAATGGGAAAGAAAGGTGAATTAAGCAATTTTGAGCGTGGCATGGTTGTTGGTGCCAGACGGGCCGGTCTGAGTATTTCACAAATCTGCTCAGTTACTGGGATTTTCACGCACAACCATTTCTAGGGTTTACAAAGAATGGTGTGAAAAGGGAAAAACATCCAGTATGCGGCAGTCCTGTGGGCGAAAATGCCTTGTTGATGCTAGAGGTCAGAGGAGAATGGGCTGACTGATTCAAGCTGATAGAAGAGCAACTTTGACTGAAATAACCACTCGTTACAACCGAGGTATGCAGCAAAGCATTTGTGAAGCCACAACACGTACAACCTTGAGGTGGATGGGCTACAACAACAGAAGACCCCACCGGGTACCACTCATCTCCACTACAAATAGGAAAAAGAGGCTACAATTTGCACAAGCTCACCAAAATTGGACAGTTGAAGACTGGAAAAATGTTGCCTGGTCTGATGAGTCTCGATTTCTGTTGAGACATTCAGATGGTAGAGTCAGAATTTGGCGTAAACAGAATGAGAACATGGATCCATCATGCCTTGTTACCACTGTGCAGGCTGGTGGTGGTGGTGTAATGGTGTGGGGGATGTTTTCTTGGCACACTTTAGGCCCCTTAGTGCCAATTGGGCATCGTTTAAATGCCACGGCCTACCTGAGCATTGTTTCTGACCATGTCCATCCCTTTATGACCACCATGTACCCATCCTCTGATGGCTACTTCCAGCAGGATAATGCACCATGTCACAAAGGTCGAATCATTTCAAATTGGTTTCTTGACCATGACAATGAGTTCACTGTACTAAACTGGCCCCCACAGTCACCAGATCTCAACCCAATAGAGCATCTTTGGGATGTGGTGGAACGGGAGCTTCGTGCCCTGGATGTGCATCCCACAAATCTCCATCAACTGCAAGATGCTATCCTATCAATATGGGCCAACATTTCTAAAGAATGCTTTCAGCACCTTGTTGAATCAATGCCACGTAGAATTAAGGCAGTTCTGAAGGCGAAAGGGGGTCAAACACAGTATTAGTATGGTGTTCCTAATAATCCTTTAGGTGAGTGTATATATACATATATATATATATATATATATATATATATATTTTTTACATTTAGACCACTTAAATTATTGATTGCTATCAGGATGTGAAGACTTTCAACCAGTATAACAAAAAATGTTACTGAAAAAGTTTGCATACCCTACCATTAACAGATGAAGAAGTGGATGGAGAGACTTTGTTAGGATCCTTAAAGAACCTTAAACGTATCTTAAATCAACCGTGATCATGATGGAAAAGGGTTCTTAAATAATCCTGTGCGTTTATGATGTACCTAGCAGTTTTTAAACAAACCCTTTAATGAAAATAAACTCACGAAGAGCCCAAAGGTTCTAAATAGAATTGCTGAACAACCTTCTAGTTTTAGAGTGTAGTGCATACAGTTAAATAAAATAAATAAATAAATAAATGTGTGCCAACAAGGTGTAAAGAGAAACCCCCCAATATAATGTCAAGCCCACCTCAGCCCCCCAGTGAGAAGAGGCTGGCACCACCCCTGCAATCAAGGATCCAATCTATTTTGAAATAAATATAATCCATTGATGGTAGTCCTTCTATCTCACGGAGTAAAGACTGCACGTATTATTTTATATCCTGATGGATTTCTGATGAGTGATTTGGATTCATAGCGCAGATTTTCTATTGAGGGGAAAAAACGTGAATTGAGTTGAATAAACTGCAACATTATTGGCTGAAGCCGTTTTATGTGAGCCTAGAGTTTTATTTGTTAAAATAAGTGTCTGCTCCTATTGGCTATAAAGACTGAAGTGGGTTTGGCACAGTGTATGATTGACAGTTGGTCTGTTCGTCTGGAAGTTCATTGGTTTATACATTTGTTTGGAAGTTGGTCTGGTTATCTCGAAGTGAATCGGTACGTCTGGAAGTTCGTTGGTTTGTCTGTAAGTTTGCATGGAAGTTGGTCTGTTTGTCTGGAAGTGAATTGATTTGTTAGGAAGTTTGTCTGTTTATGTTAATGAATAGCCATATTAATTACATACATTTTGTGTGTAGCTGATCAGGTGTAGCAGGCTGAAGCCTTTCAGTTTGGTTGGACAACTCCAAATTCAGTATGGCAAGATCAGTTGTCAGTTTTAAAGAGGAAGAAATACAAAAGTCTCCAATTCATGAAGTATGCCAAGAAAATAACTGGTGCAGATTTGGTTAAATATCTTTGTGAGACACTGGAGCACTATGGACTTAGTATCTGCAATATAAAGAGCCAAGAAAATAATGGCTATGCAGCTATGCCAGGCATATAAATTAGGTTACAGGCAGTAATCCGCAAGACATGCGATAAAGCATATTTCTGGGTCGACAACCAAAAACTGGAACCGGACTACCGAAAGCTTCTTGTCTTGATTGATGAAGCACATAGGCATGTTCAATGTTGAATTTGAGTTGTCATTTGCTCTTCACTAGGTCCAGGTCTAAGGGGGAGGGATCTATGATGGTTGTGATTGGTTGTTCCACTGAGTTTGGGAGTTTTGTGTGGCTAACTGATTTGCAGATGAAAATGAGTGGAATGCTAAAATTGCATTGTAAAATAAATATAATCAAGTAAAGGCAAGATACATGTATTAGGGACTTACTCATTTTTTAAATTGTAGTTCATTATAATTTTATTTACGTCAAGCCCTGTGTGTTTAATAGTTAACAAGGTTTTGGCATGACTGAGAATCTTTTTAGATTAACTTATATAATATTTGTGGTGGTGAGTTAGCTATACAGTGGTACTAATGAAATCTGTGATGATATGTTTTTAGTCATCCATTTAAAAAATACAACCATTAAAAGCAAAATTTTAGACATGGTAAGTTCAATAAGATATGCCACTTTATTTGCTTTTTGAAGATCGCTCGCTGTCTTATTCACCATTGGAAGGGAAAGTTTGCAGTAACGTTATTTATTTTATTAATTGTAGGGTAACTTCAAGTAGTCTAGGTAGGGATAAGCATTGATATTGAGGAGGAGGCCATTTCTCTGTCTGGATGAGAGTCCTTAAACATTTGCAAATTGTTCTTTTACAATGTAAATCTTTGTTTCATTCTTTTTGTGTATTTGTTATTACTTGTATTTTGTATTTGTGTAGTTGTACCGTTTGATTGACCAATAAAACATAATTGGAAGGTGAATTTGAGTCTTCCTATTTCTAAAAGAATTTTGGAACAACGCCACGTCCTGCCCATCAATGGTAATACAGGCCACTGCGGTAAATTCTTCTAAGGTATATCGACTTTAAGAATCTGTCACTGGCACAGCTCTAATGAAAGCCTCATAATTGCTGAAATCACTTAGGCTACTGTATGAATATACATGGACCTATGTCTACATTTGTAAATTATTAAAGTTAGCTTAAAACTGAAACATAATTGTTTATCTGGAATGCATCAGTTATGTGTTGACTTCTCTTTCAAGGCCCAGATCACAATCAGTGTGGTGAAATGAAAGGTTATTTGACTGCTGAAACAATTACTGGGAGAGAAGAACAAACAAAAAATGATGAGCAGCTTTCTGTAGCTGATTATGAGCTTTTAAAGAAACAAGCTATAGGAAGTATCTATTTGTCAAGAAAGGCACCGTGCATTGTAGAATGCATTGCACAAAAAAAACAAAAATGCTGATTTGTATAGAAGAGGTAAGTAAGGCAGGATATGCGTTTAATCAGACTCTTCTACTGACAAGGTAGTTGGTAATGTGACTAACATAGTCAGTGTGGAGAATAATAAATATGTAAATGCTAATGATATTCTCCAAGCTATTAACTCTGGCTTAGAAAAGGTAGACCTTCCAATAGACAAATTCACAGATGCTAGCAATGAGCCTCATTTAGTTTGTTTTAACTTTGACGGTGCTGCAGAAATTACTGGGTTTAGAGCAGGAGTGTCTACTCAGCTTCAAAGTAAAATGCCTTGGATTATACCAATTCATTGTGTTAAAGCTTGTTATTTTTGATTCAGTGAAAGAGTTCAGTTACCTTGCAGAATTTGTATGAAAGACTTCAAATTATACTACTTTTCCCCAAAAAGAAGACAGGAGCTTATGTATGTGTGTGAAACCATTAATGTCAACATACCTTGCCACTTTCGCATTAAGTCAGTTTGATGAGTTTCATCAAAATTACATCTTGTATGTACAATTGGAACACTTGAGCAGCAGCAGTTCTACAGATGAAGTTGCCAAGGCAAAATAACTGCTCCAGACAACATAATCTCTTAGGTTTGCACAATTCCTGCATATAATGCAAGACTTCTTGACCGCAGTTACAAACTTCTCTTTAAAGTTTCAAAGGCACAGATACCTCGTCTGATATTATGGTGGATCTAGATGTCAAAGAAATGTTGATCTGGCATAGAATGGTAGTGAAAGCATGTACTCTTCAAGTTCCAACTAACATGCACACCGATGCTAATGGCAATGCCATTTAATTATCAGGAGCTTTTTCAACAGAAAAAATCTATGTAACCTAATAGAGTATTTACACACCATTCTATGTATGTCCCAGACGTTTCACACAAAATCTCAAAAAGGTGAAAGGTCAGGAGATTATGGAGGGAAGGAATGGGAACAGTAAAGGATAAAAGTAAATGAGGATAGTAATATTTAAAAAAAATAATGAAGAGCATGTTTGTGTTTAACTTACTACTGCGGCCTGGTACAGTTATGTAGTTCATAACCAACACCTCCCGCAAAATATGCAAATAAACGTATTTATGAAATGTACGTGTATTAATTCATTAATTAATTCGTTTTCAGAAAACAATGACTGCCCTGTTTGTTTGAAAATGGACAGTGAAGTGAAATTTCTCATAACCGACACTTCTCAAAAACAAGAAATGTATGAGACGTTACTGTCGGTTATGATTTGTATTTATATTATTTACTTGTGTAAAATGTTCAAAACATCCCCTTGACTCCTTTAAAAGGGCTCTCATGCAGTGAGCACTTTGAATGTGCAAACATTTTCCCATCTGTACTATGCCTTTTTTTTTTAAAAAACTTGATTAAAATAGTTTGTGGCTATGTAGAATTGTCCAATAAAACCTTCAAAAGGCTAAAGTCCTTTGGGGACCCCAATGCGAGAGTGGCAGGGTTTACAAGTGGAACGTGAGCGAGAGTGGGGGGGTGTTAAATTACTATTTTTATTTTTGTGGGGGGGTAGATTTTGGGAAATTATTAGGGTGATATTAATAAAATGTAAAAAGCAATATAGTTAACACTACAAAAAAAAATGTTATTATTATTATTATTTTTTAATAATTGTACATATTATTATATTACAAAATGTTAAAACTGAACACAGTTGTTAGAAGTAATTTCTAACAACTGTGTTCAGTTTTAACATTTTTTAATATGAGATTGTGGGGTTAAGGCATTACATTAAGAACACACTACTAATTAAACTAACCCTGACATTAGTAGGGAACAGAACAAAAAAGTGGTTGCTGACTGAGTGTAGGTTTAAAAAAAAAAAAAAAAAAAAAACACTAATCTCCACCCCAGTTGTAGTTTCGCTGTAGTTTCGCTACAGGCTTTGTGCCTGCTTGAAAATCTGTGACCAGACTGTTTACCAAAGTTACATGACCTTGCCTTCTATTAGTATCATTATACTATTCATAATTCCTATTATTAAAGACACATAATGGATAATGCTAGATCAAATCTCTGCTGCTTGTGCGCATAATGTCTTGACACACCTGTCTCTGTCGAACAACACAATCACTGTTTTTCTGACGGGAACACCGGGTTCATTGCACAACAAAATGCGGAACTAAATTCACTCAGCTGAGACACACACAAGAAAACACTACGTTAATGACAGTCTTCCGAGTAACAAATACGTAGTAACTAAACTTAAATACAGAAAATGTAGGCTATTCGCTTGAAACATTTACATAGCAAAGCAATATATCAATAATAATTCAATAGTTTCTAATATCTTTAGGATTACACACACACACACACACACACACACACATATATATATATATATATATATATATATACCAGTTTGCTACTGTGAGTACAGGCACTTAACAGCATGACATTCAGCAAATAGTTTATTTCTTGTATAGACACGAGTCATGTACTTCGTAGGACGTAGTATTATGTTTCAATTTACTTGTATTTTGATTGTTTCTTACCCTATTCTAGCAGCTCGCTCGCTCGCTCTTCCGCCTTTCCTGCTTATCGAGTCATGCAATTGTCAGCTGATCTAACTGTGCGCCTGCGCAATACATCTTCAACAGGAGACGCTTTTACTTGCAGGAAATGGGTATTGAATTCCTATAGTGTAAGGGATTGAGAATCAATAGAGAGCTCCAGGTCAAAGAGACATAATAATAATAATAATAATAATAATAATAATAATAATAATAATAATGTCTCTGAACAATATTACTGCTAGTAGATTGTTTATTATTATTACTGTTATCATTATTCAAGTTTTTTACAACCTATAGACATCTCTTCATAAAAAATCTCTATTTCTATATCAAATATATATGTATGGTATGTTTTATTCTTCAATCTAATATGTGATCATATATATGTGTGTGTTTGTGTGTGTAAACCTCAGGGTTCAGTGACATCTGATGGCCTCATACTTTATGATATCACAGGACCAATCAATGGAATTATATTCCTCACATTATATACAGTAGCTTTCAAATTAATTCATACCCTTGAAGACACAATTACAATTTGATTTAGCAATAAAATGCATGTGTGCATTAAAGTGTACTACTGATCTAATAAAAATACATAAACAGGTAACACATTGTATAATTCATATAATTCAAAAGTAGATAGTTTAGTTTTCACTTGGGGACTGCTTTTTTTTCATCCATAACACATATTTTCTGTTGGATTGAGGCTCAGTGATGGAGATGGCTAATCAAGATTTTTGTTTTCTTCCTTTAAGAATCTGACCATTGATTATATGTATTTTTTTTATATGTCATCCCACAAGTTGTGGGAACTTCAGGTTTTTGGCTTAAATTTCTAGGTATATTTTTTAATTCATCCATCCCTTGCTTTTAACAAGAGCACCTGGACAGGAAAATGCATTACAGTCTCCAAAGCAAAAAAATAAAAAATAAAATAAAAACAGTGGCTTCATAGTCAGAATATGTGTTGCATCTGACCACAACACATTGTTATAATTCACTTAAGAGCAACTTATATTATATTTTTAAGCCCTTTCTCTTTGGATAAGCAGACTAGATGTATATTTGGTGCAATATAATGTTAACATTATAACTATAGAAATGCCAACCCCCCGTGAAGTATAGGGGTACATCGGTTTTTATTCTCTTATCCTGATCCTGTTTCAGAGACAGCTCTAGCATGGGGGCCAGGTGTACCCCCCTAATGCCATTGCCCCCCCAACCTAACACACTCCATTAATGTATTTCTTGCATCTATTATTCATTTTCTTTTAACACTTCCATTTCAATTTAAAGTTAAACTTTCAAACAATATGATTAACTCCTGAATGTTGTAGATTTTGAAATTCTGTTTTTTAACTATTGGCAATTGCATATCTTATTTGTTTGTACATTTATAGGCAAAAATAGTGTGTAACATCTTCAAAATAGTATGCGTAAACATTTTAATGTTTAAAATATTAGTTTTCATGTAAAAGAAACTCCATACATTTTCTTCTTTCCTGATCTAATAGGCTACTGTTAGTCATGATTATTTGTATTATATTTATTCCCTTACCTATCATAACATCCTAGACCTAATCATAATTAGATTACTAAACATATGGCTATGTATCACATTATTATTATTTTGTACAGTGCCTGTAGAAAGTCACTCACTTTATTTTTTTTGAGAATTTTTTCCACTTATGTACACACTATATTCCACAGTGTGTGTGTGTGTGTGTCACACTGCGAGGGTTGCCATGATGCCAGGCTCTTGATATAGGTGGGGTCTCAGGAAATCGACACAGGACTATGGGGTGTAGTGTAGTAGGTGCAGGTTTATTATTACAGTGCCCAAAACAAAAGAAAACAAACAAAATGGCCTGGCTCCTGGTTGAGCCTAACTAAACAGTGAAATAAATCTCTCTGTATAAACTGATCAAAAACAAGGAGTCAGACACAATCCAAAATGCAAAAGTTTTGAGTAAAAGTTTGTTACCAGGTAGTTCATTCACATTTCTTCTCTTTTTTTTTTGGTCTTTGTTTTCACTCCTTCACACCAACACAATCCACAACAAAGACTTCCGGCTTTTATGCAGGAAGCTGGCCAAAGGGGCTTCTTGCAGGTCAGGTGCTTCCACAGCATGAATCATCCTTCTAGGGCTTCTAGGAGGTGTAGTGTTTGCCTGCCGGCCACGTAGTGCTACAAACAGCACTAAATTACAATATATATAAATATATATATGTATGATACACATATATAAAATATATTTAAAATTCAAAACTATCATAATTGGATAAGTCTCCACCCACTGAGTTAATACTTGGTGGAAGCAAATTTGGCAGCAATTACAGCTGTGAGTCTGTTAGGATATATTTCTACCAACTTTCACACCTAGATGTGGCAATGTTTGTCCATATCAGTAGCAAACTGGCCATCTGGAGCACTGGGAGAAATCCAGGTGAGCCAGGTGTCCTGTCGGCCGGTGGTGATTTGTTGTTGTTGTTTTTTTTAAATAAGTTTTATTAAATATCTGTAATAATACTGGACCGGCGGCACCAATCCCCCCCACGGACTGCACTTTGCCATCACCGCAACCACCCACCATGGACCACAAAGTGATTCAATGTCCAGGGCGGTGTTTTGCTCCCAGTCCCCTCTCCATATCCTAAATGTGTCTGTCTTACACATATGAAATCCGGGAGAAGCAATAATAGAAGCATTTTACTTTATAAAATGCAAACATATTAACAAAACATTACATCAAATGTGTTGCTTTGATTTTGTTATCAGACTTCTGAAACCAAGGGCAAATGAGGAAAAATAATGGGAGTGACAGCAGTGAAAATACTAGTCATCTGAATCCCCATGGAATACAATTCACAGAATCCTGTGTTGATGACCCACCTGCTAATAAACTACAAGCCTGTAAAAAGTGACAGCATTTTATTTTTGTAAGATGCTTCTTTCTTCTGCTCAAAAATGTAACTCTTAACAATAAGTTTTTAGTTTGTTAATAATGGGTGGGTCAAAGTTTTGATTTTATCAAGTCCATTATGTTTTTGATTGTAAGATTATCAAAATACTTACTAGTTGATTACCACCAGCTGATTATTAAAGCCTGACTACTTACGTGTCACTAATATTCCCATTTAAATAAAGTACATGCTGTATAGTAGCAATAACAATCAGTTAAGCACTGAATATGCAATATAAATTAATTAACATTGTAGAACAAAACAATACATACATAGAGAATAATAGGTGCAAATAGCTAGGACTGCAGTACTACAAATGTAAATATTTGTTGGGAAATCTGCCAGAGCAAGGGAAAGCAGGAGGTGGGTTGGTGTGTGCAGCTTCTTGATGAAAGAGTAATATTTAATTTAGGCTTCAGGGAAGTTACAGTAGAAAGAAAACTGCAATGTGAACAAGTTTGTTAGAAGATGGCACATTCCAATCGGTGCTTCCATCTCAGATGCAAGTCATACCACTCTAATCACATTTGGCATTGCTAAGACAGAAACTGAGCCTACTGAGGGTCTTAAACATTCAGTTGTAATTTCAACATAACAATTAGTAGAATGTTTTTACATTTTCTGCGGAAACAAAGTGAGCAAAGACGATCCTGGTTTAAATATCCTTAACATTATGATCGATTTCAATGGTGTCTGAATCCATGGGTAAAACAAAGCATAGATAATGGGATTTGCAGTAGAATTTAAATATACTAGCCAGACTAGAAAATTAATCAACACAGAAGAAGAAGACTGGCTTACATTCTCATTAACTAGAGTACAGATGTAATATGGCACCAAACAGAAGAGAAAGACAACAACTAAAATTCCTAATGTTTTTGCTGCTTTTCTTTCAGATGCACTAGATATCTTATTTTTGTTCTTATCTGAACTAATAACTTGCGCATGCCTTTTAGCTACAATGAAGATTTTAACATAGAGTGTAATCATAACAGAACAAGGAAAAAAAAATACAACTAGCAAATCAACTATTCCCCAGATTTCGTTGATAAAGAGCTGACAGTCAAATATATGAAGGCAAATATCAAATTCAAGACCTCTAAAATTTCCATTAAAACAAAGTGCCTAATTGTATAGAAATGATAATGTCCAATTAAGCAGTATAACTGACCATGTTCTAGTGCTTGTTATTTTGTTTGAGTAAAGGGTCACACACAGCAACGCAGCAATCAATAGCAATGCATGCAACATTACTTATTGAAACAGATGTAAGAACAAAACAAAATATGTTGTAAACTATACATAATGTTTTACCAAAATACCAGCATGTTTCTATTAATACAATTAAGCGAAAAGGCATCACAATGAGTCCTACTAGAAGTTCTGCCACAGCCAGAGAGAGGAGCAGCAGGTTGGGAGATAGAAATGATCACCAGCAGGTTTCCACACACTGTCAGCATCACCACTGCTGCTGCAGAAATATACATCACCACATAGACTAATGTAGGTCGCACTTCCTTAGAGCAGGATACGTTTGAAGGCTGGAAACAGTACTGCACTGCTTGAAGTTCCAGTTATTTTATGTTGTAGGGGAATAACATCTCCCAAATAAATGGTACAACAGGTGAGCTTGTACACAAGGCATTCAAATTCAACGACATAGCGCTAACATTTATATGAATGGAGGGGACACTGGCTCCTCCTGCTGGCATATTTTCATTGGACTTAATGACTCCTGTTGTATGGATTGTGTGAGAAGCCTAGAGAATAGCCACTCCACTTTGATTGAAATCAACTGGGAATAAAGAAACATCAAGATTAGATTTCAGATCTTGAAAAGAGGTGAAGTTTAAGTAATGAAATTTTGAATAACAAGTTCTAGATTAAATTCAGATGAACCAGGAAGCAATTAATGAGAATGATGAATTAAAAAGACAAGATGTCTAATGTCGATCATGTCAATCATTTGAATTACCTCTATATGTGTGTGTGTATATATATATAGATATAGATATAGATAAATATGTATATATATACAAACACACACACAGTACTGTGCAAAAGTTTTTGGCAGGTGTTAAAAATGCTGTAAAGTAAGAGTGCTTTCAAAAAGACTTATTTAATTTATCAATTAACTAAATGCAAAGTGAGTGAACAGAATTAAAATCTACATCAAATCAATATTTAGTGTGACCACCCTTTTCTAGGTACACTTGCACACAGTTTTTGAAGGAACTTGGCAGGTAGGTTGGCCCAAACATCTTGGAGAACTAACCATAGTTCTCCTGTGGATTTAGGCAGCCTCAGTTGCTTCTCTCTCTTCATGTAATCCCAGACAGACTCAATGATGTTGAGATCAGGGCTCTGTGGGGCCATACCATCACTTCCAGGACTCCTTGTTCTGCTTTATGCTGAAGATAGTTCTTAATGACTGTCGCTGTATGTTTGGGGTCGTTGTCATGCTGCAGAATAAATTTGGGGCCAATCAGATGCCTCCCTGATGGTATTGCATGATGGATAAGTATCTGCCTGTACTTCTCAGCATTGAGGAGACCATTAACTCTGACCAAATCCTCAACTCCATTTGCAGACATGCAGCCCCAAACTTGCTTCACTGTTGCCTGCAGACACTCATTTGTGTACCACTCTTCAGCCCTTCAACATACAAACTGCCTACTGCTACAGCCAAATATTTCACATTTTGACTCATCAGTCCAGAGCACCTGCTGCCATTTTTCTGCACCCCAGTTCCTGTGTTTTCATGCATAGTTGAGTCGCTTGGCCTTGTTTCCACGTCAGAGGTATGGCTTTTTGGCTGCAAGTCTTCCATGAAGGCCATTTCTGACCAGACTTCTCTGGACAGTAGATGGGTGTACCAGGGTCCCACTGTTTTCTGCCAATTCTGAGCTGATGGCACTGCTAGACATCTTCCGATTGCAAAGGGAAGTAAGCATGATCTAGATGAAGTAACGCATGAGAAAGACCTAGGAGTCTATGTGGACTCCTCACTTTCTCCATCCAAGCAATGTGGGGAAGCAATAAAAAGGCAAACAGAATGCTAGGGTATATTGTCAAAAGTGTAGAATTTAAAACAAGGGAAGTAATGTTAAGACTGTACAATGCACTAGTTAGATCTCATCTGGATACTGTGTGCAGTTCTGGGCTCCACACTTCAAGAAAGATATCGCTGCTCTAGAGGCAGTTCAGAGGAGAGCAACCAGACTTATTCCAGGTCTGAAGGGAATGTCCTACTGAGAGACTGAGGGGACTGAACCTTTTCACCCTGGAACAGAGGAGACTACATGGGGACTTGAACCAAGTCTTCAAAATCATGAAAGGCATCGACCACATCAACCAGAGGAGCTTTTCCAGATCAGCAGGGACATATGCACCCGGGGACACAAATGGAAATTGGGCTTCAAGGCATTCAAAACGGAAAACAGGAAACACTTCTTTACACAGAGAGTAGTCAATATCTGGAACTAACTCCCCAGCAATGTGGTAGAAGCTGAAAATTTGGGAACATTTAAAAATAGACTGGATAGGATCCTTGGATCACTTAGTTATTAATGGACACCAAACGAGCACGATCGGTTGAATGGCCTCCTCTCATTTGTAAACTTTCTTATGTTCTTATATTTTTTCTTTTGTGTGAATAACTGTAAAATTCTATACTGAGCTCTCAGATCAATGGAAGAATTTGAAGCAGTGCAGTACTGTTTCCAGTCTTCTAACTCCTCCTGCACTAAGGAAGTGCGACCTACAGCAGTCTATGCGGTGATTTATATTTCTGCAGCAGTAGTGGTGATGCTGACAGTGTGTGGAAACCTGCTGGTGATCATTTCAATCTCTCACTTCAAGCAGCTCCACACACCAACCAACCTGCTCCTGCCCTCCCTGGCTGTGGCAGGCCTTCTAATGGGAGTGACTGTGATTCCTTTCTGTTTAGTTGTATTAATACAAACTTGTTGGTATTTTGGAGAAACTGTGTGCATGTTTTATAATATTTTTAGTTTTGGCCTACCGCCTGTTTCTGTTAATCATGTTGCATGCATTGCTATTGATCGCTATTTGGCTGAATGTGATCCCTTACTTTATTCAACTAGAATCACTGTTAATATAAACTGTTTGATGATAATGCTTAACAACTTGTTGTTACTGCTATATAATGTATCACTGATTTACTTCAATGGAAATATGAGTGGTGTTCAGGAAATTAATTTTTGTTATGGAAATGTGGGGGATAGTTGATCTATTTGTTGTATTTGTATTGCCTGGCTCTGTAATGATAATACTCTATATAAACATTTTTGTTGTGGCAAAAAGACATGTTAAAGTAATAAGTGCAGAACAAAAAAGTAAAAATGATGAAAACAAAAGTAAGAAGATTACGATTACATCTGAAACATAGGCTGAAAAAACATTAGGAATTGTAGTTACTGTCTTTCTCCTTAGCTTGGTTCCCTATTATATCTGCACTCTTGTTGATGCTAATGTGAGCTTTTCTTCGTCTTCTGTGGTAATTAATATTATAAATTGGCTGGTATATTTTAATTCTGCTATTGTTTTTCCCATTGTTTCAGAAGTCTGTGAAATTGATTGTAACGTTAAAGATATTTAAACCAACATCATCTTTGCTGAATTTGTTTACATAAAAACTGTAATTATGTCAGTTCTCAAACTATTTAAGCATTAGGTTTATAAATATCACTGTTTAAGATCTAAACCACATGTTCAAAGAGTTGGTTGATTCCTTAATCATTCTGGAGTCTTAATTATGTAAGTAGAGTATGTGTGTATTATGTCTGTATTCAGATATAAAGTGGCCATTAATTGTGCTATTAGCAGCCTTGGCTCTCTGCTGTTCTCCGCTCAACCCGAACTAGTCTGCGTGCAGCCGAACAGAAGTGGAAAAGGACCAACCTCCCAGCTGCCCTCGAAGTCTACCACTCTAAGCTGTCTACATTCTCCTCCTCACTCAACTCAGCCAAGAAGTCTTACTTCCAATCACTCTTCGAATACACTGTCAACAACCCCCGCAAACTCTTCTTCACCCTCTCCTCCCTCCTTGTCCCCCCTCCCCCTCCTCCTCCCTCGTCTCTCACTGCTGATGATTTTGCCTCCTTCTTCTCCTCCAAGATTGCAGACATCCGCAGGCTCTTCAACAGACCCCCTCCTCTCCCATCACACCCAAACCTCCCACGATCAAGCTTCCTTTTCTTCATTCTCACCTCTCTCAGGTGCTGAAGTTTCCCCTCTCCTCCTACATCACAAATGTGTGCCCTGGACCCTCTCCCTTCTCGCCTCTTCCAAGCGACCGCTCCTGATCTTCTCCCCTTCATCTCCTCCCTCCTCAACTCCTCACTCATCTCTGGCTGTTTCCCCTCTGCATTTAAACAAGCTGCTGTCATCCCACACTTCAAGAATCCAACCCTTGACACCACCTCTCCTCAGAACTACCGCCCTGTCTCCCTACTCCCCTTCGTCTCAAAGACTCTCGGGGGGGGGGCGGTCCACTGTCAGCTCTCTGAATTTCTGTCCCAACACTCACTCCTTGATCCTCTGCAATCTGGCTTCTGCACAGCTCACTCCACTGGGACTGCTCCCCTGGCAGTCACTGACTCCCTCAGCTGTGCTCGGGCGGCCTCCCTCTCCTCAGTCCTCATCCTCCTTGACCTCTCTGCAGCATTTGACACCGTCGATCACTCCATCCTCCTCTCGTGCCTCGCTGACCTTGGAATCTCTGGGACTGCTCTCACCTGGTTCTCCCACTACCTCAGCGACCGGACCTACCAAGCAACATGGCGAGGTTCCTCATCCACCCCCCAACCTCTCCTCACAGGTGTACCCCAAGGCTCCGTCTTGGGTCCACTCCTGTATTCTCTCAACACTCAGTCCCTGGGGACCCTCATCGCATCCCATGGTTTCTCCTACCACTTCTATGCTGATGATGCCCAGATCTTCCTGTCTTTTCCCTCTTCTGACCCTCTCATCCCCTCTTGCATCTCTTCCTGCTTGTCTGCTATCTCCGCCTGGATGCACTCACACCACCTCAAGCTCAACCTCTCCAAATCGGATCTCCTGTTTTTCCCCCACTCTTCCTCAACTTCTGCTGACCTCTCCATCTCGATCCCCTTGGAATCCACCACACTCTCTCATTCTTCTTCTGCTAAAAATCTTGGAGTCACTCTCGATCCTGCGCTCTCCTACACCCAGCACATCACCACGCTGACACACACCTGTAGATTCTTCCTGAGCAACATACGCCAAATCCGTCCCTTCCTCACCGACTACTGCAATTCCCTCCTGGCCGGTCTACCTGCAACTACTACCCACCTGCTCCAGCTCATCCAGAACTCTGCGGCTCGTCTGGTATTCTCTCTGCCCCGATTTGCACACGCTACTCCACTGCTCCACTCCTTCCACTGGCTCCCGATACCGGCACGCATTCAGTTCAAGACTTTGACCCTCACCTACCGCTGTCTTGACCACACTGCACCAAGCTACCTTCAGTCACTCGTCTCTCCATACATCCCCTCCAGACCACTGTGCTCTTCTAGTGCCAGAAAACTAACTCTACCTCCTCTCCACTCCCCTTCCTCCAGAGCCCGCTCCTTCTCATCCCTGGCCCCTAAATGGTGGAACGACCTTCCCACCGAAGTCAAAACAGCAGAATCCTTGACCTTCTTCCGGCGCTTACTCAAGATACATCTTTTCAGACAGTACTTGTAATATTAGTCCTTTTAATCCCGTTAGATAGCACTTCACAGAGTTTTATTATGCTTCTTGCATTTTTTATTGTTTTCCTCCTTGCTCCCTTTCCCGTAGCCCTTGACTGTGACCCTACATCTTGACAGCACTTAGCTTTTACCATCCAGGATGTATGACCTCACTTACTGTACTTGCCTGTGTAAATTGGAAGTTGTAAAATGTATTATATTTTGAATTGCTATGTTTTATGTAAATTGAGTTTGTAATGTTTGATGCCTCTACTTAACTGTATTTTTGCACTTGTTTGTTTGTTTACTTTAACACGTGTGGTGCTAGTCTGAACATAAAATGCCTGTGTTGCCACTGATATGAGAGGTGACCGTATGTCTCTAATTTAAAGTTTTTATACAGAACTCAGCCAAACTTCTTGGGCTCTGTAATTCACAAGGTTTTAAATACAACATACGCCGTATATTTCTGGGGAAAAAAGAAATTCGTACACAAACCGCCATTTCACCTCAGCAGCGAGAGCGCGCGCTTATTCCAGCATTCCATTATGCAATAAGCAATGATGACCCGCAGGTTTCACTGGAATTTGAATGTTGTATTTCTTATTTCCTCTTTTAATTTAAAGTGTTAATGCATGCTTTTTGTTGTTGTTGCATATGACTGTGGGAGTCATTTGAACTGTAAATGTGTATTATAGCCCATATTATGATGAAAAATGCATTAATGGTTATGACAGACAGGAAACTAATAAACTGAATCTTAGCTGTGGATTTTTCTTGCTTTTATTTAATATCTGTTTTGTTAAAAACCAAAGCCAATAGCAGGTGTGAATAACCCAGTCTTGATGCACAGATGATGATGATGATGATGATGATGATGATGATGATAACATGTATTTATTTAACATGCCAGGCCTGCAAGGGCCCCAACATGGGAGCTCTCCAGCAGACTCTTTGAACAACAGAAGTGGACAGCTTTTATACAATACATGACATGTGGGTCTGTGGGCAGGGACAGTCAAAGATTTCCCAAAGTGTTGTCTTGAGATCAGGTTTCTGAATGTTTGTGGTGGTCTTCCTTAGGAGGGGGGTCATCATGGAAGCAGGTGTTTTCCTGTTGTGGCATACAAACTTCCGAATCTCACATTTCTTTAACAATGTACAATGAGGTAATCAATCACTATAATCTAACATCTTCAGCCTTGAGAGAAGAACAGGACACCCCAAACAAACACTAAGCAAACTGGTATCTGTGGGCTATTTATCTGTTTGGGTGTTCCTCTTATCATAATGAACAGAAGTCAAAGTTGAGAGAACAATGTCCAGAGGATATGCCCTAGCCTGTTGCTAGCTTGACAAATCTACTTTGCTGGGTCTACAATATTATTATTTCTAATATAGACATTGGAAGCGAAGTATAGAAATAAAACATTCAGTAGATGAGCAGAATTATAGGTGGCAGGATTCACACTGCCGTTTGCAAGAATCGTGCATGACTCAGGACACAGCGAGGCTTCAGAGAGCTATTTGCTTAGTTTGCAAAACGTGGATTCTGTAGTTGATGGGATACAAAAAGATGAGGAAAATGAACGACTTGACCTCAGAATGTAAAGCTCGAAGACCGGAACATATGGGGAAAATAGATACACGGATGAAGTGTATATGGACTTAGTTGCTAATATGGGAGTTAGCACGCATAAGGCATCTCAGGTTGTTAGAGTAGTTTTTAAAAAACTGGGTGGTACACAGATAGAAAGACTAGAGAATTCTTACAGAAAATGATTTGACTCTCTGCACAGATGGGACATCAAAAATAGGTCACAAGTATTTTTTAAGGATGGTACAAGGATGCATTTAGGAGTTGGGGACAGACATCATTCTCTGCTCAGTGTACATTTGATACTGTCAGAGAAATGGTTCAGGACATAGTCAGAAGTGGGGGGTGTGACTTGAATGTACATTTTTGTGAGTGAAATTATCACAACAATTACAAATCTTGTGGGGGACAGAGCTGCAACTGATGAAAAAAACAATGACATTTTGTCTCAGTACAGATCAGATATTCTTCCAGAGAATATCTTTGGAAGACTTTGAACAGCACAGTGAGGCTGATAAGGCTAAACTTATCACTTGTAAATGAGCTTTTCTGTGGATTGCATTTAGTTTATGGTTTGGCCTACCAGGCTGATGTAACACTTCTATCTGAGAGAGATACATTTTTGGTAGAGACAAAGTAGTTAGTTTGTGCTTACATTGGGCACACAAAACAGTAGGAGAAAGTGGGACAGTTAGAGTGATCAGAACTGTAATCAAGGCAGTGCAGGAAAGAGGCTGTGAAAAAAGTGGAAAACCAGTGCAATTCAAGACAGTTCTGTTAGGAAAGGATAAATCTGAATGTGTGCCACTGGTACCATTCAAAGGTAACAGAATCAACGTTATGTTTTTCAATGCAGCTGTTTTTTTTACCTGTAATCTGATTTGCTGTAATTCAGTAGAGAAATTCAGCATGAAATCAAATTGGTGGAAGATGTTTTTGTTGATCTAAATGTTAGACAGTACTTGGCAGGATGTAGGGCATTTGCATTAAATTGTAAAATTGTGACAGAGCCTCTTTTGAGAGTGTAGTCAAAGGAGCATGTTGAGATGAGTGACAGGTATCAGGAACTTGTCTTCAAACTGAAGGCATGGCAGATTGCCACATTTGGTTAGAGGAGAAGTTCAATTGTTTGATGAGGTAGAAGTGAGTGTGTAGCCTGTCCTTCAGAAACATACAGAGGAGCAAGCTGCAGATTTTGACAGCATGACTGTGCAGGTAGTGGAGTTAATTCTAGCTAGTCTTGTTAAAATGTGCTGCAGGATGTTAGCTGTTCACCTAGACAAGGGATGGCAAACCTTTTTTGGTTGGAGTGCCCAAAGTTTGGTTTTTATACTTTGCTAAGTGCCAAAGGGTGCCAATGATAAAATAGGGATATAAAAGTTTATACAGGGGCTAAAGGGATTTTTTTAACCAACATGTATATGTATTTTTTTGTTGTTATTAAGTTATTAAGCAAACATGCCAACAAAACAAACCACAATACAGAAAAATCTGAAAACTATGGACAGATAGAACAACCCCCCCTACCCGTTTAGTTTGCACTTGCACTCAGTCATCATCAATGCACCTTTTTCAATGTATATTTACTTAATATCTACTGTTTTTACATTTTGCAAAATAACTAAAACTGATATATTAATATGCATTGTGTAACACTTATGTTTTAAGAAACAAATAATACAGTGGTATAAATCTACCTTGATTATCAGTGTGCACAAATCTACTCTACAATCAAAGTAAACGGTAAACAAAATGCTTTCCCCCTGCGTGTTCAACAGACACGTCCATCGCTGACCGCAATTCATCACAACAGGACAGACTTACAGTTTCTGTCCTCTTCCTCCTGCTCCCAGAGTGCCGCACTGCAGCATAAACACTCATCATAACACTAACATATCGTCCCTGAAGTGCAGATTGTTGAGAAAGAAGACGAGAGCGACAGGAAATGCTATTGCTTATTTTGTAATTTGCCCAAAAGGTCAACTTATGTGAAGGTAGAGCTACATTAACTTTAACAAATGTGATTTTTGTTATTCTTCTTTCAGAAAACTTGAAATAAAGTGTTGATTAAATGAAAAGTTTCCACGGTTGATTTTTATTGTGTGGGAAGAATTCCCTGCTGTTTGTACACTCACCTAAAGGATTATTAGGAACACCATACTAATACTGTGTTTGACCCCCTTTCGCATTCAGAACTGCCTTAATTCTACGTGGCATTGATTCAACAAGGTGCTGAAAGCATTCTTTAGAAATGTTGGCCCATATTGATAGGATAGCATCTTGCAGTTGATGGAGATTTGTGGGATGCACATCCAGGGCACGAAGCTCCCGTTCCACCACATCCCAAAGATGCTCTATTGGGTTGAGATCTGGTGACTGTGGGGGCCAGGTTAGTACAGTGAACTCATTGTCATGTTCAAGAAACCAATTTGAAATGATTCGACCTTTGTGACATGGTGCATTATCCTGCTGGAAGTAGCCATCAGAGGATGGGTACATGGTGGTCATAAAGGGATGGACATGGTCAGAAACAATGGTCAGGTAGGCCGTGGCATTTAAACGATGCCCAATTGGCACTAAGGGGCCTAAAGTGTGCCAAGAAAACATCCCCCACACCATTACACCACCACCACCAGCCTGCACAGTGGTAACAAGGCATGATGGATCCATGTTCTCATTCTGTTTACGCCAAATTCTGACTCTACCATCTGAATGTCTCAACAGAAATCGAGACTCATCAGACCAGGCAACATTTTTCCAGTCTTCAACTGTCCAATTTTGGTGAGCTTGTGCAAATTGTAGCCTCTTTTTCCTATTTGTAGTGGAGATGAGTGGTACCCGGTGGGGTCTTCTGCTGTTGTAGCCCATCCGCCTCAAGGTTGTACGTGTTGTGGCTTCACAAATGCTTTGCTGCATACCTCGGTTGTAACGAGTGGTTATTTCAGTCAAAGTTGCTCTTCTATCAGTTTGAATCAGTCGGCCCATTCTCCTCTGACCTCTAGCATCAACAAGGCATTTTCGCCCACAGGACTGCCGCATACTGGATGTTTTTCCCTTTTCACACCATTCTTTGTAAACCCTAGAAATGGTTGTGCGTGAAAATCCCAGTAACTGAGCAGATTGTGAAATACTCAGACCGGCCCGTCTGGCACCAACAACCATGCCACGCTCAAAATTGCTTAAATCACCTTTCTTTCCCATTCAGATATTCAGTTTGGAGTTCAGGA
This sequence comes from Amia ocellicauda, assembly GCF_036373705.1. Lineage (NCBI taxonomy): Eukaryota > Metazoa > Chordata > Actinopteri > Amiiformes > Amiidae > Amia > Amia ocellicauda. The sequence goes on from NC_089850.1 coordinate 22,402,069, forward strand.
GATTGTCTTGACCAGGACCACACCCCTAAATGCATTGAAGCAACTGCCATGTGATTGGTTGCTTAGATAATTGCATTAATGAGAAATTGAACAGGTGTTCCTAATAATCCTTTAGGTGAGTGTATGTATTTGTGTTTAATATTATTTTCTTAACTGTTTGCAATTACATTGGAAGCTATTTAAAATCAATGTGATGTTTATAAAACACTGACATAATTGTTTTGTTAGTGGTATATGAAAACAGCTGTAAGGAATAATGTAACTGCTGAAGTGGGGGAAATTCCACTCTGGTAATAGTACACAGTTTAAAGTCTTCTCCTCAAATGTTCTTGGGTATTGTCTTTGTGAGGAAGTTATCCCCTATAATATTCGGGATGAGCAGCCCAGGTTTAATTAGGTGGCAAGTTCAACAACAAAATAAAACATGGCTGAAAGCTGATGAAAAAAACAAGTACATATTTTATTTGTAATCCATGTATATTAATCAAGTCTCCTATACACCTAGAAAGATGTATTCAATTTGCTTGGGAGCTCTAATCCAGCCCATAGTGACAAGTCTAGAGTAAAAACCACACTAACCCACTATTTTCTATCCCCCTCCTTTATAGCCTTGGATCAAACCAATCGATCTATATTAAGGAGAACCGCGTTGCTTTTAACAAGGCAATAATACATTAACCCACATTATACAAAATACACCGGTTTAAACTGTAGACTTACAAACAACATACATATTACCAGCGTCGTTATTCCCATTAATGAGAGTTGGGTACGATTCTATTATATAAAACACATCAATACGATACCCCCCCCCACACACGCATATGAAAGTGGAGCATGGCATTGAAACAGGAAATAGTCCTCATATCAAAGGAAACCCTTCACTCAACAAAATCATAAAGGAATAACCAAGAGGAAACAATAGCGGACTGAAGAAAATACACATACTAGTAAAGAAAAACAAAAGCCGACAAAACAAATGCCCTACTAGATTTAACGCTGTAAGAAAGGAAAATGCTGTTTAAGACGTGATCCTCATATGGTTTTAGGGCAGGAAAACCTCCCCACGTAACCAAACCAGATAAGTATTGATTATGTAAATACCATACCGCTATCATAGTGATGTATATGCTAACGAACAGGTTCAGCACATTAAACAGTAAAACAGATCAAACACAACAGCAAAACAAATGACAAATAAAAACAATAACAATAATGATAGTATGCGAGGACATTTCCTGCTTAAGGGATGAGAGACAATGCCGCTTCATCACAGTCCTCATTCACTTCAGGTAAATGAAGATGGCAGAGGAAGGGGGGTCTCTGGTATCAATAGGATAACGCATTGTAGGTGAGGAGAGTTTGCTTACCAGTCTTGTATCAATAGCATATCAAAAGCTATTGATAAAGATGAGTAAGAAGACAGTCTGTCTCCGTTGGGAGGGGTAAATTAATCACCTCCGAGAAAGGTACGGGTGAGCTGTTACCCTTGGATGTTGGAGAGCAGGGTGAGGGCTCCATTGTCACTTGATATGCTAATAGGCAGCTAACATTGGATACTCTGGTGGGTCAGGTGGTCACTCTGGAAAGTGAAGTTGGACAGGGGTTCAACTCATAAAAGCTGACTTGTCCATAAAGTCTTTGTATCAGTTTTGCCTTGCTCTACCCGGAATACTTGTATAATGTGATCTATATTCTGGACTCTGTAATAAATCACATTGAACCTGAACTGTCTTAGTTTCAGTCACTTGTACAGGAGGTTCCATTTTCAGTATTATGGAAGTTACGTGAATTATTAACCAGTTAAAGTATTACAAACATTTCCTATACAATTGTGTACAGACAGTGTTTTTGGTTTCCCCCCCTTGGAGATTGTAGACGATTCCAGACGTAGACTGCAGTGTCTACTACATTCCTGCTTCACTGAGCCGGACCAAATCTTGGAGAGAACTGTTCCACAGTGTGGGTGGTAGGAACTAAGAGCACAAAGATTTTAAAAAATCCTCTCTTCTATTTGAAACTTTATTATTTTTTCTGGTATGAGAACTCATAAGCATTGTGAAATTGTACTGAAATAGAAAGCAAAGTTTATTTAAGTTAATTTCATTCTGACCATGTTCTTCCTATAGTATTGAAACCAAAGGGTGCATCTGAATTACATGGCCAGTCTCCTTCAAACCTATATGATTAATTTTGTTTTTGAAAATCCTATTGGAAGCTTTACTTGCACTAATGAAAAGTGAAGTACTGGGTTACAAATGCCAAAACATAATTTGTATCAAATGCCAGGAAACATTATTATATTTTCTCTCTGGGCACTAACAATACATTTAATGTGTATGGAGACATTTGTAACAAGCAGTAAACACTTCTACTTTAGTTAATGCAAGCATTCTATAGACTAAATCAGATTTTTTGTAGACAAAGGCTGTCGCTGTTCTTCTGGGTAGAAAACCAACTACTTGCCCAAATTGGAAACCACAAATAGATGAGAAAACTAATCAAGCTACTACCGTACAGAACACCAGTAGTGACAGACTAATGATAATGTGTATTGGCAATGCTAATACCTATTGTCAACTATTATACATGCCAATACTATTAGATAAATGCTTAATGTGTTAATCTGTCCTGGGTCAACCATAACAGCAATGCAGTTATCTTTCAAGTCGGAAGCACTGCTCAAGTGGGAGGGGTTTCTGTGCACTTCCGTAGGAACCCGATTGTAACGTCACTCTATCAAATCTGCCATTGGACCCTGTGCACATCACTCAAACAGCTCCCTTCCACTTCCTTTTCTATAAAATGTGACGTCAGTGCAGGTTCATCCTCTTTTGCCATTTCACCTAGACTCGGAAACGTGAGCCACCTCTCCCAGCTCCTTTCAATCAACATTCCTGAAACCCATGTCCACTTCTGCAATCACCCTCTTCTCCCATTCGCCCTGCACCTCTCAAACTGGTTTTCATTTCCACATATAAACTCCTCACTGTCTAACAGTATGGGAAAAATAATAATAATAAAATTAAACTTTAAACCACAAGCGCATATGCTCTGCCTCGCTCTCGTTCACCCTAGACAAACCCGATCTGTAAGCAGCCCCACCCTCCGCTAATTTAGATATAGATATCATTTGTATTAAATTAAATAATAATAAAGTCTGTTTGCATTTTTATGAATTGGAAAGAAATGTAAAATAATGCAGAATGTTTCATTTTCTTATTAGGATGGTGAAGTACAATCCAGTTTTTTTATTTTTATTATAATAATAACGCTATTATCTGGTAAGCAGAATTTCAAATCAAAACTCGACCATCATAGTGAAGAAATCTATTAAGAACAGATTAAATGCACCACTATATATATTAACCCGGATGTAGTAAATCTACTTTAATCTATACTATTTTACAGCGCATGTGTTGCATGATTACTGTTACCTGTTGTTGTTGTTATGTGATAGCAAATAATACTGTTTATGTGTGTGTGTGCGCATATCACATAATAACAACAACACAAGTAATAGTAATCACGCAACACATGCACCGTAACGGGTTGCATTCTGCATTCTGCGGGTTTCATGAAGTCTATTCTGCAGGCTTGCATGAATTCCGTGCTTTGTCGTCAAAATGTAGTTTAACATCAAGCATTTGTTATTTTGCACAGTTTTTACGGGAATACTAGATCTATTGTTATTTTTTATGTATTTAATATACTCAGGTTTTTAATGTTTGTCAGGTTGGAAGCTTGCTGATATTTCTTTGCTGTAATGTTCAGCCAGCTGGCTGGCAGTCTCGTGGAGAGCAATCTTGGTGAGGGCCTTAATTACATCCACATTTCTGTATCTCTGGGCAGCAAGGGACTCGTATCTAGATAACCAGCGGGTGGGACACAGTCATTTTACATTTTCTTACATTTTCTTTTTCTGATGCAAAATCAAATATACCACTCAACATTGACCATCTCTTTATGCTATGCCTGAAGATGTATAATCGTTGAGTCGTTGAGAGCAAGGTTAAGATTGTGCACTGCGCAATGCACATAATCAGGAAGCGGCTCTTTTTCGGATATTCTGGCCTGCACAACCGAATAGACCCCGCTCCTGTTAGCAGCTCCATCATACCCCTGCCCACAACATTTTGAAATATCCAGCCCATTATCCTCTATGCTGCGCAGGTTTTTATGTTGAAGCTCAGTTGCTGATGTGTCAACAGTCTCCAGAAATCCCCAAAACAACTCTGTGATGGTCAGATCTGTAGCAACATTACTTTCATCCCTTATCACTCTCACGTAGCGATAAACTTGGCTTAACTGGTCTACTTTGGATACATCGTCTGTGGTGTCCATAATAATAGTAAAAAATTGAGCTTCCTTCATCTCTCCCTGAATGTCACGCTCACTTAGCTAAGATATAAACCAGCTCATTTTGGATTTGAGGATCCTGCGGGGAATTCTTAAAGTTCTTTCAGAACTGGGTCGTAAAATGACAGCTATTCAATTATATTATAATTCCCACTGTTGGCCTGCCCCAGCTTTTCACAGTGCCCTCTGAATGCCAAGTTACATGATGCAAGTGTGAGAGTTACATTAACTATGCGCTCCAACACCTGTCGCCAGAAATGTGCTGCATTACGCATGCCTCTTTCCATTTCTCATATACCAAATAGGCACCCATGTGAATCTGGGTGAATTCACCCACGCATCAGAGAAGAAAGGGGCACTCCGAACTCTGAATAGCCATCAAGGCTCACAATACGCACAATTTAGCTTGGCTGAATGTATATGGAAATTTGATTCCAGCCTTGGTTGTAGTGGTGTAATACGACTCGGAAAAACACCGCCTTTCGTCATCTCTTGGGAATGGGGCAGTAGGCTTACATGAGCCTAATGCAATAATGTGCCGTTTAATGTTCACATCCACATTTGTTGCATAATGCCCCCTGTCAGTTGGATAGGTAAAAAGGCTCTCTGTCCCACTTCCACCTGTTTCCGTAACTGCCATGATTCCATCCTCGCCCTGCTCCTCTTCCACCCTGCCCGGCCCAGGGATAGCTTGTTTGGCCTGGCTTGTGCTCAGGGTCGTATCTGCCGATACCTGACAACCTGTATCCTCCTCTGTCAAAGTTGCTTCTTCTAGCACGATGGAACAACTTGGCCTTGGCTCACTTGACTCGCTAAAAGCTGCTGCTGGCAGAGATAAACCTACATCCTCTTCTGGTCCTGCTACATTGCTTGTGCTAGCAATGGCTGCACTTGAACTGCATTTGAAAAAGGAATCTAATTTAACTATCTCCTTAAATCCTTAAATCTCTTTTGCTTTTTCATTTTTGGCCTTCCTCTTTTGTGTTGATAAATTGCTGTTTTTAAAATCCCTAATTTACTATTCTCGACTTTCTCTCTTTATTTATTTTTCGGCTGTTGTCTCTTGATAGCTAGCTGAACTGTTGCTTAAAATAATGACAGAAACAACAATGCTTTGGAGAGTATTTGCACAATGAATCCTAGAATGCATTTCATTATCTTAACATGGTATTGAAACTTTTGAATAATATGATTTATTTAGCAAATTAATTTGATTTATTGTCATCAATACACTAAAATATCATGCTGACTTAGTGTATTGGCAAAAAAACATTTTGTTGGTAAAACCATCAGTGGGATCATTTATCATATAGCCTACGTTACAGTCTTTCTCGATTGCTAAGATATGTTTAATGAAACTGGGGTCAACTTGATCTCCATCTTAACCTAATGAGCAAAACAGTATCAAAGTAATTTCTCATAGCTTTCACACATAATGCAAATGTTAAGTACAGTTTTGCAAAACTGTAACCACAACTCTCTACAAAAGACACAAAACTCAATTGAGTAAATCATGTCAAACAAAATTAAAACATTTGGTCACATCTACTACAAATTATTGCCATGAATGTGAATCTCTTCCGCATGTGTGGAAAACTTCTTTGCACAATTGTTCATTCAGCAAGCAGTCCTTATTCATGAATAAAAGTGCTCATGTTTGAGCTGTTTGCAAGGATGGACCAAGTAAGAGGCTGAGGGCAAGGGTGAGGTCGAGGGCAAGGACAAGTACATGCACAAGGGCAAGGACAAAGGAGAGGTAGAGCTGCCCATAAAGGAAGAGGGGGTCAGATGTGTGGTGGTGGAGTAGCTCAAATGGAAATACAAAGAGCTACTGTTTCAGATTACATTTGTGCCACAAATATTGACCATTTTGTCAATCATGGCCATTCTTCTCTGTTTGGAGGTGGAAAGTTCATGATTTCTGTCCACATAACCAGATGTTTCTCGTAGATGCAATGAATGCCAGTTGTCTGGAAATCACTGCAGAGGACGGCCAAGCGTGGATGTGCCATGCAAGGAAATTTGTGCCTCGCTGCATTGCGAGGGAAAGCATCCAGTGTGATTTTCATGAAAACATGTGGCCTGATTGAAAGCAACGAATGCACTGACTGTGGTGTATTTGTGTTGCCTGTTTTGACATGGCTTTGTTTGATTGATTTGTCAGCTTGGAGTATTTTATTTGTATTCTCTGTATCTACAGCATCATTGCATTTGTAAAGGACAAAATTAAAAAGGTCAAATATAGCCTGTTGTTTCTTGATAGTCATGCTCTTGGGTGACATTCTTTCTGCATTTACCATCTTTGGTCAAAAAATTTTAGGGAAAAAAAGGAATACAGCACATGCTGTGATATCATGTTTACTTTTATGGTACATACTTATAGTATAAACAAATGACACAGACATGTCAAAGTAGGTTAACCATGTTAGGGGATATTGAAAGTTGTAGTTAGTATTTATTGGGCTATTATGTAATGAATGATGGAAATATCTCTCCATTTGATCACAAGTTGTATGTTTTGATGAAGGTAGTTGATTTTATGTCATTTATTTAATGTTTCGAGAGTCTTGGTGAAATGAAATGAAATGTTTCATTTTGGCAAATGTGTTTCAGTTTGGGGCTGTGTGTTAATTGTTTTGAAAAAGTTAATTCTGTTTGGACGAATGTGCCCAAGTAATCGAGAAAAACTGTAAAGAAAGATCTCGATATCGTAGACATGATGGACCCGTAAAATTAATACTTGGGCATGGTGGGGCGGTATTCAAATTACATAGGGGGCCCGTGGCTACGTAGATCCGGGCTCGTCACACAGGCTGAAGCTACGCCACTGGCTGACATCATGTTTTATAGAACAGGAAGTAGGAAGGGACCTGTTCTGAGTGACGAGCACAGGGGCCAATGGCAGCTTTGATAGAGTGATGTTTTCGATCGAATTTCTACAGAAGTGTGTAGAAACCCCTCCCACTTTGACAGTGCTTCCTTTCTCAGATAACTGGAGTTGCATTCGCAACCTATCATTAGCAGTCTAAGGTTTTTTCCCCGTTTTTATCGTTGCAGAAGGACTGGGCCAAGGGCAGTTGGATTTTATTTTCTTTGCTTCTATTTCTGGCATTGTTTGTGTTAGGATGGAATAGGTTTGCTCTTGTGGAAATTATATAATGTTAGCAGGGTTTTATTTCAGTCCATTTATTAGTATTGGCATTTTCAATTTTTATATGGTATATTGTTGTGGAGATCCTCCCCGTCCCACTGATTTAAGATTAATTATTTTAGCATGATATCTGTGCCCTACTGAATTATTCATATTGTTTACAAAATAACTGAAAAGCTTTTTTTTTAATTCTGTGTACAGTTTCGTTCTGGAGGAATTAGGGTGATATATTTTTAAAGTAACAATCAGCTTCAGTGCTTTTTGAAACCATGGATAGAAAAAAGCATAAATCAGTGGATTAAATGCAGAATTAATGGAAGCCAAACATAAAACAGCAACAAACAGTACTTGTGGAATCATTACATTGAAAAAGAAGTAAAGCATTTTTACTATGTAGTAAGGGAGGTAGCAACCTATAAAGACACCCATTATTATTCCTAGTGTTTTAGCAGCTTTGTGCTCTCTGTTGCGCTGTGCTATTCTTCTACTGTCTTCAAGTGTAAATGTTCTGTCTTCCATTATTTGTATTAGTCTTACTTGGTTTCTGGCAACAGTGTAAATGCGTTCATATATCCCAATCATGACAAAACAGGGAACAAAAAAAGTTAGGAAATCCAGGTATATCCAAATGTTATTAACAGGAACTACACAGGCACCCTCACATGATAGCATTGCAACCAATTCCTGACTTTGGTCATTGGATGAGGAGAAAAACGCTCCAAAGCTATATAATGCTCCCAATACCCACGCTAGAATTATAAAAATCCAGGCTACTCTGATGTTGATTTTGTTTGCATAACGAAGAGGCTCACACACTGCATAGTAGCGATCAATAGCAATAACACACAAGTGAAAAACTGAAGTATTGATAACCAAATTTGAAATACATTAATAAAAGTTGCAAAAGATTGATCCCATATACCAACAAGATTCAACTATAACAATCACAATGGATGGAAGAACAAATATCCCGAGAATGAAATCAACAATTGCTAGAGAAAGAACCAACAGATTATTTGGAGAATGAAGCTGCTTGAAAAGAGAGATGGAAATAATCACAACCAGATTGCCACCAACTATGATTAGCACTATTAGCACAGACACAAAATACATAACTGCTCTTTCACCAGCTGATCTGGACTATTTAATGCAGGATTTGGTAACATTTTCATAGCAGTACTCTACTGAGTCTATCTAAATGAAGGATACATTCATCTTGCTGAGGTTGAAAGTGAGGTATTGACGAAAGCAAAAGATGCAAATTCAGTCAGAATTAAATCAAAAATCTGTTGAGAGATAGATGTTTAAATTGAATATATTTAATAAAATCTCATACATTTCTAATTATTTTTTTATCTATTTAAATATTAAAATATAAATGCTTGTGATATTGAAACAGTCACAAAGATGATTGCATAATAACTTAAGTGTTGCCTGAGGTTATTCACTCTCAGGATATTGTAATTCAGTAAAAGACAAAGCAAGTCACTGTAATCTACATAATGAACTTAAAATACAAATATAACCTCAATTTGTTGTGCTCATATTAGTAAAATACATGACTTTATCACATAACAACTTCTTCATTGATGAAGACCCCATGTGTACTTCTCATCTTCTGGATTCCCTGAATGTGTCGAGTCCTATTTGTAAAGCAGACTTATATACAGTGTGAGAGCTCCCTGGAGTTCAGTAACACTTGGATATCTTGGGAGATAATGAAATGTGATTGGTTACAAAGACCAGTTGTACTCATTATTTCAGACCACAGTGAAGCAATGGGTTGTGGGGGAGTGGTGTGTAATGTAACAAATGCAACTCTTTAACAGAGCAGTCAATGTAATGTAATGTAAAATACTTTACATAGTTTTTATAATTCATAACTACATGATTGTTTTTGATCAATCATTTAGTTTTTAACTCTTATTAGTGCCTGAAGAACCTTTTAAAGAAGTGAAGGAGGCTTCAAAGTACATAAAATAATATTTATTGGCATGCCAACATGAGAGCCCCAACCTCAATCTAGTCTCCAAGGTTTACAATTTGCATCAAATGATCAAACTGCAGAGAGAGAGAGGGCCCACAGTTGTTTTTTAAGTCTGTTTGTGGACTTAAATTGCTTCCCCAGATTGGCAGGAACTGTCTTTGTTAATGATTGATTGACAGTTGTTGAATGATGACCCGTGGGATCGAACCTCCCCGGTGTATATCAAAGAAAGACATCTGTTCTTTGGATCCCACACCTCTCCCCAGGAAGTCAGCCACAAACATTCAGAAATCTGTAATCATAAAAAAATGTAAAAAAAAAATATGTAATCATTACTTATTTTGAGGAATCAGAAATAAGTAATAAGTAACCATTACTTATTTTTTGAAAAATAAGGAATAAGGAACCATTACGTTTAAAAAAAAAAAAAAAAAAAGGAATAAGGAATAAGGAACCATTACTTATTTTTACTTAAAGTGTTGTGGCCACCTGCAATTTCCGGAGCTTCACAAATTATGTTTTTATCCTGCCCCAAGTTATATTGGTCAATCCCCAGTTACTACATAATACATACATTTTGTTGCTTCTTACAGAATATAAAAGTCAGCAATATCCGCTATTTTACAAATTAAGTTTTCATATATTTCTGTTGAATCTTAACTTCATAAAAATTGCTAATTCTACAAATCCCTCCCTTGGTCAATCTTAAGAGAAGGGCAATAGATTATTCTTACTTCATGGCTCTTATTCTATTGATTTCAATAAATACATCTCCACCAAAATTATATTATAAATGAAACTATCAATACAATAATGTATGCTACTGCAGATGCCATTCGAGCTGTTTCACAATGTATTGTATATTTCTATGATCTGGGAAACCTTTCATTATAATACTTTAACTTTTCTATATTAAGTCAACCATCACTTCAGCATTGTGCACCTTAACATCGGTATTTTCAAGATGGTGTGTGGCTATCTTTGTCTCAATAAGAACACCAGCATCTTCTACATATGCACCTTTGCCACTATGGGTCAAACATCGGTTCCTTCAGGATACGATTCATATTGTTCATATCTCCCATGTGGAATAAATCGGTCATCTGTAGGCACAATATCATAGGCGGACAGAGTACACAGCTTCATTACTTGAGTAAAAGTACAGATACCCCTTGCTAAATTTTATTCAAGTACAAGTAAAAGTACTACAGTCAGATGTCTACTTAAGTAAAAGTACTGAAGTACTTGTTTTTAAAAGTACTTGAGTATCAAGAGTACAAGAGTACATTTTCTAAATATTGCATTACTACTGCCACAGTGCTTACACTTATGTACAGAAACGTCCTACATGGAGTTATGAAAAATGTTAATGTTAATACCTTGGAGAATGTAAAAGGAATTGAAAGTAAAATCAAGTCATTTTCATCTTTTTACCATGTTGCTTTATTTAATATTTCTCACTTGCCCACAAGGCAATAGCAAAATGGCAAAGCTCTGACAAACTTCTGCTAGAGTTTATGGATTTTTTGCACCCACATTTGAACCTGACTGTTAAACACATCGCATACTCAAGAACATCAAAGCAAATGCTCAGCTTACATTAATGTGTAATATCAGAAAAGAAAATTCAGCTAACAATTGTATGTACATGTGAGTTTCTCTGTTTTTTCATCAATCAAATCAATAAACCAAAACCAGCAAAGAAGGCAATATAGCAATGTTCTGACACACCTCTGAACCTGACCGTGTTAAACACGCAGCATAGAGCAAAGAAGAGAAAATAATAATGATTAAAGAAAATCAGCTAATCAGCTGTGTTTAGGTTAGCGTACAAAGAAGGAAAAATAAAATTCAGCTATTGACATACAGGCAAAGGCAGGAGAAAACACTTTCAGCTGAATAACACCATTTTCACACACACAATCTATGTGTGACAACTCTGTGTGCGTGTGTGTGTGTGTGTGTGTGTGTGTACTGTACTTCAATTCAATCAAATGTCATTAAGTCCTTGTTCAACTTGAGGAGAAGTTGGTTCTCAAAATTCTGTGAATGAATTGATCCCCTTCTTGGGGTGAAAAGCAAACCTGCTATGCTAAAAAGCCTTTCACATGCTGCTGAAGCTGGCAGGGCTGTGTTGAGCTTTAGTGAGAGGTTACGCACAGCTGGATAGGGGGCCACTGTATTCACTCCTTCAGCTGTAGCGGCTAGGTATCCATCAAGTTGCTTACTTATCTCATGGGAATGCGTCTGCTTCACATTGGAGAAGAAGTCATCTTCATCAGAAGAGGTTGATGTGGTATCAGGAGACCGAAGACCTTCATCGTGTTCTGGCAGATGTTCCTTGATGTAACTAAGGCCTTGATTAAAAACACAGAATCACACCAACAAACACATATTTTTGTTATTATTACTCTGTAAGTAAACAACTGCATAGAATCATTGTTGGATGTAAAGGTTTTTGAAAAAACAAGCAAACAAACAAACAAACAAAAAAAAACATTTTCCTTACCAAGCTGTAGGACTGTGTCATTGCTGGTCCAGGAGGTTTTGAACCTTGGAACGAGAATGACTGCTGCAATTAGCTCTGGCTCTGACATCATGCTCTCAAACCGCTTCCTCAAACCTTCAAGAAGAGCATCAACAAGTGGCTTGCAAAATCTAAGTGACGGTCTGGACTTTTCAAGCTTGGTTGTGAGGGTGTTGATTGTCGGGAGCAGCCAGCCCATCTGAACGTTGACTTCTCCTTGTAGTATGTTCAAGGACTTCGCAACTGGACTCATGGTGGTGACATATTCCCCTAAAAAGGCTATGTCAGCCAGACTGTACCTAATAGAAACAGAAGAAAATAAACAAACGCATATTTCAACAAAATGTATACAGAATCACTGTGCAATGCTGGACATTTATTTATTTGTTTATGTACCTACAGCAGATAATGTGGTAAGCATTACTCTAACAAAATAAGAACACAATTATACATTAACATAAGCTACTTACATTGGAACATTGAGTGCAGCACAGACCGTTCTCACAGACCCCTCTCCTTGGTCTCTAATGATTCTGACCACACGTTCCACGGCCATGAAAGAGGAGTTCCATCGAGTTGAATTAGGCTGTACCAATTGAAGCTTACAGTGTTCCTCTATAAGCTCTGCATTTTGAGGAGACCTTGATGCTTTATTCCAGAGTGCCTGACACTTAGAAAAGACTGATCTGGACAATTTCTTGTAAGCTTCTGTCTTATTAGCCCGATCAACATCGACTGTGGAAACTAAATTTAGTAAGTGGCATGCACGCCGATGATGTTTCGGCAGCTGATACTGAAGCCCATCATCTTCCTCCAGAATGGCTTCCACCTCCATGAATTCCACCTCCTCTTCACCATCAGATGCATCACAATCTTCTCCTACTTCTTCTTCGATTGTGCCTTCTGCAACTAACTCTTCATTATTATTTTCGTCCTGCTGACCAAAGACACGGAACGCTTTGACGAAATTCGACCCGTTGTCTGTTGTAGTTCTAACAACCTTTAGACTTATTTCATACTCTGCATGAATGTCGGTCAAAACAGCTGCCAAGGCATCGAATGTGTGGGAGCCCCTTAGTTGACGGCGTTCAAAACTGCAAGGATCGAGCCAGTGGGCTTTTACACCTATAAAGCTCCTTCTCCTGGTCGTCCAACAATCAGTAGTGGTGGCAATGTATGGTACCTTTTTCATTTCATTCTTGAGACGTTCTTTCATTTTAGATGTAGCTGAATCAATCTTGCGCCACACAGTTGTGCGGGACATGACGGCACTACTCGGTTGTAATTCTACAATAAGGTCTTGGAAGGATAGTTTCTCAACCAGGGAGAAGGACTGGAGACCTTGAACGATGAAGCGGAGGATAGCCTGATCAACTGTCTTCTGAGACACCTGCTTGGTCTCCAGCAGCTTCAGTTGCTTCGCCTTGAAGCCTGTTCCACCTTCTGATGGCCTCTTGCAGGCTGTTGAAGTCAGTTGACAGTATTCCTCCAGATGTGTCTCATGCCTTCTCTGTAAAACACAGTATAATATTTCAGTTTACACTATAATAAACTAATAAATATTAGAAAAGATACCCATCATGTAGTCTACATAGCAGTATTATTAATTATGAAGTGCTGGTTGTTCATAATTTTCCAATGGCTCCAGACTAACTTTTTAAATTGGTTTTACTGGTGCAACTAGTGTTGCTAACTGTCCTGAATTAGCCGGGACGTCCCGATTATTGGGCCTAATTTATTTTTCCCATGCGGGACCTCTCTTGTCCCGTTTATTGAGTGCTGCGCTGATCTGACTGATACAACAGCAACACGACACTTAAGAATGATCACGACTGATTATCATCCAATCACGCGCATCAGACCATACCAATAAACTATAAATTGAGAATTAATGATTCTTTTGGGAAAAATAATTAGAATCCTCTGCTGTCTGGTCGCTCTTGGTTCGATCCGGACTCGCGCTAATGGCAGATCCCTTTCACTATCCGGCCGGGTTTTGATTTAGCCAAATCAGTTTTGGTGAATTTAAACAACGTGATTATTGTTCATGAGTCCAACATCCAGCCACGCAAGAAAACATGCAATCAACCCGAGGGAATAATATGCTGATGTGATTTGCTGCCCAAGAAACATGTCTCATTATTATTAATGTTTTTTTTTAAAAGAAGTCAGGATTATTTGATGAATAGAAGGTTTAAAGGAGATTTATCTGAAATAAAAAAAGCTTTTGTAACATTATAAATGTCTTTGTCACTTTTGATTCATTTAATGTGTCTTTGCTGAATAAAAGTAAGATATTATTTTCTTTAATTTCTTTAAAATGTAGTGTATAATGTTACAAAAGCTTTCTATTTCAGATAAATGCTATTATTTTAAACTATGTTTTGTGTGTAATGTGACTTTGTGTGTTTTAGAATTGTACATAAACAGGTTAAGCAAAACAAGTGCTGCAATATTAGGTCAGGCAAATACAAGACTTTGGGTAGCATATCTCTCATGTATTTAAATACAATTGTAGGCTATTTTTTATGGTATAACAAGACAGGTATAAGTACACTCAAGAGTGTTCCCCCACTTGAATAGGCATTTAAGCCTTACAGTTCAACAAACACTATTGTACTGAACTGTTATTTTTTTTAAAGCCAAATAGCCCCTGCTCTAGTTATTCGCTCTGGTGAAATAAGTGAGCTGAAATGCCCTGCTTGCAACTAGCATAGCCTACGACTGAACTAATTAGGCTTTTACATTTTTTGTATGGTAAAAAAGACGTTTCGTAGGCTACTCGAGCTCAGACTAGAAAATAGAGCTGGCAAATTGGCGGGTGCATGTGGCTTCGACTACTCAAACGTAACCGAGAATGTAAAAAGCTGCATTATCACAGCTAGCCAATCATTTAGTGCACTTTTCTGTAGCTAGTAGAATCTAGCTTAGAAATGTAAGGACTTTTATTTATTCAATGTACGTACCTTGACATGCTTCCGCAAGTTGGAGGATGAATTTTTGTAGGCGGTGATGAAGTTCTGTTTTGGTAAACACAGCAAACACTTGAAGCGAAAACTATCATTAACTTGTTCAGAAAATTGAAATAGTCTGGCGAGGTGGGGCCACGGGTTGGCACATTCCCGGGATGGACCTGCTGCGTCTTCATCCATTGTTTCGTCCATGGTTTGTCTCTTATCTAAATCTGACCATGGAGTTGACTTTGGTGGAAAGCTGAAGGTGATTGCTGATAGGCTGTCCCAATCAGTGGCGACTGCACAATCCAATCACGTTTGAGAGGGAAACAACAAATTGAGGGTTTCCGAGATTTTTATTTTTTCCTTTATTTTATTTTTTTTAGAATAAGTTACGGGTACTCACGGTTATGGATAGAAATGTAGCACAGTAAAGAGTAAAATATTTGCCTCTCAAATGTACTTGAGTAAAGTCATGAGTACTCCCCAAAAATGATACTCGAGTAAAGTACAGATCCCTCAAAAGTGTACTTAAGTACTGTACTCAAGTAAATGTACTCCGTTACTGTCCGGCTCTGCACAATATCCAGTTTGCACAACATCAGAGATCCTTCTAATAAAATCTCTATCTCTATCACATGTACAGTAGTTGATATTTGCACAGTATGTAAGGTTTCCAGTATAGGGACAATTAATAATAATAATAATCTTGGTTCTGATTGATCACAACCACAAATTATTTCAGTACAGCACTCAGCTGTCGTCAGCAGCTCATATCTCCTGTGTTTACTGAATCAACTTTACTTCCTAGTGTAATTACTCTGTTTTTGTGTGGAGCTGTCAAACTTTCAAAACAAAGTGCTTATCTTTTTTCTCTTTTTTATCTAACATATACATATCTGAGACCAAAAAACATAAATAACCACACATTTGTAATTATTTGCATATTATTATTATTATTATTATTATTATTATTATTATTATTATTATTATTATTATTATTTTACTTAATTTGTCTAATATTTCCTTCCAACATTTGCCATTGTCTTTATTTGTATTTTATTCATTAATGGACATTCATTGTCCCAATATGTATTTCTTTCTTCATTGTTAATTATGGATTACATAATTCCATCCTTATTTTGCAGAAGCTAAACCTTGTGATGACTGCTGTGCATGTCTACTCAGTGAAAACATTATTGTCTATTATTTCCTAGAGGTTTAGAACCAAATTGGCAATATTAAAAGGCTAATTCTATCACCAAATAGACTGATTATGCTATATAGCAATATGCATCTCATTATACCTTTTTAACTAGAGCAAATATGTATTCTCCATTCATTACAAAGCATTGTAATGTTTAAGCTTTGTTACCACATACGATTATAGAACTAATAAAGAAGCTATATTAACCATATTCTTCCAGCCAAATTCCTTCCAAGTTTGTGAATTAATGGACCTCTGTTGAAATTCACATATTCCTTCCCATTGTTTGTCCCACTTGTTAAACTGCCACCATGGGACCTCTAAAGGCAACGTCTGAAATAGATACAGCAGTCTTGGCAATACATTCATTTTAACAGCCTCCACTTTAGAACTGAGTAAATTCCACCTTGCAATATCCTCTTTAATTCTTGAGGTCAGTGGGTTGTAATTTAAATTACATAATTTTGAGAGGTCTTTTGGTAAATGGACCCCTAAATATTTGATTGACATTGATTGCCATTTCAGATTACATTTTTCTTTTAACTGGGCTGAAGGGTTGAAGTTGTATGATAAAATTTATTTTTTTTCCATATTCCATATACCCCAACACCCTTCCAATCTCCTCCAGAAGAATCAATACCTTCTCAAGAGACACAGCTGGTTGCTCCATATATAACAGGAAATTGTCAGCATAAAGTGCAATTTTATGGCATTGTCCATTTAATTGTATACCTTTAATTTCTGGAGTCTGTTGTGCAAGTGGTTCAATGTATAAAGGAAAATAAAAGTGGGAATGAAGGGCAACCCTGCCTTGTACCTCTCTGCAGTTTGAATCTATCTGAAATGTAGACAGTGATTTTAATTTGTACATGTGGATCTGAATATTTTGTTTGAATATTTTAATGAATTTATGACTAAAACCAAATCGTTCTAGTGTTTGATGTAGGAAATCCCAACTAACCCGGTCAAAGGCTTTTTCTGCATCCAATATCGCACTTGTCTTTTTAATTTGTATATGTCTAACTTTATGTAATGTTCATCTAATGTTGTCCTGTGTTTGTCTGTTAAAAATAAAGCCTGTTCAGTCAGAACAGGCAGAACTGTATCTAGTTTCTTGGCTATAACTGAAGTATATATCTTGTAATCTACACAGAGAATGGAAATTGGGCGAAAAGATCCACATTTAGTTTGATCCTTTCCTTCCTTCGGAATTACAGAAATAATGGCATCCCTCCAGGAAGGTGGAAATTCTCCCCCCTCCCATAAACACACGGAGAGCTGCACAGGGGACACCTGATCTCTGAACACTTTGTAGAATTCAGTGGGAAAACCATCAGCCCCAGGGGATTTATTTGATTTAAGATATGATATAGCTTTATTAATTTCCTGAGTAGAGATTGCTTTTGTCAATTCTATGTTTTGTTCCACATTTAAATTAGGTAGTTTTAGGGAATTTAACAAGGAATCAGTATCCTGTTTGTTCAATTTCTCAGGTGCATATAAAGTTTTATAGTACTCTACAAAGGTTGTTTTGATTTATTCTAATTTGGAGCACAGTCACTTAGTTTTGGGGTCTTGTATTTTATTAATAGTTGCTCTAGCCTTTTGTTTATGTAATCGTCTAGCTAACATTTTAATGGATTTGGTTCCAGATTAATAATATTTTGCTTTACAATTTTTTTCTCAATCTCAAGTTATTTATTTATCTCTGCTCTGACCTTCAAAAGCTTCTCTCTTACATGGGGAGAAAGTTCCTGTAGAAACCGTCTCTGAAATAAGTGGAGAAGTCATGGAGATACAGCAAATAGAACTTTAATCAAGCCGGCTCGGAAGCTCCACATCAGGAAAAATTCCTTCAGTGAGGACTTAATGTTTACAAACATGAATGCAGCTTATAGGAAAATGACATGAAATCTTATGGTTGTTCATCCAATCAGAAGATACAATTCCGGGTCCGTATACGATCTGTCCTCCCGTGGAGAGGTAATGGATCCAAAAAGCAGATGTCCGTCTTTGATGTGCACCAGGAAGATGCGATCCCATGGTCGTCATTTACCTAGTGTCAATCGCTCATTAACAGAAACAGTTCCTGCCTATCTGGAGAAACATTAAGTCACAAACAGTTTTTCAACAAAACAGCTGTAGGCTATTTCGGCACTGTGTGATCTTTTATTACTGACAGGAGTTTCTAACAAATTAACCTTGTTGACCTTTTGCTTAGCCTGCTAAAGCTAATCTGCTCAGTCTGTATACAAGCTACTTCTAATGCTAGTGTTAATATAAAACATTATATAATGATCACAAAACACTTTCTTCAACTTTCCTATAGAGTCTTCAGGAACCATTATTTAAAAAAAAAAAAAGGAATAAGGAATCAACTTCACAGAGGTACTTACATTTACAGTTACATTGCAGTTACATTTCTGATTAGAAGAAAATGGCTAAAAATGAAGCCGCAACTGAGTACAGTTCTGTAGTTTTCTATTAGCGGGTGGGTCAAAGTTTTGATTTAATCTTAGCCTTGGTCAGGCAAACAATGATGCCATAGCCAAACCTTACTGAATATTGAGCTCTCTTATGGAAAGTGTTGTGGCCACCTGCAATTTACTGGAGCTTTACAGTGCATCTCAAATTATGTTTTTATCCTGCCCCAAGTTATTAAGGTCAACACCCAGTTACTACATAATACATACATTTTGTTGCTTCTTACAGAGTACAAAAGCCAGCAATATCCACTATTTTACAAATTCAGTTTTCATATATTTCTGTTGAATCTTAACTTCATAAAAATGGCTAAGTCTACAAATCCCTCCCTTGGTCAATCTTAAGAGAAGGGCAATAGACTTATGCTTAATTCATGGCTCTTATTCTATTGATTTCAATAAATATGTCCACCAAAATTGTATAATAAATGAAACTATCAATACAATAATGTTTGCTACTGCAGATGCCATTTGAGCTGTTTCACAATGTATTGTATATTTCTATGATCTGGGAAACCTTTCATTATAATACTTAACTTAAATACTTAAATAACTTTTCTCCATTAAGTCAACCATCACTTCAGCATTGTGCACCTCAACATCAGTCTTTTCAAGATGGTGTGTGGCTATCTTCTTTACACCAGCTTCTTCTCCATATGCACCTTTGCCACTACGGGTCAAACATCAGTTCTTTCAGGATACGATTCATAATGTGCACATCTCTCATGTGGAATAAATCGGTGGTCTGTAGGCACAATGTGCGGTTTGCACAACATCACAGATCCTCCTTATAAAAGGCATCTATCACATGTACAGTAGTTGACATTTGCACAGTCTGTAAGGTTTCCAGTATAGGGAAAATTTAAAATAATAATAATCTTGGTTCTAATTGATTACAACCACACATTATTTCAATATAGCACTCAGTTGTCATCAGCAGCATCATATCTCCTGTGTTTACTGAATCGACTTTACTTCCTAGTGTAAATACTCTGTTTTTGTGTGGAGCTGTCAAACTTTCAAAACAAAGTGCTTATCTTTGTTCTCTTTTTAATCTGATGTATACATATCTGAGACCATTGTAGATTATAATAATTATTACAGTAGCTACAGTTTTTACAGAAGTTAATAGTTTTTTTTGTGATCAAACACTTCAGCATAACAAAAGCAATATATCAAGAACATACCCCCTCCCCCCTACCCTTGGTGGCAATTGGGATTAAGTCAAGGCCATAAAACAAAATACCAAAAATAGAATTTGAAGTTAGGCAGAGACAACCCTCCTATAGATTTCTCACGCTGAAGTATTGAAAATTTAATACGGGGACGCTTCCCTTTCCAATCAAATCTAGAAATCATCGCATGCAGTTTGTCCCAATATCCAACAGGAGGGGAAAGAGGCATCATAGAACTAAAAAAAATAATGCGTGGAAGTACATTCATCTTCACAGTGGAGATGTGAGCTTGTAACAAGTTGGGAAGATGTGCCCATTTGTTTAAATCAGTCTCAATATGTTTAAATGTTTTATTGAAATTATTTGAAATTACAGAATGTAAAGAGGGCTAAATGTCTACCCAAAGAAACTTAAAATTCTTAACAACTGGAATATTTGAAGGAAGAACTAAATCCCAAAATTCAGGGACATCAATGCAGATTTAGAGAAATTGATTTTATAACCTGAGAACAAACCAAACTTATCAAAAATAGCTAATAGATGGGGAATTTGATTCAATAAACAACAACACATCGTCAGCATATAGTGAAATATTATGATGAGTATAATTGATACTAATGGGAGAAATAGATAAAAACTAATTAACAGTCTGAGCAAGTGGTTCAAGTGACAGGGCAAACAAGAGTGGGGACAGCGGACATCCTTGACGGGTACCTCTGGAGATAGGGAACTGGGGAGAACACCTACTGCCTGTGAGTACCGTAGCAGAGGGGTTGGCATATACAATTTTAATCATATCAATAAAATCCAACCCAACCCCATATAATCCAACACTGACCACAAATATTTCCAATCCAAACGATCAAAAGCCTTCTCAGTGTGCAGAGAGAGGACAGCACATGGGGTGTCAACATCCTTAGCTGCATGAATTATGTGGAGCAGCCAACGGACATTATCAGACGCCAGCCATGTCTTGATAAAGCCAGTCTGATCATGATGGACAAATTTGGTCATATAGGTTTCAAGACGACGAGACAGGACTTTGGAATGTATTAATGAAAGAGTGCGATAACTTGCACAATTAGTGGGATCTTTCCCTTTTTTCAAAAGTAAGGATATAACAGCAGAATTAACATCCCTACGAAATGAGCCCTTCTCAATAGCAGCTTGAATCATTTCCAACAAAAGAGGTCCTAACATATCCCAAAAAGTCAGGGGGAATTCCATCAAAACCCGACGATCTGACTGTCCTCATGCTCTGTAGTGCCTCCTTTAACTCATCCAGAGACACGGGTGCACCAAGTGCAGCTGACTCCTCAGGAGAGAGACATGGCAGTCTGAAGTCTCGTAGAAAATGTAAACACTTATCCTTATCAAAGGGAACATCAGAACTGTACAATGTAGAATAAAAAGAGCGAAATTCAGAATTAATTTGAATGGGGTCAGATAAGGATTCACCCTGCTTTGACGTAATAAACAATATAATCCACAAAACGTTCATTACTGCGAAGTCTAAGAGCTAAGAGATGACTAGGTTTAGAACCATTGAAGTAATACTTCTGCCTAGCCCTGTGAATCATAAATTCTGCCCTCTGTCTTAGCAACACAAGAAGTTCACTTCTAATAATGTTAAGTTCACGTGCAGTAGTATCTGAAAAAGAAGACTGTTGACTGTGCTCCAACAATGCTAGTTTGGTTTCCAGTTCTTTGACTTTGGTCAATCTAGATTTATTTAGATTTTAAGCAAACAAAATGGAACAGTCCCTAATAAATCCTTTAATTGCATCCCATAAAATACGAGGATCATCCACAGAACCACGATTAATAGCAAGAAACTCATCTAATTTAGTTTGAGAAGTCAAGTGAAATTCCTAATTTTGCAATAAAGTAGTGTTGAGTCACCATCATGTGGCTCGAGTTTCTAATATAATCTTACTAACAATTGCCGAGTGGTCTGAAATCACATTTGGCAGAATCCCAATGCTGTGTACCTCTGAAAGCAAAGTTTTAAAAAGAAAAATATAATCAATTCTTGAGTGTGATTTATGCCTGACAGAATAAAAAGTGAATTCCTTGGCACTGGTGTTAAAAACACGAAATAAATCAATCAGACCTAGATCTGAAACAAACTGCCGCAAAGCAACTGAGGCAAGAGACTGTGAGCCTACTGCATATAGAGTCGATTGGTCGATTGTAGTGTACATAACCGCGTTCATGTCCCCACAAATAACAATGTTATATTCTGACATATCTAACAGTAGTATGGTCAGTGAATTAAGAAAGTTTTTTTTTATATGGTATAAAACAGTGTATTATAGTATTTGTTGTAGTGTAGTAATAACGATAATACATCACAAAGAAACACAGTATACTATAGTATACAACACTGTACCATAGTATGTGTTGTAGAACTGTAGTATATTACAAGGTTCTACAGTATTCAATAGTGTCCTATAGTATATCACAGTATACTACAGTACAAAAGTGTAGTGTAGTATATCTTAGTATACTACAGTATAAACCTGCCCTGTAGTATATCACAAGCCACTGCAGTATAGTGTAGTATAATAGTGTACTACAGTATGTTGTACTACTGTAGTAATATCTATAATGCATCACAAGGTAATACAGTATACAACACTGTACCATAGTATGTGGTGTATACTGTATTACCTTGTGATACATTATAGATATTACTACAGTAGTAATATCTATAATGCATTATGGTAAAATAGTGTACTACAGTATGTGTTGTACTACTGTAGTAATATATATATATATATATATATATATATATATATATATATATATATATATATATATATATATATATATATAATGCATCACAAGGTAATACAGTATACTGTAGTATACAACACTATCATAGTATTTGTTGTTGAACTGTACTATTTGTTATACTATACTATAGTACATGACAAGGTACTACAGTATACTATCAGTCATATGTTTAGGTTGCATTTATTATTGACAATGAAAAAAATATATTGTGACATGTCATGGGGTGCTATATAAAGTTGTATAATTAATTATTATTATTATTATTATTAAGTTGGCCTTTGTAAGTATGACAAAAACATATTTCAAACTATGTATTACTATGCAGGTTCATATGATGGTAAACACAGCAGAAGTATATTAATTTGGAATAGAAGCATCATTCATGTTTATGTAAAAGTATGCAGCTTAGTAATTGTATACGGCAGGTATGT
This sequence comes from Amia ocellicauda, assembly GCF_036373705.1. Taxonomy (NCBI): domain Eukaryota; kingdom Metazoa; phylum Chordata; class Actinopteri; order Amiiformes; family Amiidae; genus Amia; species Amia ocellicauda. The sequence continues at coordinate 22,425,142 of NC_089850.1, forward strand.
TCATATTTTAGTCATAGTATGTAAGCTAGTATAAGTAAATGTAAGTTGTTAGTATTAATAGTAGTATCAGTAATAGTAGTAATAGAAGTAGTAGCAATAGTTGTTGTAAATAATATGAATCGCAAATATAGAAAAAGAGATTGAATAGAGGCCAGTTTAAATGTATTAACATGTAGTGTCAGTACTTATAGAGTGGAAATTGTCAGAGGAGACGTGGTTTATGTAGAACACCTTTAATGTGCTTTAAAATACCATTACTATTATTATCGGACTGGCACTTTAAGGCAGTGCTGACTGGGAAGGGGGCGTAGTTTAATTAGGAAGTGAAAATGCGTTTGATTGCAGCACATGTAGTCGGGTAGGGTTTTTTCCTTGAGCTTCAGTAAAAATGCCAAATGACAAAAAAAATAATAAATATATTGTTTTTTCGACTATGCACTGCTGGATTGTGAAGGAAGGGCTCTCTAATGTTATATTTGGCACTTTTTTGTGGGACTTATTTTTAAACTATTATTGTTATATCGCTGTTTTCATGGCGTGCTTTAAACTTTAATAGTATAAATAAAGGATGGATATGCTCTGACAAACTATGATTATGATCTGCTTATATTGACTTATTATAGAGTCAGCACGTCTGATCGTGGAATGTTATTCCCAATGGGAGTCACACACAGTGGCTGTGTCCCAAATCGCACGGGCGGAAGTACTCCGATGGCCATCTGAAGCGCTGACCCAAACCCTTAGGGAGCGAGTGAAGGAGCCTCATGGAGCCGTTTGTGCCCTTCAACGCTCCCTTCAGCGGAGTGTACAAAAGAGCGCACTTATGCGGAAGTGTTTTAGCGCTGAAGTCCCAGAACTCTTTGCGTTAAAGGCGGAGACACGTCAACTGGGAAAATATACCTGCGGCGGGTGCATATAAATGTAATGTTAGCTATACAGTTGTAGAAATTGTTCAATTATGTATCAGGGAAATAATACATAGATAGATAAAATGATTATATAATCATGATTTAAATATATGGTTAGAAAATTAAACCAAAAAATGTTTTGGAAACTATAATTTAATTAATTACTGAAGTAGTATCTTATAAAACTAGGAGATGATATTAGTGGGTCGGGTACCGGCAAACAGGGCAAACAAGGGCTGGGCGAAGACGTGGTTGACATCACGGGCGATGGTCGGAGGAAGCAGGGCTCGGAGGAAACGGGGCTCGGAGTCGTAAGCTGCGCTGATGAGACTTCGCCCCGAGTGAGGGCAGAGAGGGTGTGTACTGGGGAACCGTGACAGTTTGAAGATGTTAGCTGTTGTGGTTGGGGAGATACAGCTCTCTTCATTCATGCCGGGTAGCGCGAGTCGAAAATCAAACTAGTATCAAACGTCAAGCTAACATTACCACGGTTATGTCCCTTCCCCTGAGCTCTAACTAGGACTTCACATCTTGTCTGCAATGATTAGCTCACAAGGATGTAGGACCTGGATTTACTGTATTTTTTCTTATGCACTTATGTCATTTTTAACTTGTAATTTGTACTATGTTTTGATCTATAATTGTATACTGTATTGCACTTGTATAATGGTCTTATGTTGTGTAAGTTGCCCTGGATAAGGGCGTCTGCTAATAAATAAATAATCGTAATATATAATAATAATTAAATGTAATCGTGTTCCATTAGAACCCCCAAGATGTCTGTCTAAACACAACCATCACACCCGCAACATGTGCGGCTCGATCCTTCATAGAACACCATAGCTCCTGACCATAAATTTAGGTGGGGCAGATTCTGGATTGTATCGTAGGCTATATGATTAACCTACGATTGATTGACAAATGACTGAACACATGCAGAACACTTTGGGCAGAGATCTAGTGTCCTTGCGTAATTCAGCCTGCGGGTGACTCTCTAATGTTGATTAGCAGGCTCGACATACATACATAGAATGTTATCTTACAATGCACACATTAATGTAGTATTTATAGTGTATTGAATATTGATTTAAATGGTTACAAGGGGGAAGAAATCAGGAGAAGAAAACAAAGCCAATTCTCAGAACAATTATCAAGTTCAAGCCTAACCATTAGCGCATGGGGAACTGGGCTATTTAACAAAACAAACACAAACAAACTATTTACAGGGTATTTTTTATCTATCTTTTTTATTTTATTTTTTATTTTATTTTTATTGATTGTTCTTTTGCAATTGTTTCCCTTCTGGAATGCAGAAATGTCATATAGGCATATTCATATTTATGTACAGGCTATTTACAAGAGTATGTTTAAACTAATTTATGGTTTATGCTTTCACTTATTTGATGGTGATTTATTTTTTGTATAAGAATTTGGCTCGCCGTTGCTTAATATTAGCACATTTTTCGATGATTGCTTTGTTGAACTCGGGGATCTCATGCGTTAAACGCTTTTCAATTGAAAGCTTTGCCAATGCATTAAGCCGTTCCTGGGACATAGTGTTTCTCAGAAATGTTTTAATTTGTGTACGGGTGGAGAAACATCTCTCAGACACAGACTCATATACCCTTTGCTGACACGGAATGATATAGCATTGTCCGGAACTACGTTCACGTAATGTAAAAACAGGTGGGGCAGTCTCATATCTGCCCATATGGCTCTCTATTAGAGCGCGCTGCATTTCCATTTTTCATCACAGATTTACATTGGAAAAATGTGGGGCGCTTGTTGAGCTCGGGAGGGCTCAGAGACCAGCTGCCCTGCTTAGTACAATCATTAATATAGTCACCCTGTCAACTGAAGCCATGCACTAAATTTAAACATATCAATCCCACTTTACGACTTAAACTAGCTTAGAAACTCCAAAAATATTTTTGAAATAATTATGAACACATTTACGAGTTAACAATTTTAGGATTTATTAAGTTTATATAGAGTTCTATGTTTTCAAGTGGCTGAATATTTTGGTGGGGCTCTGCCCCACCTGCCCATACGGACGAGCCGCGGCTGATGTAGTGTATGCATTTCAGTATGTAGTGTATGAATTTCAGTATATAATGTATGTGTCTCAGTATATAATGCATGTGTCTCAGTATGTAGTGTATACGTCTCGGTATGCGCATCTCAGTATGCGCCCAACATCCACACAAAAGAAATGTTGCTTATTATTCGTGCACAGAGAGAAAATATGTTGATATTGAATGTCATTTTATATTGTGTTTTGTTCAGCGATGTGTCAATGTTCGTTTCGTTTTGGTTTCATGACTTGTTTAACTCGTTTATTCTGCTCTTGCGTTCTTCCTTTGATGTTTTAACAATTGATTCCTTCTGATCAGATCTTTCGTGGGAAAAGTGCCTACTATCGAGTGTATATTATTACACCTCACTCATACTCAATACACTGATGTATATTCAGCCTATACCCTATGTAACAGGGGTGTTTCCATGCTTGATACATTTGGATACAACGCACTCACCACGGATTGAATGTGGATTTTGATTGATGCATTTTGTAGCCGATGTTGTGACAGTACAGATTTCTAAAGTTCACGCATCTCTCTCTATAGGCTGCTCGGGGCGCTCCTCACTGACAGTTATAGGGGCTGGAAAATGGTGTTTCTAAAGACGCGTAATGGGGGCGGAGTTTGGACGCTGTTCTCCTTTGCTTCGTACGTCTTTGATCGTAATATTTTTAGGGGGTCTGACAGAAAATGTAGGGGGGCTGAAGCCCCACTAAATAGGGTCTAGCGACACCTGTGGGCTATATGTATATTTGGGAATTAAGGCGACTCAGGGCCGGTTCTAGACATTTGGAGGCCCTAGGCAAAATTTATGTTGGAGGCCCCCGTCTTGATTGGTGGACTAGCACAGTGGTTCCCAAACTTTCTGGGTGGTGCCTCCCAAAAACATTTGGGTCACAGCTCGTGCTCCCACCCCTACCCCCCCTGCCCCCGCCCCCGCCCATGTCCCACACGTTCATATTTATATTACCATTTTTTTTTTTGAAAGCCCTAACATTTACCAAGGATGAATATACTTCAAAACTTGTTTTCACAATTTTACAATTTTAATTGTCAATTTAAATTGGAATCTCTCTATGCAAGAAACCTATTCTTACTAGTACGGATGAGCCTGAATCAATATAGTTACAGAAGATACAGTAACGCTCTCTTTCCATTTTATGCAATTTTACTAGTTATTTAATATATAGGATGAGACCGAATATTCAAAAATTCAATTATTCATTAAAGATGGCCAATATCGACAAGTGAATCTAACATTCGATAGTTGTAATAATAATAATAATAATAATAATAATAATAATAATAATAAAATAATAATATTGATTTTATTTTAAAGCCTGTACGGTTGATTGGCTCTCTATGTAGCTGTAATGAAGATTGATGGGAGGGTGGGATTTGTTATTTCTTATTTCTGACAATTACAGATCTGCGCGACTCCGCCAATGGGATAGATGCAATTCTGCAGATTTGCGCAGATCTGCGGCACTACAAGAACATGACCAATGGCTTCCTCTCAGAGAGTTTCTGTGTGGAAATAATTTGATTAAGTAAATTAAAACACTGTGAAGTGTATAATATGTGCAGTGCAATTAATATACCACAAATCTACAGCTGATATGTTAACCCACCTAACACCCTTCTGCAAAACTATCAATGACAGAAAAGGAAAGAGGAGCAACAAACAAACGAATATTAAAATGCACACAGCCAGCTATTGCTATATATTTTGTTTTCACTTGATATATGAATATGTATATATATTTCCTTGAATGGAATATATAAAATGTTGTATAGTTCTGTCTGTCTGTCTCTCTCCCCCTGCACACCCACTTTTCTGGTTCCATGTGTAAAACACGTGGAACAACTCTTCCCTCCCCCTGCACAGCCACTTTTCTCTTTGTCTGGTTCCATGTACAAAACATGTCGAACCACTCTCTCCCCCACAGTCCTTTGCGCATCCCAGAATGCTTTGCGGAGGAAACGGTGACGTCACCCCCGGTGCTTGGTAACCCTACACTCCAAAGGAGGAAGAGGAAGTAGAGAAGCAGAGGGCTGAGCCAATCCACATGCACAGCTGGGACACTGCCCTCTGCTGATTGGACATTATTCACCTTTTGTTTACTACTGTATAAAATGTAAAACCCAGAAGAGATCTGTAAGAAAGCTGTTTGAACACGAGTTCACTCTGGTTTTCTTCCGGGCTGACCTGATTAAAAGACTTCTTTACCATATGCAACACAACTCCTGCGCTGCCGTTTTCGTCAATTTAAGAGGGTTTCTTCACACAGGTATGTTTCCAAATTTATGTAATAAAGTTGTTGTGTTAGATGAGTATTTTAAAGTTCAGAACTTCTTGCAATTGCAAAAATTGTCACATTGCATTATTTCGCATTGAATGTATTTTTTGTTAATGCGTTTCCAAAATATTCCAGCAGAGAGTTCTGGCGAGCTCGTTTCCCTCTCGATGACATTTTGGAGCTGCAAGTTAGTCTTATCTATTTATTTTACCGTAATTATCACCTCATAGAAACTGCTGTGTATTTTGATCTGAAACTACCAATCAGCGGCTTCACAGACACTGCTGCCTGACAATCCTCTATTGTGATTGGCCAGGACTGGAGATGGAAGAATCCAATAAATAACTGAGACCCAGTTTCCACTCCTGTGAGTCGCGACAGTACAGTTTGTCTTTAATGTGTGTAAGTGTAGAAAAAAATATCAGTTTATCCAGTTCGATTTTAGCGGGGCGGCAATCAACAGTTGTCATATGCCCTCGGGGATTTCTTATGTCTTGTCTTGACTTTTTACGTTTCCCCTCTTTCCCCGCGCCCCCCATTAAGGGTCTTGCGACCCCCCAGGGGGCCGTGCCCCACAGTTTGAGAACCCCTGGACTCGCGTATAGGGATGTTATGGCTATGGAGGCCCCGCCTCCAAGCCCGAGGCCCAAGGCAATTGCTTATTCCGCCTATAGGTAGCGCCGGCCCTGAGGCGACTTTCAAGACACGAACAATACATCGAATTGCACTGCTGTCAGCAGCTGTATAATTGCTATGATGAATATGTACACAAAAAGGTACAGCATCTGGAGACGTCTGGATGAGATTTATAGAATATTGTTACAGGCATATATGGTTGTCTAACTCGCAAGCCAGTACACATACTAGTGTGTGATGTTTGTGCACTGCACTTTGGGTGCAAAAAAAAAAAAAAAAAAAATTGGAAAAATATGAACCTGAGTAGCAGGTGACCAACGTTATACCTTTATCTTAGATACAGTAGCCTATATAACATAGAAATGATAACGATACACTGCTGTACTGTTCTGCACCGTTACATTGACACACACACAATATAGAAAGAAGGTTGCAATGTTAATAGCAATTGCCACTAATTGGTCGATTTAATTGCCACAAGAACCGCAAAACTATTCAATGTAATGTTTCCTAGGTTTTTGAAGGGGAGATATGGCCAATTTCATATATAAATAAGTCTATAGATATAACATTTACGCAACCTGTAATAATGTAGCATCAGTCAATCATTCATTACTAATCACAGATCACACATGCATGACACAATTGGATTGAATGCGCACCATATCGCCATCTATACAAGAGAAAGTGGACTATTATGACAATTAAAATTATAATGGCAGATATCGATGCCCGAAGGTGTCGAAGACGATGCCAGCCCTACACTTTCAGATCCATCAGAACTTTCTAGACCTTCTGATCACCTTCTGGCCTGCACTACCAAATAGACCCCGCTCCTGTTAGCAGCTCCATCATACCCCTGCCCACAACATTATGAAATATCCAGCCCATTATCCTCTATGCTGCCCAGGATTTAATGTTGAAGCTCAGTTGCTGATGTGTCAGCAGTCTCCAGAAATCCCAAAAATAACTCTGTGATGGTCAGATCTGTGGCAACATTATTTTCATCCCTTATTACTCTCACATAGCGATAAACTTGGCTTAACTGGTCTACTTTGGATACATCCTGTGTGGTGTCCATAATAATAGTAAAAAATGGGGCTTCCTTCATCTCTCCCTGAATGTCACACTCGCTTGGCTAAGATATGAACCAGCTCATTTTGGATTTGAGGACTGAGATAACGGATCCTGCGGGGCGTTCTAAAAGTTCTTTCAGAACTGGGTCGTAAAATGACAGCAGTTCAATTATAATTCCCACTGTTGGCCTGCCCCAGCTTTTCACGGTGCCCTCTGAATGCCAAGTTACATGATGCAAGTGTGAGAGTTACATTAACTATGCGCTCCAACACCTGTTGCCAGAAATGTGCTGCGTTACGCATGCCTCTCTCCATTTCTGCGTCAATAGTGTCATTGAGCTTCCATTGCTCATATACCAAACAGGCACCCATGTGAATCTGGGTGAATTCACCCAAGCATCAAAGAAGAAAGGGGCACTCTGATCTCCTAATAGCCATCAAGGCTCACAATACGCACAATCTAGCTTGGCTGAATAACATAACCATGTATATGGTAATTTTATTCCAGCCTTGGTTGTAGTGGTGTAATACGACTCGGAAAAACACCGCCTTTCGTCATCTCTTGGAAATGGGCTAGTAGGCTTACATGAGCCTAATGCAATAATGTGTTGTTTAACGTTCACATCAACATGTGTTGCATAATGCCCCCTGTCAGTTGGATAGGTAAAAAGGCTGTCTGTCCCACTTCCACCTGTTTCCATAGCCGCCACAATTCTAGCCTCGCCCTGCTCCTCTTCCTCCCCGCCCCGGCCAAAGTATAGTTTGTTTGGCCTGGCTTGTGCTCAGGGTCGTATCCGCCGATACCTAACAACCTGTATCCTCCTCTGTCAAAGTTGCTTCTTCTGGCACGATGGAACAACTTGGTCTTGGCTCACTTGATCCACTAAAAGCTGCTGCTTGCGATGATAAACCTACATCCTCTTCTGGTCCCGCTACATTGCTTGTGCTAGCAATGGCTGCACTTGAACTGCATTTGAAAAAGGAATCTAATTTAACTAATTTTGATATCTCCTTTGCTTTCTCATTTTTGGCATTCCTCTTTTGGGCTCCACTTTTGTGTTGATACATTGCTGATTTTAAAATCCCTAATTTTCTATTCTCGACTTTCTCTATTTTTTTGTGGCCATTGTCTCTTGATAGCTAGCTGAATTGTTGCTTAAATGATGACAGAAACAACAATGCTTTTGAGAGTATTTGCACAATGAATCCTAGAATGCATTTCATTATCTAAACATGTTATTGAAAGTATTGAATAATATGATTTATTTAGCAAATTAATTTGATTTATTGCCATCAATACACTAAAATATAATGCTGACTTAGTGTAGTGGCAAAAAAACATTTATCATATAGCCTACATTACAGTTTTTCTCGATTGCTAAGATACATTTAATGAAACTGGGGTGAACTTGATCTCCATCTTAACCTAATGAGCAAAACAGTATTCATTTTTGCAAAAAACTAAGTAATTTCTCAGCTTTCACATATAATGTAAATGTTAAGCACAGTTTTGCAAAACTGTAAACACAACTCTCTACAAAAGACACAAAACTCAATTGAGTAAATCATGTCAAACAAAATTAAAACATTTGGTCACATCTACTACAAATTATTGCCATGAATGTGAACCTCTGCATGTGTGGAAAACGTCTTTGCACAATTGTTCATTCAGCAAGCAGTCCTTATTCATGAATAAAAGTGCTCACATTTGAGCTGTTTGCAAGGATGGACCATGTAAGAGGCTGAGGGCAAGAGTGAGGGCGAGGGCAAGGACAAGTACATGCACAAGGGCAAGGACAAAGGAGAGGTAGAGCTGCCCATAAAGGAAGAGGGGGTCAGATGTGTGGTGGTGGAGTAGCTCAAAGGGAATAAAAAGAGCTACTGTTTCAGATTACATTTGTGCCACAAATATTGACCATTTTGTCAATTATGGCCATTCTTCTCTGTTTGGAGGTGGAAAGTTCATTATTTCTGTTCACATAACCAGATGTTTCTCCTAGATGCAATGCATGCCAGTTGTCTGGAAATCACTGCAGAGGACGGCCAAGCGTGGATGTGCCATGCAAGGAGATTTGTTCCTTGCTGCATTGCGAGGGAAAGCATCCAGTGTGATTTTGATGAAGACATGTGACCTGATTGAAAGCAACGAATGCACTGACTGTGGTGTATATTGTATTTGTGTTGCCTGTTTTTACATGGCTTTGTTTTGATTGATTTGTCAGCTTGGAGTATTTTATTTGTATTCTCTGTATCTACAGCACCATTGCATTTGTAAAGGACAAAATGAAAAAAGGTCAGATAGCCTGTTGGTTCTGGATATTCCTGCTCTTGAGTGACATTCTTTCTGCATTTATCATCTTTGGTCAAAACATTTTAGGAACAAAAGGAACACAGAACATGCTGTGATAACATGTTTACTTTTATGGTACATACTATAATTATAGTATAAACAAATGACACAGACATGTCAAAGTAGGTTAACCATGTTAGGGGATATTGAAAGTTCTAGTTAGTGTTTATTGTGCTATTATGTAATGAATGATTGAAATATCTCTCCATTTGATCACAAGTTGTATGTTTTGATGGAGGTAGTTGACTTCATGTTATGTATTTAATGTTTTGAGAATCTTAATGAAATGAAATTAATTTTTAATCATTTTGGCAAATGTGTTTCAGTTTTGGGCTGTGTGTTAATTGTTTTGAACAAGTGAATTCTGTTTAGACGAATGTGCTCAAGTAATCAATAAAAACTGAAAAGAAAGATCTCGATATCGTAGACGTGATGGACCCGCAATATTAATAATTGGGCATGGTGGGGCAGTATTCAAGTTACATATGGGGCCCGTGGCTCCGCAGATCTGGGCCCGTCACACCGGCTGAAGCTACGCCACTGGCTGACGTCATGTTTTGTAGAACAGGAAGTAGGAAGGGACCTGTTCTGAGTGACGAGCGCAGGCAGGGGCCAATGACAGCTTTGATAGAGTGATGTTTTCGATCGGATTTCTACAGAAGTGTGTATAAACCCCTCCCCCTTTGACAATGCTTTTTTCCCCCACTCTTCCTCACCTTCTGCTGACCTCCCCATCTCGATCCCCTTGGAATGCACCACACTCTCTCCTTCTTCTTCCGCTAAAAATCTAGGAGTCACCCTCGATCCTGCGCTCTCCTTCTCCCAGCACATCACCACGCTGACGCACACCTGCAGATTCTTCCTGAGCAACATACGCCGGATCCGTCCCTTCCTCACCGACTACTCAACTCAGCTACTCATCCAGTCACTGGTCCTCTCCCACCTGGACTACTGCAACTCCCTCCTGGCCGGCCTGCCTGCATCCACTACCCGCCCACTCCAGGTCATCCAGAACTCTGCGGCTCGTCTGGTATTCTCTCTGCCACAATTCGCACACGCTACTCCACTGCTCCGCTCCCTCCACTGGCTCCCGATAGCGGCATGCATTCAGTTCAAGACTTTGACCCTCACCTACCGCTGTCTTGACCACACTGCACCAAGCTACCTTCAGTCACTCGTCTCTCCATAAATCCCCTCCAGACCACTGCGCTCCTCCAGTGCCAGAAGGCTAACTCTGCCTCCTCTCCACTCTCCTTCAACCAGAGCCGCTCCTTCTCATCCCTGGCCTCTAAGTGGTGGAACGACCTGCCCACCGAAGTCAAAACCGCAGAGTCCTTGACCTCATTCCGGCGCTTACTCAAGACGCATCTCTTCCGACAGCACTTGTAATATTAGTCCTCTATCCCTACTAGATACCACTTCAGCTTATTATGCTCCTCGTGTTCTTGATTGTTTTCCTCCTTGCTCCCTTTCCCGTAGCCCTCGTCTGTAACCCTACATCTTGACAGCACTTAGCTTTCACCGTCCAGGACGTAGGAAGTCTCTTACTGTACTTGTGTAAATTGTAATTGTAATTTGTAAAATGTATTATTTTGAATTGCTATGTTTTAGCCAAGTTGAATTTGTAATGATTGATGCCTTGTACTTCTCTGTATTTTTGCACTTATGTTGTAAGTCGCCCTGGATAAAAATAAAAGAAATAAAATAATAATAAAAAAATGCTTCCTTTCTCAGATAACTGGGGTTGCATTTGCAACCTATCATTAGCAGTCTATGTTTTTTTCCCTATTTTGATCTTTGCAAAAGGACTGGGCCAAGGGAAGTTGGATTTTATTTTCTTTGCTTCTATTTCTGGCATTGTTTGTGTTAGGATGGAATAGGTTTGCTCTTGTGGAAATTATATAATGTTAGCAGGGTTTTAGTTCAGTCTGTTTATTAGTATTGGCATTTTAATTTTTTATATGGTATATTGTTGTGGAGATCCTCCCCGCCCCACTCCGGTCAATTAATATATTATTTTTTACTTTTTTGTGTATTAATGAATATTGGATTATAACTGGGGCTCCCTGTCTGTGTCATGTGTCTAAGAAACAGTGATCCAAGAAACCTGTCAGTGAGGTAAAAGGAAAGAAGTGCGGTAAAGCCTACTAGAGAGGTCCTAGTCCTCTTATTCAAAACTCAGTGGTGTAGATGACTACATCTGTGACATTTATTAAAATTGTTCCTGTCCTCTACGTCTGCTCTTTCAAGTATAATTGCACAGAAAAGTTACACATTTCTGCTTTTTTGTTTAATGTTTCAATTTAAAATGTGATGTAAGATTAATTATTTTAGCATGAAATGTGTGGTCTTTTGAATTATTCATATTGTTTACAAAATAACTGAAAAGCTTGATAGTGTGGAAGTATTGTTTATATACTATTCATGTCATTACACAACACAAGAGGAAATTGAATAATTTGGAAAGTGGTGCCTTACTTTGGCAATTTATTTCTTACTTTTATTGTAAGATAAAACACTGTATTGTATTTGTTTACATGACTTTAGTGGTCAACATCAACTTACTCTGCACAGTACATTCATGTAAACACACAACCTTACCATTGTGAACATATTCTATAAATCCATTATCAATCCTGATTAAGAAAAGACAGATATACCACAGACATACTGCAAGCAATAGGTTACATAAAAAAGGTTTTAATAACACTGTTTTAATATGTAACTTTGCAGCACTATACACTCACCTAAAGGATTATTAGGAACACCTGTTCAATTTCTCATTAATGCAATTATCTAACCAGCCAATCACATGGCAGTTGCTTCAATGCATTTAGGGGTGTGGTCCTGGTCAAGACAATCTCCTGAACTCCAAACTGAATGTCTGAATGGGAAAGAAAGGTGATTTAAGCAATTTTGAGCGTGGCATGGTTGTTGGTGCCAGACGGGCCGGTCTGAGTATTTCACAATCTGCTCAGTTACTGGGATTTTCACGCACAACCATTTCTAGGGTTTACAAAGAATGGTGTGAAAAGGGAAAAACATCCAGTATGCGGCAGTCCTGTGGGCGAAAATGCCTTGTTGATGCTAGAGGTCAGAGGAGAATGGGCCGACTGATTCAAGCTGATAGAAGAGCAACTTTGACTGAAATAACCACTCGTTACAACCGAGATATGAAGCAAAGCATTTGTGAAGCCACAACACGTACAAACTTGAGGCGGATGGGCTACAACAGCAGAAGACCCCACCGGGTACCACTCATCTCCACTACAAATAGGAAAAAGAGGCTACAATTTGCACAAGCTCACCAAAATTGGACAGTTGAAGACTGGAAAAATGTAGCCTGGTCTGATGAGTCTCGATTTCTGTTGAGACATTCAGATGGTAGAGTCAGAATTTGGCGTAAACAGAATGAGAACATGGATCCATCATGCCTTGTTACCACTGTGCAGGCTGCTGGTGGTGGTGTAATGGTGTGGGGGATCTTTTCTTGGCACACCTTAGGCCCCTTAGTGCCAATTGGGCATCGTTTAAATGCCACGGCCTACCTGAGCATTGTTTCTGACCATGTCCATCCCTTTATGACCACCATGTACCCATCCTCTGATGACTACTTCCAGCAGGATAATGCACCATGTCACAAAGGTCAAATCATTTCAAATTGGTTTCTTGAACATGACAATGAGTTCACTGTACTAAACTGGCCCCCACAATCACCAGATCTCAACCCAATAGAGCATCTTTGGGATGTGGTGGAACGGGAGCTTCGTGCCCTGGATGTGCATCCCACAAATCTCCATCAACTGCAAGATGCTATCCTATCAATATGGGCCAACATTTCTAAAGAATGCTTTCAGCACCTTGTTGAATCAATGCCACGTAGAATTAAGGCAGTTCTGAAGGCGAAAGGGGGTCAAACACAGTATTAGTATGGTGTTCCTAATAATCCTTTAGGTGAGTGTATATAGTATATATTTATAGATATGTTTTATTCTGTGTACAGTTTTGTTCTAGAGGAATTAGGGTGATATATTTTTAAAGTAACAATGCTTTTTGAAACCATGGATAGAAAAAAGCATAAATCAGTGGATTAAATGCAGAATTAATGGAAGCCAAACATAAAACACCAGCAAACAGTACTTGTGGAATCATTACATTGAAAAATAAGTCAAGCATGTTTACTATGTAGTAAGGGAGGTAGCAACCTATAAAGACACCCATTATTATTCCTAGTGTTTTAGCAGCTTTGTGCTCTCTGTTGCGCTGTGCTCTTCTTCTACTGTCTTCAAGTGTAAATGTTCTGTCTTCCATTATTTGTATTAGTCTTACTTGGTTTCTGGCAACAGTGTAAATGCGTGCATATATCCCAATCATGACAAAACAGGGAACAAAAAAAGTTAGGAAATCCAGGTATATCCAAATGATACTAACAGGAACTACACAGGCCCCCTCACATGATAGCATTGCAACCAATTCCTGACTTTGGTTATTGGATGAGGAGAAAAACGCTCCAAAGCTATATAATGCTCCCAATACCCACGCTAGAATTATAAAAATCCAGGCTACTTTGATGTTGATTTTGTCTGCATAACGAAGAGGCTCACACACTGCATAGTAGCGATCAATAGCAATAACACACAAGTGAAAAACTGAAGTATTGATAACCAAATTTGAAATACATTCATAAAAGTGGCAAAAGATTGATCCCATATACCAGCAAGATTCAACTATAACGATCGCAATGAATGGAAGAACAAATATCCCGAGAATGAAATCAACAATCGCTAGAGAAAGAACCAACATATTATTTGGAGAATGAAGCTGCTTGAAATGAGAGATGGAAATAATCACAACCAGATTGCCACCAACTGTGATTAGCACTGTTAGAACAAACACAAAATACATAACTGCTCTTTCATTCTTTCAATCTGGACAGTTTACAGCAGGATTTGGTAACATTTTCAAAGCAGTACTCTACTGAGTCCATCTGAATGAAGGATGACTTCATCTTGCTGAGGTTGAAAGTGAGGTATTGATGAATCCAAAAGATGCAAATTCAATCAGAAGTAAATCAAAAATCTCATGTTGTGAGACAAATGTTTAAATGTAATATATTTAATAAAATCTCCTACATTTCTAATTATTTTTTAATCTATTTAAATATTAAAATATGAATGCTTGTGATATTGAAACAGTCACAAAGATGATTGCATAATAACTTAAGTGTTGCCTGAGTTTATTCACTCTCAGGATATTGTAATTCAGTAAAAGACAAAACAAGTCACTGCAATCTACATAATTAACTTAAAATACAAATATAACCTCAATTTGTTGTGCTCCTATTAGTAAAATACATTACCTTATCACATAACAGCTTCTTTATTGACATAGATCCTGTGTGTACTTCCCATCTTCTGCATTCTTAGAATGTGTCGAGTCCTGGTTGTAAAGCAGACTTATATACAGTGTGAGAGCTCCCTGGAGTTCAGTGACATTTGGATATCTTGGGAGATAATTAAATGTGATTGGTTACAGAGACCAGTCCCAGAGGAAAAGAAAATTAGAAAAGAGCTCTCAAAAATGTCTCATGTATTTCTCCTAGACAACAATGAGGTCTGTGTGAAACCAAACCAGTTAATTACCTGTATAAAAGACACCTGTGAGCCAGAAATCTTGCTGATTGATAGGGGATCAAATAGTTATTTCCCTCATTAACATGCAAATTAATTTGTAACTTTTTTGAAATACGTTTTTCTGGATTTTTTTGTTGTTATTCTGTCTCTCACTGTTAAAATACACCTACCATTAAAATGATAGACTGATCATTTCTTTGTCAGTGGGCAAACATACAAAATCAGCAGGGGATCAAATACTTTTTTCCCTAACTGTAGGGGATCAGCTTTTAAGCTACAGCTCCAAGGTAACCTCTTAAACCTCACTGAGGATGCGGGTTAGTGATGGGTCATTCGCGAATGAGTGGCTCTAAGAGCTGGCTCTTGTAGTTGAACGTTGGGAGTCGGCTTGCATATCAGAAGAGCCAGATCTATTTATAAAAATATAAAAAAACAATTAAGATATGAATAATCAAAAGATTTAAATGAATAGAATTGACTAATTCAAAGAACGAAAAATAAATAAAATAATATAGGCCTAAATGCTCAAGCACACACACATTCTCTCTTCCTGTCTGCTCATGCCAGGCTCACACTACACGATTTTAAGCCCGATTTGAGCCCGATTGGGCCCTCACGACAGATCGGCACTGATCGTCACGACAAGCAGCTGGTCGGGCGCGTCCCACTGCTGATGGTCGTGTAGTTAGAGACGGGCTGCGATGCGATCGACTTTATTAAACGTTTAATATTTACGACTCGATCGGCACCGATCATGGAGAGTGACGTCATCAGCAGCCAATGAGAGCCGAGCTGACTGAAGAAGAGAAAAGAAACAGAAGAATAAACATGACAGGAGAATAAGATTTTCATACGTATTTATTAAAATACTTCAAACACCAATGGTTGTTTCGGGGCTGGTTATTTAAAAATAATATACACTTTTTGTGTTTGTCTGCACAGACGAACACAAACAGCAGCAGCGGCTTGTGGTCGCCTTCTTTCTGCAGTTTTGCACAGATCTGCAGAAATCCACATATCCCATTGGTGGAGCAGCGCAGATCTGCGCTACACAGACGTGACCTGTACATGTGCACGTCCGTGTCTGTTGACCTTTTCTCTGTGCGGTTCACGTGTGTTTCTGCGAGATTTGGAGGCTGTGATGCAGATCCACGGCAAGGATGTCAGATCAGTCGTGCAGTGTGTGTCTGTACTGAAGCGCTTGGGTGTGTGCGCTGCTTCACGGTGCAAAAGACATCAATTCGGTGCAAAATAGTCATTAAGTGTGAGCTGCCCACTGTTCACAAAATCGTGTCGGACTATAGAAATCGTGTAGTGTGACCCCAGCATCAGACTAACAGCCTGTTGTTCCTGTCAATCAGACATGCAGCATCAACCAATGAACCAAAGATGTGCGAGGGAGGACGGAGCCAACTTGCTCACAGACACACACTTAGCAGCACTTTGTTTATATACATTAAAAAAGTTAAAACGCATTTCAAAAAAGTTATAAATTGATTTGCATGTTAATGAGTGAAAGAAGTATTTGACCCCTTCAACTTAGTACTTGGTGGCAAAACCCTTGTTGGCAATCACAGAGGTCAGAAGTTTCTTGTAGTTGGCCAAAGTAATAGCATCATTATTTTTTACATTTATTTCAATTTTTGGGATGCTGCAGTTTGCAAATTGTTATTTATTTTTCTTCAATATGGTGCAATATTCTATTATGTTGTTCAGATGGTTAGATTTATATGCACTTTGTTTGTATACATTACAATTTTATACTTTAAATGCAAATGTTTAATAGCATTATTTTTCAAAACAAACCAATGCATTTTTAAATGCATTGTGGTTAAGGTAGAGTATGATTTCATTTAATAATTTAATTAGAATTGTTTTAATACCAATCATAGTCAAACTGTCGCAAACTATTTGACTTGAAAAAATACAAAACATATTTTTTTAAAGAGTGGCTTGGGAGCCAAAAGAATGCCCATCACTAATGCGGGTGAAGATACCTATCAAATGAAACTAGATGACACAGGTTGTTGGGGGCTAAATAGTGCACCAAAGTTAGGCTACTTTGGCAATGGAAAAACTGGCATTGTCATTTTCAAATGGGTGAAAATGTGTTTTATGAGTATGACTCTTTATATTAATAAAATGCAGTATGGGCAAAAACTGCTTTTTTCATTTACATGTGTTGTACCTTTATGTATTTTACAGAATGGAATGCCAAGCAGGAAATTTAAAAAAAGAGATGCCCAAAAGAGCACGCATCCCAACGAAGAAGATGAGATTTTATGAACCAGACCCCGGCTCACCCAAAGATGACCAGGATGGTAACTGAATCCTTGTCATTTTACTGCACATCTTTTTAATTTGATGTTATTTCTTTAAATAAATGTTTCTTAATTTTAACTATTGTTTTGGATGATATTATGATAACAAAAATCTACACAAAATTATATTTAGTTTCTAGGGTTAGGGCCGCAGTGGAATGCATGAGTGCACTCTACCTGGTAGTCTAAATTAATTATAAATAAATGTAAAACACTACTTAATTTGCATTTATACAATTGAACAAGCTTGGACCTCATATTCCACACTCAAAACCAATAGGGTGTAGCATACTGCAAGAACTCAAACGTATATTTGTATAATTTCTAAATCTCAGTTTTTCAGATCTCAATTTACCAGTCTATTTATGTTCCACCACTCATCTATTGTCACAAGATGAGATAGACAGGGACTAGCTTGTTCAGGACAACCAGCACCAGTTATTGTACCTTGAATGCAATCTGAAGTCACTTATTTCTGAATTTCTAAAAAAAATGTTGTCAAACTTATAGCCCTGTCATTATTCTGCTTGTTCTGTTTAAAACAAATCACTAATATGCAGAGCATTGCTGTATCTTGTGTAGGGTAAACTTGGCCATTTTAATAAAGGGTTCATTTGTTTCAGCATTTGTGAAAGTGTCCTTGATTTATTCACACATATAAAATGCATGACTCACATATTGCTCCATAGTAGCTCTAGTACTGCTCATTTTCTTCTCCTAAGGAGAAAAAAATTAGCCATTAACGAGACTGAGCAAGATATCTCCCTCAAGTCTCAACTATGACTGCTGCTGCTAAATGCTGCTAAATGCTCTGTCTCACCTATTTTAGGAGCAACGTATGAGAAACAGGTCAGACAACACTGAAACTAAAATGAGGCTGAAATGAGAATCACAATTTTGTCTCCTGAGCTTTAGAAGATCAACCATTGAGCAATAAAATTTTCCTCTGGGGTTGTACTCATCATTTTAAACCACAGTGAAGCAATGGGTTGTGGGGGATTGGTGTGTAATGTAACAAATGCACAACTTTAGCAGAGCAGTCAATGTAATGTAATGTAAAATACTTTACATAGTTTTTATAATTCATAACTACATTATTGTTTTTGATCAATAATTTAGTTTTTAACTCTTATTAGTGCCTGAAGAACCTTTGAAAGAAGTGAAGTAGGCTTCAAAGTACATAAAATAATATTTATTGACATGCCGACATGGGAGCCCCAACCTCAATCTAGTCTCCAAGGTTTACAATTTCTGTCATAGGTTTTATACATTCCTTGGGCTGGGCATATGACTGTTGGTTCATTGTCTTCAGTACATGTCCGGCCTTAAGTGGAAAAACAGGAAACCCACAAACAGACACTGAAGAGCCGTTATTAATGTTTTATATAAACTGTATTATGTTTTATATTCATAATAATATGCAGACCAAGCAAAGTAAATGTATTAAGCTAGCAACAACCACTTGCAAGTTGTTCAGGGCATATCCTCTAGACATCCCTGTCAATAATAAAAGGATCAAACTGCAGAGAGAAAGAGGGCCCACAGCTGTTTGTTAAAAGTCTGTTTGTGGACTTAAATTGCTTCCCCAGATTGGCAGGAACTGTCTTTGTTAATGATTGATTGATCCGTGGGATCAAACCTCCCCGGTGTATATCAAAGAAAGGCATCTGTTCTTTGGATCCCACACCTCTCCCCAGGAAGTCAGCCACAGACATTCAGAAATCTGAACCTGTGACTCACCCTGCCCACAGACACACATGTCATGCATTGTATAAAAAGCTGTTCACTTCTGTTGTTCAAAAATAGTCTCTACTGGAGAGCTTCCATGTCAGGGACTTCCAGGCCTGGCATGTTAAATAAATAAATATTATCACCTGTGCATCAAGACACTGAGAGAGTCTCAGCAAAACCTTATCTCGTAGATCAGCCTATTTTGCAAAACAGTTTCATTTGCTTGACCCTTAACATGCCAGTATTACTGTTAATGCTAATGATAATATAGATCATTACCCTGGATTCTTCAGTCCCTCCTGTTGGCCCATGAAGCGAGGTGGAATAGAGTGAAAATAATCGTGTTTGTCAGTTACAATAATTTCTTATTTCTTATTTCTTATGTCAAGAAAATATCCAGGTTCAGGACGGCCCCGAAACTCCTTGTAGATTGCTCCTAAATATTACTTGTAGATTAATATTCAATAAACTGAAGATAAATGAACAGACTTTTGTGTCTGTGACTTACTTCCCGGGCCTGTCTCCTGCTAAAAAGACTCCTCTGTTACTGGAAGAGCTCACTGGGGTGCCTGATTCATTGGCATCCGAAGGGTTGCTTCAACTGAAGCATTGTACCTTAACAATTGGGGGCTTGTCCGGGATTACAATCGGTGAGTGGTCTCTTAATTGCCTTTGTGCTGTATCCTAAGTACTGCTCACTGGTTGTGAATCCGAGGCTGAATGTATCGAAGTACGATACTGGATCTTGCACATAACAGTTGGTGTATCGAAGTACGATACTGTATATTGCGCGTAGCAGTTGAGACTTGATGCAGGAGAAAACAAAGTGTCTAAAGGATCCACCATCCTGCACTGACAGCGCTGTTATCCTAGTCCAGGGGTTATCCTAGTCCAGGGGTGATGGACTAGAGGGCTGTTACAATTAGGTGAATAGACTCTAAATGTTTTAGTGCTGTAACCAAGAGCTGATGACTAATTGTATTCAAAATATACTGGACAAGAGGGCTGTACTTTGAAAATATTGCACTGTGCTGATGTGTGGCATCTGAAGCAGGAAATCTTTGTATTTGTAAGTATATCACTCTTCTTGTTTGTCTTTATGTGTCGAGACTGTTATGATTGGAATTGAATAAGCAGTACCTGAGAATCGGTGGGAATGATTAATGGTACTAAGAGACAGGAGTTTTGCACGTGTAATGAAGACAGAAACCTGACTTATGGCCAAAGACAGAAATATACGATTGTAAGAGTAAATGAAAGACTAGAAGCTAATGTGTTTATCTCTCATAGTACACTGTCTCCGTTAAACAATACGACTTTGAAAATAAATAATCTGTGTATAGGACACAAACGAAACGTTCAAAACTATAAGTAATATACAGTGGTAAGAAATGAGAAACTAAAGCTAACTAACTTAGAACATTCATTAAAAAAAGGGCAAAATACAATCTAGTCTAAGCCGAATGGCCCAAAGACAAATTAAAAAAGAAGTCTTCTGTATTAGTGAAAGTCCTCAAGATACTGTGGGAAATTAATAGATACATAATGATAAATAAGGGTAGTTTGAGATACTGCAGGCCAACAAAACATGCCCAAGAAAACTAGTATCCGAATTTACTTATATAAATATAATATAAGTAATATAATATAAGTATAAATTATTATGTGTTTATTTGTACGTTTGTATTGCATGATACAGAATAAGATTAAGAGAGTCTTAAATAATGAATAATAATAGAATTATAGTGTTTATACAGAATGCTATTAAAAAAAGAACAGGTCTTACAAATAAATACAAATAAGTGACAGTGTCTGTGGGCTTGGCTTCCCCTCGCTCGCCTGCCAAGCAGCTTGAGAGGACAGAGAAAGAGAGAGAGATAGTAATGGTTGCATTATTAATAATAATAACAACGATGTTGATACAGACGAATAAGAAAAAAACTAGATGGAAAAAAAAAGTATGTTTATGGGAGTGTTTTAAAACAAACTGAAACAATAATAATTGATTAATAACTGCAAATATTGACCTAATAATTATTAACTATATTGCTATAATGACTATTGATATTATGACTCGGACAGGATAAAAAACATCTGGGATGCGCTGTGAAAATCTCCAGAAAATTGCAACTGGCCACTGCACCTTCCATAAGAGAGCTCAAATATCTTCTAAGGCAAGGTTGCCGCACGGGCACTCCTTCCCTGGCTTGCCCGTCTGGCACATGTTGGCCACACGGGCAAGGGGAGGGAGATGTGTGGGGGGATGTGTGAACAGGGATGGGCAAAGATACATCAAAATGTATTTTAAAATAAGATCCCAAATACCTTAATTTTAAGTGTATCAAAATAAACTACAAAATACAGCAGCCACACCATGTCTCAAAATAAACTACTGTATTTTTTTATTTTAAAAATAAATAAATAAATAATTAAAAAGGGAGCATGAAATCACTTTGCAAACCTTCCTTCTATCGGTCTATTTGATCTATTCCTTCACCAGTAAACTGACTCAGCTGATTAAGTAGACAATGTTTGATAGCAACAGCTTTCCTCTGCCTAACGAGTTGTGTGATAAATCTGACATATGCAACCAGTTAACAGATCAAATATTCACATATCCCTGTGATCACCCAGATGAAGGTTAGTTTTAAAGTAACCAACAGTTTAATGTTTAACTAACAGTTTGCTAATGACTCATAATTGTATCCTAATTTAGTTACTTGGTGTTTGGTAATGAAGGGCCTACTTTTCATCAGCAACACTGATGAAGACAACTGATGGCACTTTTATTCATAGCAACTAGTTTCTGAAGACTCTGTATAGGAAAGTGTTTTGTGATAATTATATAATGTTTTATATTAATACTAGCATTAGAAATAGCTTGTATACTAACTGAGCAGATTTAGCAAAAGGTCAACAAGGTTCATCTGTTAGAAACTCCTGTCAGTAATAAAAGATCACACAGTGCCAAAATAGCCTACAGCTGTTTGTTTAAAATCTGTTTGAGGACTTAATCATTTCTCCAGATAGGCAGGAACTGTTTTTGTTAATGAGCGACTGACAGTTGTTAAATGATGACCGTGGGATCGCATCTTCCTGGTGTACATCAAAGACAGACATCTGTTTTTTGGATCTATCACCTCTTCACGGGAAGACAGATCGTAAACGGACTCGGACTTGTACCTTCTGATTGGATGAACGGCCATAAGATGTTACGTCATTTCCCTATAAAGCTTCACTCATGTTTGTAAACATTAAGTTCTCACTGAAGGAATTTTCCTGATGTGGTGCTTCCAAGCCAGCTTGATTAAAATTCTATTTGCTTTATCTCAACGACTTCTCCACTTATTTCCGAGACAGGTTCTACAAGTAATTAATCATTTAATTGTAAATCATAAATATAATACATTTTGTGTCAGGCAGTCATTCATGCAATGGTATGCAAAATCATGATCCTACTAAACAGCTACTTCAATTAGGGTACAATAATTTTGCATTAATTTATTTATTTATCAATCATTGGACACCTATTTGGAGGTTGAAAACAAACATTTTAGCACTCTGTCAACAATTATTAAATGATCAAAATGTTTTGATTTTAAATGTAGGCAGAAACGTAATCAGAAAGTAGCAACAGAGCTTGCCAAGGAGTGGTGGATGGGTTAACAACCTGCTCTTTAATGGCGTTGCAGCATAACATTGTTAATGACAATAAGGCACACGTGTGTGCATTTAACAAGTTACACCATATCGTGGCATTATAATGTAATATTGTACAACACTGAAACGCTAAATTTTTTTCATGCACAACCAATGAAAACTTAACATAGGCTGAAAGTAGCAAGCTGACATTAACTGTGAGGGCTGCTACTCAGGTCAAATAGTTAGCTAGAACATTACGTAAATTGGTAAACGATTTTCTCACCTTAACCACCTTCTTCGGGTATGGATCAATTTTCTGTCTGGGCATGTAGGCACCAATCAGAGGCAGCATTTTTATGATGTCATCATGTAGATTGCTCACAAAGTATTTTACAGTATTTTTAAACTACAAAATACAAAACACTAAAGTATTTTGATACAAAATATGAAGCCATTTCCATCAACCCTATCAAATACAAATTACAAAATCCTATTTTGTATTTGAAATACGTATTTTAAATACATGTATCATAAATACTGCCCATCCCTGTGTGTGAAGTAGTCAGTAGTTATATAGGGCACTTTTTTGGAAGGGGGGCTGTGCGGGATTTTGACCTGAACTTGAGTTACGGGGGGTGGGCCCTCCAGATTCTTTAGAAAACATAGATATTTTTCCCTATGCTAGTGAAGCTCCAAAAGAGCTCTATTAAAGCCCTCCCGATTATTTAGTAACATAGATATTTTTACTTAAGCGAGATCCACGAGGCTGTCTCTTCAACAGGGGCCAAAGGGGTTACCTCTTTCAAATGGACAAGGGTTATGTCGGTCTGGAGCTTTTTGAGCTAGTGGGGGTGGCGAGGATATGTCTATGTCTTTTGTAACCTCGGATCGGTGAAGAATTAGTATATTTGTGGGTGGAGTTGACAGGGTACTGAAGAAGAAATAGCGTATCAGGTTAGAGTTTGGTTTGAAGAATTTGAATATTTGGCAGAGTTGACAGGGCACTGAAGACAGGGGTGGCGAGAGATAGCGTTCTGTAGAAGCGGTGGGGGCTGTGGGTAGTTTGAGAGGCACAAGTCATTTTCCCCAAACAGATTGTATTAGGAACATCGTGTTAAAATAATAAAAAATAACAACATATATAAAGAATGAAAAATAAATCAGGCTCATAAGGGATAAAAATAAACAGAAAGAAATAAAGGAAAGAAAGAGAAAGAATGAATGAAATAAAAGAGAAACTGTATTAAGTAATTTCTTCACACGGCGCTACTAGAAATGTCTAGAGATCTCGATTGTGTTAGAAGCGGTCTTCTCACCAAGAGATGGTGTAAAACATACGTGCCCAGATACCCTGAACATAGATGAAATTTAAAGAAATGTAAGGCTTGAATAAATACAATGATCAAGGGTGTTTGTGTGTGTGTGTGTCTGTGTCTGCATCTGTGTCTTTACATATATACTGAGTGCAGGCTGGAACACTTATTTCAAGGTTTCAGATTCTGATGAGAACGAGTTGTTCTCTAGCTGCTTGTATTTATTAAAAAAAAAAAAGTTTATCTTAACACAATAATGTAATAAATTGGAATGTTGGAAACCTTTAACTATAAGGCTATCAACATATAATAATTAATCTTAACCATTAGGATGTATGAAGATATAAAAACATGATATCGATTTAATTAATGAATGATGGTTACTGCAAAACATTTAGGAATCAGGAGATACATACAGCCGCAATGTGTAAAAGATAACATGTGGTACTGGTGGGGGGTTGTAACATCAATCACGCGTAGAGAGAGAGAGAGAGAGAGAGAACCCACTTAATACACCCCCCTTGTCTAAAGGGGTATTTTGGTTCTAAAATGTAATACAATATAATAAGAGATGTATAGAAACCTACAGAAAAGACAATTTTATTTATTTCGTTTTAAACATGTGTATTTAATGTTGATGTCATAATGGTTAGGGTCACTGCATATATAACTATATTCATAGTTACATAGTTTTAAACACGGGGTTTAAGGTGTAAATTCATATATACACTCACCTAAAGGATTATTAGGAACACCTGTTCAATTTCTCATTAATGCAATTATCTAACCAACCAATCACATGGCAGTTGCTTCAATGCATTTAAGGGTGTGGTCCTGGTCAAGACAATCTCCTGAACTCCAAACTGAATGTCTGAATGGGAAAGAAAGGTGATTTAAGCAATTTTGAGCGTGGCATGGTTGTTGGTGCCAGACGGGCCGGTCTGAGTATTTCAAAATCTGCTCAGTTACTGGGATTTTCATGCACAACCATTTCTAGGGTTTACAAAGAATGGTGTGAAAAGGGAAAAACATCCAGTATGCGGCAGTCCTGTGGGCGAAAATGCCTTGTTGATGCTAGAGGTCAGAGGAGAATGGGCCGTCTGATTCAAGCTGATAGAAGAGCAACTTTGACTGAAATAACCACTCGTTACAACCGAGGTATGCAGCAAAGCATTTGTGAAGCCACAACACGTACAACCTTGAGGCGGATGGGCTACAACAGCAGAAGACCCCACCGGGTACCACTCATCTCCACTACAAATAGGAAAAAGAGGCTACAATTTGCACAAGCTCACCAAAATTGGACAGTTGAAGACAGGAAAAATGTTGCCTGGTCTGATGAGTCTCGATTTCTGTTGAGACATTCAGATGGTAGAGTCAGAATTTGGCGTAAACAGAATGAGAACATGGATCCGTCATGCCTTGTTACCACTGTGCAGGCTGGTGGTGGTGGTGTAATGGTGTGGGGGATGTTTTCTTGGCACACTTTAGGCCCCTTAATGCCAATTGGGCATCGTTTAAATGCCATGGCCTACCTGAGCATTGTTTCTGACCATGTCCATCCCTTTATGACCACCATGTACCCATCCTCTGATGGCTACTTCCAGCAGGATAATGCACCATGTCACAAAGGTCGAATCATTTCAAATTGGTTTCTTGAACATGACAATGAGTTCACTGTACTAAACTGGCCCCCACAGTCACCAGATCTCAACCCAATAGAGCATCTTTGGGATGTGGTGGAACGGGAGCTTCGTGCCCTGGGTGTGCATCCCACAAATCTCCATCAACTGCAAGATGCTATCCTATCAATATGGGCCAATATTTCTAAAGAATGCTTTCAGCACCTTGATGAATCAATGCCACGTAGAATTAAGGCAGTTCTGAAGGCGAAAGGGGGTCAAACACAGTATTAGTATGGTGTTCCTAATAATCCTTTAGGTGAGTGTATAAGGAAAATAAAAGTGGGGATGAAGGGCAACCCTGTCTTGTACCTCTCTGCAGTTTGAATCTATCTGAAATGTAGCCATTGATTTTAATGTGTGCATGTGGATCTGAATATATTGTTTGAATTGCTTTAATGAATTCATGACTAAAACCAAATATTTCTAGTGTTTGATATAGGACATCCCAACTAACCCAGTCAAAGACTTTTTCTGCATCAAGACTAACCAATATCACACTTGTCTTTTTTATTTGTATATGTCTCATTTTATGTAATGTTTGTCTGTTTAAAATAAAGCCTGTTTGATCTAAGTTTATTAGTTGAGGTAGAACTTTATCTAGTTTCTTGGCTATAACTGAAGAATATATCTTGTAATCTACACAGAGAATGGAAATTAGGTGAAAAGATCCACATTTAGTCCGATGCTTGCCTTCCTTCGGAATTACAGAAATAATGGCATCCATCCAGGAAGGTGGAAATTCTGCCCCTCTCCCATAAACACCTGCACGCGGAGAGCAGCATAGGGGACACCTGATCTCTGAAGACCTTGTAGAATTCAATGGGAAAACCATCAGCCCCAGGGGATTTATTAGATTTAAGATATGATATAGCTTTATTAATTTCCTGAATAGAGATTGCTTTTGTCAATTCTATGTTTTGTTCCACATTTAAATTAGGTAGTTTTAGGGAATTTAACAAGGAATCAGTATCCTGTTTGTTCTATTTCTCAGGTTGTGCATACAAAGTTTTATAGTATTGTACAAAGATTGTTTTGATTTCTTCTCATTTGGAGCACAGTCACTTAGTTTTGGGGTCTTGTATTTTATGAATAGTTGCTCTAGCCTGCTGTTTACATAATCATCTAGCTATTTTCATGGATATGGTTCCAGATTCATAATATTTTTGCATTGCAATTTTTTTTTTCTATCTGAAGTTTGAAGGTTATTTATCTGTGCTCTGACCTTCAAAAGCTTCTCTCTTACATGGGGAGAAAGTTCCTTTTTATGTTTTTGTTCTAAATGTTTCAGTTCAGTTTGGCCTACTTTCATTTTTTCCTATGGCAGGTAAATGCGATAAGTTTTCCTCTGAGTACAGCTTTAGCTATATCCCACAGTATCACCAGGGATACATCACCTGTATCATTATTATGAAGTAACCAAGGTCTCTGATAGTTTCAATTTAACTAGAATAAATCTACCTTCTTTATATTATATCTACCCCAGAAGTAATTTGGGGTAGCTAAGGAAATCCTCTTCTATTCAAGAGAAGAGGGCCCTAGTAGATGACGTGCTTAGTCACCGCTCCTGGTCTATGCATTACTACATTTGTGTTAAAGTTGCGGAGAACAAAAACATTAGAATTATTGTTTGTGTATATGCTGTACTTTTAAATAAAATATGGTTATAATATTGCTGGTCAAATTAAGGTATTCAGTAAGAACAACTTCATATTCATATCAATGTAGAGAATCTGTCCTATGTTTCTAGAAAATCAGACTTGTATTACATCCCATTAACAATTTTAAGTTCCCAGAATGTTCTCAGAACATTTGTTTTAAATTCCAGAAATCTTAGGATAAATGATTCCCACAACATTTTCAGGAAAGTTTTCCAGACGTTCTCAGAACATTTGTTGTAGGTTGTGGAAAGTTAGGAGAAAACGTTCATAGAACGTTTTTCAGGAAAGTTTTCCAGACGTTATTAGAATGTTTGTTTTAGGTTTTGATAAAGTTAGGAGAAAACATTCCCAGAACGTTTTTCAGGAAAGTTTTCCCGACGTTATTAGAATGTTTGTTTTAGGTTTTGATAAAATTAGGAGAAAACATTCCCAGAACGTTTTTCAGGAAAGTTTTCCAGACATTCTTATGTTATGATGATTATGTGCTCTAATGCCCTATACTGCAACATCCTATATTATTACTTTAAAGACATAACAATTAACTACAAAAACAAATTAACTGGCACATTTATTTACTTTCTATAGGCTATGGGTAGCACCTGATCAAAACTTTGACAACAAGCAAAAAGCTATTTAATATTAAAAATGTGATTGGTAAGTTATCAAAAATTAGATCACGTCTGGTCCTAGAGCAAGTTGGTTTAAAGTGGAAAAAATATATATAAAAGTAAAGGTTGTGTAGTTATGTATACATGTATTTTTTATATTAATGAAAAAACAAAAACAAGAAAATAATGTCATGAATATTTATTATTTCATATGTAGATTATACATTCTTAAATTTTGTGTATAAGAATTACAAAGCCATTTGAGTCGATTCCATTTTCAATCATTTTTAATTCCCTTGCAATTACATTTTCATCCACTTGGTACTCCACCTGGAAAACATTCGACAACAAAGGAACCCACAATAAGTTAAATGTAATAGCATGCAAGAGCAGATTAATGCATATACAGTGGGCAGGAAAAGTATTTGAACCCCTGATGATTTTGTACGTTTGCCCACTGACAAAGAAATGATCAGTCTATAATTGTAATGGTAGGTGTATTTTAGCAGTGAGAGACAGAATAACAACAAAAAAAACGCATTTCAAAAAAGTTATAAATTGATTTGCATGTTAATGAGGGAAATATTTGACCCCTTCAACTTAGTACTTGGTGGCAAAACCCTTGTTGGCAATCACAGAGTTCAGATGTTTCTTGTAGTTGGCCACCAGGTTTTCACACATCTCAGTAGGGATTTTGTCCCACTCCTCTTTGCAGATCCTCTCTAAGTCATTAAGGTTTTGAGGCTGACGTTTGGCAACTCGATCCTTCAGCTCCCTCCACAGATTTTCTATGGGATTAAGGTCTGGAGACTAGCTAGACCACTCCAGGACCTTAATGTGCTTCTTCTTGAGCCACTCCTTTGTTGCCTTGGTTGTGTGTTTTGGGTCATTGTCATGCTTGAATACCCATCCACGACCCATTTTCAATGCCCTGGCTTTGGGAAGGAGGTTCTCACCCAAGATTTGACGGTAGATGGCCCCGTCCATCGTCCCTTTGATGCGGTGCAGTTGTCCTGTCCCCTTAGCACCCCCAAAGCATAATGTTTCTACCTCCATGTTTGACAGTGGGGATGGTGTTCTTGGGGTCATTCCTCCTCCTCCAAACACGGCAAGTTGAGTTGATGCCAAAGAGCTTGATTTTGGTCTCATCTGACCACAACACTTTCACCCAGTTCTCCTCTGAATCATTCAGATGTTCATTGGCAAACTTCAGATGGGCCTGTGCATGTGCTTTCTTGAGCAGGGGGACCTTGCGGGCGCTGCAGGATTTCAGTCCTTCACGGCATAGTGTGTTACCAATTGTTTTCTTGGTGACTATGGTCCCAGCTGCCTTGAGATCCTCCCATGTAGTTCTGGGCTGATTCCTGACTGTTCTCATGATCATTGAAACTCCATGAGGTGAGATCTTGCATGGAGCCCCAGACAGAGGGAGACTGAGAGTTATTTTGTGTTTCTTTCATTTGCGAATAATCACACCAACTGTTGTCACCTTCTCACCAAGCTGCTTGGTGATGGTCTTGTAGCCCATTCCAGCCTTGTGTAGGTCTACAATCTTGTCCCTGACATCCTTGGACAGCTCTTTGGTCTTGGCCATGGTGGAGTTTTTCGAATCTGATTGATTTATTGCTTCTGTGGACAGGTGTCACTCCCTTTAAGAGAGTGCTCCTAATCTCAGCTCGTTACCTGTATAAAAGACACCTGGGAGCCAGAAATCTTGCTGATTGATAGGGGATCAAATACTTATTTCCCTCATTAACATGCAAATCAATTTATAACTTTTTTGAAATGCGTTTTTCTGGATTTTTTTGTTGTTATTCTGTCTCTCACTGTTAAAATACACCTACCATTAAAATTATAGACTGATCATTTCTTTGTCAGTGGGCAAACGTACAAAATCAGCAGGGGATCAAATACTTTTTTCCCTCACTGTATATACAGTTAGTTTTATGATTAACTAAAGTACTTACAATTACAAAGTTAAGTTTGTGATGCATTTTGGCCACAGGAAACAGTAAAACTTACCTGTCACTTAATCAGAATGGCTGATCTGACTGGTATTCCCATGCTTCTTCAAAAGTGCTGCGTATAAGCTATATAGATTTCATAAGGCCCAAGGTGCATTTAAGTTACATACATGCCACAGTTCTTAAATTACAAATCCGTCAGCTGGAATACAAGAAGGGGATGAAATAGCAGGCACTTCTTGTGGGTGTAGCAAAACTATTTTCTAATTGTGTGTTCTAAGGAAAGCAATGAACACTGGAAACAAATTGCAATACCAAAGTACTAACACACATACAGGAACCTCCAGATGTATTCAGACCAGTGATCAAGTGTTACTAATAGATGATGTAGCAGGAAAAAGCAGGTTTTACACAGAGTATTTTTTAATATTCAAATAAAATCACAGTCTTTTTTGAAATGCATTTTTCTGGATTTTTTTTTGCTGTTATTCTGTCTCTCACTGTTAAAATACACCTACCATTAAAATTATAGACTGATCATTTCTTTGTCAGTGGGCAAACGTACAAAATCAGCAGGGGATCAAATACTTTTTTCCCTCACTGTAGATGATCATATTGCCTTTTACTGCACTATAAGATTTGAGTTACATTTAAATAAGTTCAAAAGTTTGACCAATCACATAATCACGTTTAACTGCCAATATCAGTGTTTAGTTTGGGGTATAGATAGGGTGACCAGATGACTGCGTGTTCACTTTGAAGGCTCACTAACAGGCAAACAGTCTGCGCCTGTATGAGTAAACAGAGCACCTGACTCAAAACACTGGCTTCACAGACAGATTAATCCTGCACTGTAGCCAATGTTATTCTAGGTAGGGTAGAGTTTTGGGGATTCAATGTAAAATAAATCAACCGTAACTGTGTGTAGAACCCATCTCGGAAATAACTGGAAAAGTTGTTGAGATAAAGCAAATATAACTTTATTAACAACCAGCTTGGAAGCAGCACATCAGGGAATTCCTTTAGTGGGAACTTAATGTTTACAAACATGAGTGCAACTTTATAGGAAGATGATGTAGAATGTTGTGGCCATTCATCCAATCAAAAGCTTCAAAAGGTGCAAGCTCTGCAGAGTTTGTAGGACACTCTTCTGGAGGGAGGGAGTCATCATGGAAGCAGATGTCTTCCTGTTATGGCATACAAACTGCCCGATCTCACAGTTTCTCCTTAACAATGGATAATGAGGTAATCAATCACCATAATGTAACATCTTCAGCCTTCAGCCTTAAGGGAAGAACAGGAAATCTACAAACGGATACTAAGCAAAATGGCAGATATCTGTGGGCTAGTGGGTTGTTCTCTTATCATAGATAAACAGAAGTGGAAGCGGAGAGAATAATTTCAATAGGATGTATCTTTAACAACCACTTTGATGGTTTTGCTAGCTAGATAAAGCTAATTTGCTCAGTCTGTATACAAGCCATTTCTAATGCTAACATTAATATAAAACATTATATAGTTAATATGAAACACTTCCTTCAACATTCCAATACAGGGTCTTCACTGTCTAACATTGCTATCTAACATTTTTTTTCTATTCTTCAAATAATGTAGCCTTTATCATGGGACAGTTCATGCTATTAAATTCAAATCAAAATGTATTTAGGGAAATGTAGCTAACCCATCCACCGCTAATTATAAATCTAATGCAAAACTGCTCACAAAAACAAAAAAACACCATCAGTACCAGGTTTGGAAATCTTGATCAGCGGGTGGGTAAAATGTTTATTTACAAAAATGTTTTAGTACTTTTGCACTTGTTTATTTACATTGGCTCTCAAAAGCATTCACCCCCCTTGGACTTTTCCACATGTCATTGAGTTACAACATGACATCAGAATGGATTTAATCAGGAGGTTTTGCCACTGATCAACACAGAAAATATCCATAATGTCAAAGTGAAAAATATAATCTGCAAATTGTTCTAAATTAATTACAAATAGAAAACAGTTTGTGCCTGTAGGTTGGGGGAGGGTGTGTTTGGTGTGTGTGTGTGTGTGTGTCTGTGTGTGTGTGTGTGTGGGGGGGGTTGTGTGTGTGTGGGCGGGGTGCATATGTGTGTGTTTTTCTGTGTGTGTGTAGGGGAGGGTCTGTGTATGTGTGTGTGTTTGTATATGGGGCATGTGGGGTGTGTGTGTGCATTACTTGTGAGTACACTCAGTACATCAGTACAGTACTGATGGTGACTTTAATTGCACATATTTTTAGAATTGCTGCATCATGGTTTAATCAAATTTTAAATCTAAATAAGTTTTAACCATTAAAATAGCATACTGCAGACCTCACGGTAATAAGAGTCTGATCTCCTTGATTCCCCAGTAGTTTCAGTTGATGGTGGAGTGTTTATCAGTGGTTCCAGAGCTAAAGAAAAAAATAATAATGACAGATCAAGAACTCATTATGTATATCAAATTGTTAGGCATAATAATATACTGATTTAGATTTTTAATTTTAGTTTTTTTAAATATTTTCATTGACATAATAGTGGGTGTAAAACATCTTCAACCAATTTTGAAAACGATCCTACTCAATTTATTACATATGATGGCTGAGATTATACATACCTTGAAATGTTGCACCAGCCTCGTCAGAGAGGTATTCTGGAGCATTAGATCTTCTCAGGGATGCGTTCGTTCTCTGGGATCCTCAAATTGGAGTAACTGGAAATAAAATGAGGCCCTTAGGAACACCCTCCTCAAACTAAAACAACATAATATGTAAAAGCTGAATAGTTATTTGGAATTCACAAGTTCATAGCTGTATTTGTTGATTAAAATTGGTTAGAAATAGTGTAATGTGTTATTCAACACGATTGTTAACCTTACAATATTTTGTCTTTGGCAATCTTTGGGATCTCTAAGTATTAGGACAGTTTCCAGAGATAAAAGCAACAAGAGAATGTTGTGTTGGCTCTTAAATTAGAAGGGTTATTTTCAAACACGTGTTGTGAAATAGTGAAATTGTACAGTTAGGTGCTTTAGACAAATGTGTAGACTTGTCTAGTGCTTTCTACAATTTCTTCTTTTTGGAATTTTGTTCACCTTCATCTAAAACATACACAAAAAATGCTATCATAACAAATATGCAGAGTGTAAAAAATAAATGTGTCAGTACGATCATCACCATCACCATCACCATCTTCATTGTCTGAATCATATTGTCACAGTTCCCTAGCCCTGACCCTCTTTCCCCACTAGAGGCCACCAATGTTCCCTTGCCTTTTCCTGCTCCCTTCACTGCTTTCCTTTTACTCTGTCAATTAACATTCCTCCACACCCTTGTGCACTTCTGCTCCTGTCCTCTGTTCTCATTGGTTCTTCTCCTGCCTTCCTAGCTTCTGCTCTCCTTTATAAACCCCTCACTGCCCTCACTCTGGGTGAAGTGTTGTCAGCTCTCCCTGCACCACCAAGCCGCGTTCTCCGCGTTCTCCGCGTTCTCCGCGTTCTCCGCGTTCTCCGCGTTCTCCGCGTTCTCCGCGTTCTCCGCGTTCTCCGCGTTCTCCGCGTTCTCCGCGTTCTCCGCGTTCTCCGCGTTCTCCGCGTTCTCCGCGTTCTCCGCGGCTTTTTTTAAAGTACTGCTGGAACTATCTGAAAATAAAAAATGATAAATAACGTTTAAAAAAAAAAAATACTTTCGAATCTTTTTCTATGCATTTTGTGAAGAAAGACTTATTTTCATAGTACCTTGTTGAACATTTGTGATTTACATACAAAACCGTTACAAGCCATGTGATGGACCCACATCACAATGGTACATATTTTTACATATATGTGAAATAAAAATCTGCATTACACATATTGTCTAGTTTTCTGTTTTTGTGGAGATCTTCACAGGATGCCTTGTCTACTTCTCTTTGTCAGGAAGCTCACCTTTTCTCACCCGTGCTGGTAAAGTGGGGTCAATAGCAATACACATCCTGTAAACAATATTAAACACATATTTAAGTTGTTTGTCAATTGTGACCTATTAACATTGACACATATAACATGTAATGACACATCTCATGATGAATTTAAAAAGTGAACCAATTTCCCAGAAAAAAACAGAATAGCGGCAGTCAGACATCTTAAACGAGTAATTCAACATTTTTAATGATGATGTAGATTGTATTATATAGTTTTTTTTGTTTCATTTTTTGTGTTTTAAATTACATTTTGCTTTCACACTGTGGTCATGTAAAACCTGATATACATTTAATATGTATTCTAAGTTTGAAAACAGTTATTATTCAACATCCAGCTTCTGGGGTCCTTCTTGGGTTGGGGGTGTGTGAGGGGGTTGCCATCAGGCAGGGAGGTTTCGTATAGAAGATTTGTCTGAATGTTTTGTACATTGTAATGCTTTCTTTATAAACAAAATTGATAACAATAAATTCTGTGACAGCGGTTACACTGCGTGGACAATGCAAACGGAAGAAAAGGTGGTGTCAGTAGCATGCCAAACTATTAATACAAACAAAGAAAGGTTTAATATATTCTATAACTGTCCTTTTATTATGTTTGAAAAGTGATGATATGGGTGTTACGCAAGGTTGATACTATAGGCTGTATGTTTAACAAATAATACAACATTACATCATTGTATCCCTTTTAAAATACTTTAAAAACAGTACACACATTATACAATAATAAACAAATCGATATCACATACACCTATGGGCTATCAAAATGATGGCAATCATATTTCCATATTGACAGAAAATACCACACCGTTATACAATTTGGCGTAGACCTATTACTTGATTACACATATTTGAATTAGCAAATTTTCCTCACAAAAGGCACATTCACTTAAACGATTGTTCCATATATTTTTCGTATTACTTTCTCTACATTGAGGTTCATTTTCAAGCTCTACATTATATTTAAGCATACTGTAATATTTTGGGGGTTCCGGCCATGACAGGGACTCAAACACCATTCTCCCGCGGCACAATGCAAATCTTACTGCATCACTGAAGGCCCATAGTGCAGCTCGACATCACTACACTACCCTCTGGCATGCTACAATACTTACAAATTGAACTATCCTTACCATAAAGGGAGGGTCGGGGGTTGTATTTCGCTGAGTTCAAAAATAAAACTAGCTAACCTGACAAACAATAAAAACTACTAAAACTATATAGAAAACAAAATATACAAAAACTAATGATTAAATCTATTTTATGTATCTCTCTCTTGTTGCGCTGTCTGCTCTGTCACCATCACCTTCCACTCTAACATCGCTCGAGCACTTTCACTTGACCCTAGGGTTCCTTTGCCGTGCTGCGCTGCCCCCCCCCCCCGAGTTTGCACGGATTTCAGGTTCAACACAATTATATGCTTTTTAAACACATTTATTAGTAATACTTGTAGTATTACTATAAATTATAAATTATAAATTATGTATCAAGTAATTGTATCAATAATTGATACATAATTAATAGTAATACTACTACTACTATTACTACTAATCATAATCATAATAATCAAAATAATAACTTTTTAGAATGTTGCCATAACATTTTGTAAAACACAACCAAACCAGAACCTTCCAGCAATGTTCTGTGTTGGTTGAGATACAACTTTTACAGAATGTCTTTCATATTGCTAGAATGTTCATAGAACATATGTAATGTTCTAAGAACGTTGTAGCGACTTTGTGTTTGTCACAACCAAATGGGAACCAGGAACATTAGGAAAACGTTTTGTGTTAGCTGGGATATAGTGTGCTGATAGATAATGTAAACAAACATTTTGATTATAGCATTTGGATGAGACCTCATTATGTATTTTACCAAACAAAGTTAATGAGATATAGGAACAGTCTCACCAGAGAATTGCTATCTGCTTCAAAATATTGTCCAGTTCAGTCCGAGCATGAAACTCAGTCTTCAGAAGGGGGGCAGCGTTGAAAGGCCTGGAGTGCTGTTTTGTATTGCTCACTCGATTTTTGTCCTTTGCGTTTCCCTCTTTCGCGTCCTGCTGTCTGCCAGGCAATGCATCTGATTATATCTTCTGTTATGTCGGTTTTCTTGGTTCGGACATTAACAGCAAATCCTCTGTCTGATAAGTCCCTCGCTGCAGCATCTGTGGATGTGTAAAGTTGCACTCTGGAATCGAAAAAGATCCTGAGTTTCGCTGGGAATGGAGTCTGGAATTTGATTCCGTTTCCTTTTAGGATTGACTTGATTTCTTTGTATTCCCTGTGTTTCTGGGGGACCTCAGTTCGCATAGTCGTGGTTAAAGTAAATCCTTTCTTTTCGATGAAGATTTCCTTTTTTCCACATGCTTTTGTCAAGATTTCTTCCTTGGTTCTGTATCTCAGGAACTCTGTAGCTCTATCAAGACCCCTCTTCTTTGTGGGCCCAGAGTAAGACCGACATATGCTGCTTACATGGTGCTGCCCCTGTTGTCATATACCCTAAATCCACTCACAGGCCTTATGAGGCCCAATACCCCCTCAGTAAGGCTGCTGATGATGTCATCACTCCTGTTTTTCAAGCTCTTGTCTCGCAAGGTGCCATCATTCCTTGCCCTGAGGTTCCGTGATTCTTTATTTTGTTTTATTATTGCACTTTTATTATTATCGGTTACTTGATTTAATTCTTATTATTCACTAAGTTCTTTTTCTATCACTAATTGTTTATTTTCATTGATTGATTGATTGTTCATTTTATTTCACTATTGTTGAATCTGCAGGACTGTGATCACCAACGCGGCACACCTGTATCACTGAGCAACGCCCCGCCCTTCACTCACAGCTACTACACCTGTTATCACTCAACGTAGGATAAAGGGCTGCCCTGGCCAGAACAAAGGAGAATGGTGGAGCGGTGAGAGCACAGGGCTTTGGACGCCAGCAGGGAGAGTGACTGCTGGACGGATTACAGAGGAGGGTATATTGGCTGTGAGGGTACCAGCCGGTATGCACAAACTCCTCGTAGGGTCAGAGCGGGTCCCAGTGAATTGGGAGCCGCATAGCGAAACACCAGCTGCTGGGGGCAGCAATTCACGATTGATAAGAGGACATAAAGGACTATAACTGACGAGAGACATTGAATTAGCTTACACAAGGTTGTATGTACACTGCAAAAAATAGAAGTCTCATCAAGTATATTTATCTTGTTTCCAGGCTAAAAAATCTAACCATCCTTAAAATGAGATTTCCTTAACAAGCAAGATAATAACACTTGTTTCAAAGAAAATTTGCCCTGAATATGTTGTATTTTGTCTTGTTCCACTGGCAGATTTTTTCACTTATTTTAAGACATTTTTGCTTGAAATTTGCAACATATTCAAGGCATATTTTCTTGAAACAAGTGTAGTGCAGTGTATAAGTGGTAGGAGAAACCATGGGATGTGATGAGGGGGCCCAGGGAGCGAGTGTAGAGAGAGAACAGGAGCGGGCCCAGGACGGAGCCTTGGGGAATGCCTGTGAGGAGAGGTTGGGGGGTGGATGAGGAACCTTGCCATGTCACTTGGTAAGACCGGTCGCTGAAGTAGGAAGAGAACCAAGTGAGAGCAGTCCCAGAGATTCCAAGGTCTGTGAGGCAGGAAAGGAGGATGGAGTGATCGACGGTGTCAAATGCTGTGGAGAGGTCAAGGAGGATGAGGACTGAGGAGAGGGAGTTGCCCGAGCACAGCTGAGGGAGTCAGTGACTGCCAGGAGAGCCATCTCAGTGGAGTGAGCTGAGCGGAAGCCGGATTGCAGAGGATCAAGGAGTGAGTGTTGGGACAGAAAGTCAGAGAGCTGACAGTGGACCGCCCGCTCGAGAGTCTTTGAGAGAAAGGGGAGTAGGGGTTGGTTTCTTGAGGAGTGGGATTACAGCAGCTTGTTTAAATGCAGAGGAGAAACAGCCAGAGAGGAGGGAGGAGATGAAGGGGAGAAGATCAGGAGCGGTCACTTGGAGGAGGTGAGAAGGGAGAGGGTCCAGGGCACACGTTGTAAGTTTGTGACGTAGGAGGAGAGCGGAAACTTCAGCATCTGAGAGAGGTGAGAATGAAGAAAAGGAAGCTTGATCGGTGGGAGGTTTGGGTGTGATGGGAGAAGAGGGGGCAGTGTTGAAGAGCCTGCGCATGTCTGCAATCTTGGAGTTGATGAAGGAGGCGAAATCATCAGCAGTGAGAGATGAGGGAGGAGGAGGGGGAAGGGGGGCAAGGAGGGAGGAGAAGGTGGAGAAGAGTTTGCAGGGGTTGTTGACAGTGGATTCGAAGAGTGATTGGAAGTAAGATTTCTTGACTGAGGTGAGTGAGGAGGAGAATGTAGACAGTAGAGAGCGGTAGACTTTGAGGGCATCTGGGAGTTTGATCCTTTTCCACTTCTGTTCGGACTAGTTCGGGCTGAGCGGAAAACAGCAGAGAGCCAAGGCTGAGGAGGGGAGGGACGGGCAGAATGAGACGTGATAGGACAGAGAGAGTCAAGGGAGGAGGTAAGGGAGGAGAACAAAGATGAGGTAGCACAGTTGACAGATAGATGAGAAAAACAGTCAATGGAAGGTAAGATAGTGAGGGCAGTGGAGGCAAGGGTGGAGGGGGAGACAGAGTGGAGATTACGGCGGAAGGTGACAGAGGGAGTGGGGAGGGAGGGTAGGGAAAGGGAGAAGGAGATGAAGTGGTGGTCCGAGATGTCCATGGGTGTCACGGAGAGTGTTGAAGGGGAGCAGCCTCTAGAGAAGGTGAGGTCTAGCTGGCGGCCAGCCCTGTGAGTGGGGGGAGACTGGGAGAGCGAGAAGTTAAAGGAGTGAAGGAGAGGAAGAAGTCTGGCACAGTGGGAAGGGTTGGAGAGGTGGATGTTGAAGTCTCCCAGGAGGATGGTAGGTGAGGACAGCGAGGGGAGGGAAGCGAGAAGAAAGTCAAGTTCATCCAGGAAGGAGGTGAGTGGACCAGGTGGATGGTAGAGAACTAGAAGGAAGATGTGAGAGGGAGAGGTGATTTCCACTGCATGGAATTCAAAGCTGTGGGTCGTGATAGAGGGATAGAGGAGAGAGAGGGGGGAAATCCAGAAACTGGTGGGAGGCGAAGGCGGAGATGATGTCGGCTTTGTTGAAAGCTGAGTGGCAGTTCCACAGGCCCCCAGAGAGTGGAGTAGAGGGGAGGGAGGAAGAGGGGAGAGGCAGAGAGATGAGGTTAGAGGGATTAGGGAAGCAATGGCGTGCAGGTGCACGCCGAGAAGACGGAGAGAGCAGGACGGGAATCTGAGAGATCGTCATGGTTGCCTGTCGTTGCTGTGCAGCGTCTCCTTGCAGTCTTCTCCTCGCTGGAGTCCCCACAGCTAGAGTCCCTGCTCTTTGGAGATGGGGCCCTTCAGAAGGGGGGAACTGAAGGCTGCTGGGGCTGACTGCTGGCGCAGAGGTGTGGGGGGCTGTTAAATACTTCACCTGTAACTAATTAGGACAGTGCACACCTGTGTTGCTTTGAATGACACAAGGCTCACTCACCTCCTTCTCCCTTTACAGAGTAATGTAAGTAGATGGATTATGAACTGGTTGATGTATAGGAAGCAGAGGGTGTCGATTAGAGGAGTCACTTCTAACTGGAGT
The DNA here is from genome assembly GCF_036373705.1 of Amia ocellicauda. Taxonomy (NCBI): domain Eukaryota; kingdom Metazoa; phylum Chordata; class Actinopteri; order Amiiformes; family Amiidae; genus Amia; species Amia ocellicauda. The sequence continues at coordinate 22,464,625 of NC_089850.1, forward strand.
GAGGTTGTTAGTGGAGTTCCACAGGGATCAGTACTAGGGCCTTTGCTTTTTCTAATCTATATTAATGATCTGGACTCTGGGATAGTTTGCAAACTTGTCAAATTTGCAGATTATACTAAAATAGGTGGCTCAGCAGATACAATCTTGGCAGCACAGGCTATTCAGAGGGACTTAGATAATATTCAGTTGTGGGCCGACACCTTGCAAATGAAATTCAATGTGGACAAGTGCAAGGTAATACATGCAGGTAACAAAAATGTCCACTATAATTACACTATGGGAGGTACAGATCTAGATGAAGTAATGCATGAGAAAGACCTAGGAGTCTATGTGGACTCCTCACTTTCTCCATCCAAGCAATGTGGGGAAGCAATAAATAAGGCAAACAGAATGCTAGGGTATATTGTCCAAAGTGTAGAATTTAAAACAAGGGAAGTAATTATAAGACTGTACAATGCGCTAGTTAGACCTCATCTGGAATACTGTGTGCAGTTCTGGGCACCACACTTCAAGAAGGATATTGCTGCTCTAGAGGCAGTTCAGAGGAGAGCAACCAGACTTATTCCAGGTCTGAAGGGAAAGTCCTACTCTGAGAGACTGAGGGAACTGAACCTTTTCACCCTGGAACAGAGGAGACTACGTGGGGACTTGATCCAAGTCTTCAAAATCATGAAAGGCATCGACCACATCAAACCAGAGGAGCTTTTCCAGATCAGCAGGGACACACACACCCGGGGACACAAATGGAAATTGGGCTTCAAGGCATTCAAAATGGAAAACAGGAGACACTTCTTTACACAGAGAGTAGTCACAATGTGGAATAAACTACCCAGCGATGTGGTAGAAACTGAAAGTTTGGGAACATTAAAAAATAGACTGGATAGGATCCTTGGATCACTTAGATATTAATGGACACCAAACGAGCACGATGGGTCGAATGGCCTCCTCTCGTTTGTAAACTTTCTAATGTTCTTATGTTCTAAGGCTGGTCAGGATGGCCCTCCCTCCCACGCAGGACTGCGAATAGCACAATTAATGGCCGCTTAATATCTGAATACAGACAAAGACAGTGCCAGACACACGCAGTAACAATGAACAATAGCTCGTAGTAATGCTAAATAAATGCTAAATAATCACAGCCTACAGTGTAACACTTCTGATTACAGACAGGGCGTGTCCAGTGTGCTAAGAAACTTGCTAAATTCACTAACAAACAGTCGCTGCTCTTACTACAAAACAGGTGAAAGATATATAAGTCGTAGCTAAACAACAAACCATATAAACAATCAATGTAACTCTTAACTAAACTAGGAAACGCGAGAGAGAAAAGCTATACTTAGCTGCGGCGACTTCTCACTGGCTTGCCCAAGTGTTTAAAAATAAACTGAAGGATAATAATCGGATCGGTAGCAGATGATTTTATTAATATTTTATGAACAACTGGACGGTGTTTTGTGAATGGTTTGCAGGTCTGTTGTACATCAGCCCCCCAGAGACAATCACTATGAAGGTGAACACAATTTATTTAACATTTGCCCATTTAAAAGTTAAATGAATGATCTGGGTTTCCCTCTAAAACATTAAGGACTGGTTTAATAAATGCATCCATAAGTCCATAAACGCCATGACAAACATGCACACTTTAGTTACATTATAACCTGCTATATTGTAGCTGCTGTTACTGTATGATTAATCGTGAAACGTGTGTATTTTGTTTCAACTGTAACTTGCTCTGGTTAAGGGCGTCTGCTAAGTTAATTAAAAATAATATGGCAAAAAGTGTTACAAATCTGTAGTAAGAGTAATAAGTTAAGGGAGTCAAGTTGTGCCATTTAAAATGTATATCTACTAGCACATATCTTGATGATGATTACAATAATAATAATAAATAGCAAATATACCAAGAGAACGGTACAGGCATGACTGCTTGACCTCTACAGTGAGGGGGTCCGGAGGCTCCGTTATGCTGTGGGGGATATTTTCCTGGCATGGTTTAGGTCCGCTTGTCCCCTTAAAGGGAAGGGTCAGTGCAAATCATTAGTAAGTTATTCTGAGTGATGACCTTTATCCTATGGTGAAACATTTCTATCCTGATGGTCTTTTCCAGGATGACAATGCCCAGGGCATGAGGGCTCACTGAATGGATTGATGAGTAAGAAAATGATGTGAATCATATGCTATGGGCTTCACAGTCACCAGATCTCAACCCAAATGAACACCTATGGGAGATTTTGGACTGACATGTTAGAGAGTGCTCTCCACCACCATCATCAAAACACCAAATGAGAGAATATCGTTTGGAAGAATAGTGTTCTATCCCTCCAGTAGAGTTCCAGAGACTTGTAGAATCTATGCCAAGAGCATTGAAGCTGTTCTGGCGGCTCGTCTTACTGAGACACTGCATGTTGGTTTTTCCTTACATTTTTCATCCGTCTGTATATCCTAGACTCCTAACTCTCCTAATCCATTAATGTATTGTAAGTGATCTCCAATGTTATCCAAACAAATAAAGAAAAATACAAATCTCAGAAAAAACACACACTTCAAAAGATATACATGAAACAAAATCCATATGTAACCAGGTGGTAAAAGTGGTGATAGTTCCCTTGTATTGCATATATTTGCCTTGTAGTGTTGTATTTAGGTTAAATACTGTGGGGGAAAAATATTAACATCCTATCCTGCCTTTGTCCTTGGTGTGCTGATACTAATAACTTGGTGTAAATAGTTTAGTGAAATGAAAGGATGCTGATCTGATAAGTTAAAGCCAAAATGTTGCAATAGACAAATTGTTTTAATTTAACATTACACTTATTGTTTTATTAGTAAGTACTTTTGATTGCCTTAGGACCTTAAACTAGAGTTTTCGTTTTATCTGGTATCAATATCCGAAGAAATAATAGTTGCTGAATAAAGTCCTTTTATCTAGTGACCCCCCACACATACAACCCACAGCAGTCAAGTCCTCTGAAAACGAGACCAGGTTGATATGCAAGTTATCACAATACATTCCTACACTTAGAGCCCATACACAACTAGGTTTTATGTAACTGTGATTCACCTAATTCTTGAATAGTACACAAAGTTTACTACCTGTGTGGTTTACTGAGGTTCAGTTAGGCAGAGTTCAGATAGCACGGAGGGGCTGTGGTGATCTGCGTCGACTTAGACTTGGTTGCCAAGCTTCCAGGTTGTTCGTACAGAAGTTCTGGTCCAGATTCCTTCCTGGGTTTCCACTTCGGTCTCTTCCAATCTTCCTGCATTCTTCTCCTTGGATTCTTCTCCCAGGTTGTTCCACTCCACTCCAAATTGTACCACTCCCAATTGTGCCACTCCCAATTGCTAGTTTTAACTTTCGGTTTTTATACATTTGAGACAAAGAGATTCTAATCTCTTTCCTTCCAAACTTCTGATTGGTCAGTGTTGAACCCGTCTCTGAAATAACTGGAAAAGTCATTGAGATAAAGCAAATAGAACTTTAATCAAGCCGGCTTGGAAGCACCACGTCAGGAAATTCCTTCAGTGAGAACTTAATGTTTACAAACATGAGTGCAACTCTGTAGGAAAATGATGTAGAATCTTGTTGCCGTTCATCTAATCAGAAGCTTCAAAAGATGCAAACTCTGCAAAGTTTGTAGGACACTCTTCCGGAGGATGTCTTCCTGTTATGACATACAAACTTCACGATCTCACAGTTTCTCTTTAACAATGGACAATGAGGTAATCAATCATTATGTAACATCTTTAGAGTTAAGGGAAGAACAGGAAATCTACAAACGGATACTAAGCAAAATGGCAGATATCTGTGGGCTATACATCCGTGGGTTGTTCTCTTATCATAGATAAACAGAAGTGGAAGCAGAGAGAATAATTTCAATAGGATGTATCTTTAACGACCAGGGGCAGATTGGGAAAAAAAGGTCACGAGCCCATGCCTGTAGGCTACTGGGGCTCAACTGAAGTCAACACTGGATTCCCAATAGAGGGAGCAGGGCCTGTCATGTCCAACCTGTAGAACTGGACAAATGTCTGCCAAGGGGGCACCTTGAAAAAGGAGGACTCACCTTCTGCCAACCAGCACAGCTAGCTCTACTATGCTGTAACATACAAAATTGGGGCAAGAAAAGCCAAGCTCCTGTGCCCTTGCTTAACACAGGAGGCTAAATAAAGGCTAAATCAAGAAGCGGGGCAACAGGAGATCAGCTCAGTGATGGAGGGGGTGATGGTAAATGTAGTTCTGAACAAGAGGATACATGAATAAGAGGACACGACAATTTAAAAGTGTAAAAAAGTGTTTGAGATGTTAAAAAATAAAATAAAAATACACACACCTTACTTAAACTTTATAGAGGCCTCTCTATTACAGTCCGAATGACGAACACCAATTCCGCCTTTCCTGCCCTCCCCTGTTGTCTCTCTACTGGGTTAAAAATATATTTTGGCAAAACTAGCTTTAGAACATAATGTCCCTGCGTGATATGCGCATATTGTGTTGCAATATATGTAGGATCAATACAACTCTTCTCACATGTTCTGCAAAGTGACTGTGGCCTACGTGACTTCCATCACATTTGCTGTTATTCTCTATACTTATGTTTATAACCATATATGGAGTTGTTTTATCTCAGATTAACAGACATAAGGAAATGGCTTTAGGGTGTAGTCCCCTGTAATTGGATGTCACCAGAAAACTGTTTATGTAAAAAAATTTATGCTCACTAACATATTTAAGGAATTGAGACAAAGACATGCACGTCTGACTGTCACTTCCTTCCACAAGCTGCTTGCTGAATAAAGACTCTGTTTGATTCAATCAACATGACAGCCTGGTTTCTGAAAAATAATTAAAGGGGATTCTTCAAACATTCATAAACAACACATGGGAACATGTAAGACACACACATAAACCCCCTTCTGTTGTCCAATTTACAAACACAAGAATGTAGTTTTACAATAAACTATAGTAATTATTATATACATTAATATTTATTGTAGTAACTTCTAACTTTCTGTGGCATCCTGTTGATTTGATCAGGTGGGTTTGTATACATTTTTTGCATGTATCTTTACTCACATTCATTACTGACGTATAATGGTGACATGGATACATTCATGTCAGTTTCCTGATATTCTATACTTTTACTATAGCTAATTTAATCAAATATTTGGATTATGTTCAATTATATAAAAAATACACATTCAGAATAAGTTATTTGGAGACCATTTCTTATCAAGAGTCATTGTATGTCAAATTGTACAGTCACATAATTCTGTAACTGGGGCACATTCATACATTTTGTATTCAAGATTTATAGTGTTTTATTTTTACTGGGAGTGAAAGAGAAAGTAACCAATCCTGTTCTCTTGTCCTCCCACTCATTTCAAAGCCCAATCACAGCTTTAAACATTTGATTAACATGAGTGACATAATTTCAACCTGGTTAACTTTTCTCTGCTCTAGCAAGAGTGACAGTGTAGGCAGAGTGCGAGAGTTTAACCCCAGGTCATGTTGATGTAATACACCTGTAAAATGCATAAAAAAAGTTACATGCCACAGATTAGACACTTCTTCTTGTTTTCCTATATTCCCGAAAACCTAACAATAACATACAGTTTTTCAGTAATAAGTTACCCCATTTGTGAGATATCACTATATACACTCACCTAAAGGATTATTAGGAACACCATACTAATACTGTGTTTGACCCCCTTTCGCCTTCAGAACTGCCTTAATTCTACGTGGCATTGATTCAACAAGGTGCTGAAAGCATTCTTTAGAAATGTTGGCCCATATTGATAGGATAGCATCTTGCAGTTGATGGAGATTTGTGGGATGCACATCCAGGGCACGAAGCTCCCGTTCCACCACATCCCAAAGATGCTCTATTGGGTTGAGATCTGGTGACTGTGGGGGCCAGTTTAGTACAGTGAACTCATTGTCATGTTCAAGAAACCAATTTGAAATGATTCGACCTTTGTGACATGGTGCATTATCCTGCTGGAAGTAGCCATCAGAGGATGGGTACATGGTGGTCATAAAGGGATGGACATGGTCAGAAACAATGCTCAGGTAGGCCGTGGCATTTAAACGATGCCCAATTGGCACTAAGGGACCTAAAGTGTGCCAAGAAAACATCCCCCACACCATTACACCACCACCACCAGCCTGCACAGTGGTAACAAGGCATGATGGATCCATGTTCTCATTCTGTTTACGCCAAATTCTGACTCTACCATCTGAATGTCTCAACAGAAATCGAGACTCATCAGACCAGGCAACATTTTTCCAGTCTTCAACTGTCCAATTTTGGTGAGCTTGTGCAAATTGTAGCCTCTTTTTCCTATTTGTAGTGGAGATGAGTGGTACCCGGTGGGGTCTTCTGCTGTTGTAGCCCATCCGCCTCAAGGTTGTACGTGTTGTGGCTTCACAAATGCATTGCTGCATACCTCGGTTGTAACGAGTGGTTATTTCAGTCAAAGTTGCTCTTCTATCAGCTTGAATCAGTCGGCCCATTCTCCTCTGACCTCTAGCATCAACAAGACATTTTCACCCACAGGACTGCCGCATACTGGATGTTTTTCCCTTTTCACACCATTCTTTGTAAACCCTAGAAATGGTTGTGCATGAAAATCCCAGTAACTGAGCAGATTGTGAAATACTCAGACCGGCCCGTCTGGCACCAACAACCATGCCACGCTCAAAATTGCTTAAATCACCTTTCTTTCCCATTCAGACATTCAGTTTGGAGTTCAGGAGATTGTCTTGACCAGGACCACACCCCTAAATGCATTGAAGCAACTGCCATGTGATTGGTTGGTTAGATAATTGCATTAATGAGAAATTGAACAGGTGTTCCTAATAATCCTTTAGGTGAGTGTATATGAGTAATACTTCATTAGATAAATCCTTCTCACATACCGCTTTATCAGTATATTGTGTATATTGGGATTAAACATTACAGGTTAATATTACTGCAGTAAATTAAATGACAATACAAATTACTTAATTTAACATAGCTTCACTGATTCATTATGGTTTTAACTGTGTAGCTAGGACGCATTGCTACAATTGTTTTAACTAATCATACTAAACTAGACATTAACAATAGGCCTAACGTTAATTAAATATTTGCTCCTTTGAGTAAGACCGAATTGAATGTGAATTTGGACGATAAAATAATTTAATCATAACAAATCGCTTTTATTAACATGTACGGATAACATTAATCATATCTTTAAAGAAAAACAACTTACCTCAGGATCTCGACGAGTTTCCTGCTACGAGTTGTTTTCACCATACACACACAAACACAAACCTAGCTAATCTATATATAAAAATGTAACAGACTAAAATATATACATTATATTTATACATACAGAAACTATGGAAATTAAATGTATATTAAGACATAAATTATACAAATATAGCTATACAAATATAACAGTTTATTGCTGTCAGACACTCTCCTCTCTTTCACAGGCGCACATGCTTTATCGGTTGATGCTTCTGGCACGCGCAACACATCCGGACTAATCAGAATAAGCCAGTGAAGCAGCACAATGTGCTCCGTTTCTAAAAGTGTGCTGGGTCTGCTTTGAATACTCAGTTCAATTCCCTTCAAAAGAGATTTATATCGCAAGACAAATATTGCCAAAGCATTTACAACAAATAACTAAAGGCAACAGAAAAACAAACAAAATATATATTTAAAAAAAATATATTGTTGATGCTAGAGGTCAGAGGAGAATGGGCCGACTGATTCAAGCTGATAGAAGAGCAACTTTGACTGAAATAACCACTCGTTACAACCGAGGAATGCAGCAAAGCATTTGTGAAGCCACAACACGTACAACCTTGAGGCGGATGGGCTACAACAGCAGAAGACCCCACCGGGTACCACTCATCTCCATTACAAATAGGAAAAAGAGGCTACAATTTGCACAAGCTCACCAAAATTGGACAGTTGAAGACAGGAAAAATGTTGCCTGGTCTGATGAGTCTCGATTTCTGTTGAGACATTCAGATGGTAGAGTCAGAATTTGGCATAAACAGAATGTGAACATGGATCCATCATGCCTTGTTACCACTGTGCAGGCTGGTGGTGGTGGTGTAATGGTGTGGGGGATGTTTTCTTGGCACACTTTAGGCCCCTTAGTGCCAATTGGGCATCGTTTAAATGCCACGGCCTACCTGAGCATTGTTTCTGACCATGTCCATCCCTTTATGACCACCATGTACCCATCCTCTGATGGCTACTTCCAGCAGGATAATGCACCATGTCACAAAGGTCGAATCATTTCAAATTGGTTTCTTGAACATGACAATGAGTTCACTGTACTAAACTGGCCCCCACAGTCACCAGATCTCAACCCAATAGAGCATCTTTGGGATGTGGTGGAACGGGAGCTTCATGCCCTGGATGTGCATCCCACAAATCTCCATCAACTGCAAGATGCTATCCTATCAATATGGGCCAACATTTCTAAAGAATGCTTTCAGCACCTTGTTGAATCAATGCCACGTAGAATTAAGGCAGTTCTGAAGGCGAAAGGGGGTCAAACACAGTATTAGTATGGTGTTCCTAATAATCCTTTAGGTGAGTGTATATATATATATATATATATATACAGTGAGGGGAAAAAGTATTTGATCCCCTGCTGATTTTGTACGTTTGCCCACTGACAAAGAAATGATCAGTCTATAATTTTAATGGTAGGTGTATTTTAACAGTGAGAGACAGAATAATAACAAAAAAAATCCAGAAAAACGCATTTCAAAGAAGTTATAAATTGATTTGCATGTTAATGAGGGAAATAAGTGTTTGATCCCCTATCAATCAGCAAGATTTCTGGCTCCCAGGTGTCTTTTATACAGGTGACAAGCTGAGATTAGGAGCACTCTCTTAAAGGGAGTGCTCCTAATCTCAGCTCGTTACCTGTATAAAAGACACCTGTCCACAGAAGCAATCAATCAATCAGATTCCAAACTCTCCACCATGGCCAAGACCAAAGAGCTGTCCAAGGATGTCAGGGACAAGATTGTAGACCTACACAAGGCTGGAATGGGCTACAAGACCATCGCCAAGCAGATTGGTGAGAAGGTGACAACAGTTGGTGCGATTATTCGCAAATGGAAGAAACACAATATAACTGTCAGTCTCCCTCGGTCTGGGGCTCCATGCAAGATCTCACCTCGTGGAGTTTCAATGATCATGAGAACGGTGAGGAATCAGCCCAGAACTACACGCGAGGATCTTGTTAATGATCTCAAGGCAGCTGGGACCATAGTCACCAAGAAAACAATTGGTAACACACTACACCGTGAAGGACTGAAATCCTGCAGCGCCCCCAAAGTCCCCCTGCTCAAGAAAGCACATGTACAGGCCTGTATTAAGTTTGCCAATGAACATCTGAATGATTCAGAGGAGAACTGGGTGAAAGTGTTGTGGTCAGATGAGACAAAAATCAAGCTCTTTGGCATCAACTCAACTCACCGTGTTTGGAGGAGGAGGAATGACCCCAAGAACACCATCCTCACCGTCAAGCATGGAGGTGGAAACATTATGCTTTGGGGGTGGTTTTCTGCTAAGGGGACAGGACAACTGCACCGCATCAAGGGGACGATGGACGGGGCCATGTACCGTCAAATCTTGGGTGAGAATCTCCTTCCCTCAGACAGGGCATTGAAAATGGGTCATGGATGGGTATTCCAGCATGACAATGACCCAAAACACACAGCCAAGGCAACAAAGGAGTGGCTCAAGAAGAAGCACATTAAGGTCCTGGAGTGGCCTAGCCAGTCTCCAGACCTTAATCCCATAGAAAATCTGTGGAGGGAGCCAAGGTTCGAGTTGCCAAACGTCAGCCTCGAAACCTTAATGACTTGGAGAGGATCTGTAAAGAGGAGTGGGACAAAATCCCTCCTGAGATGTGTGCAAACCTGGTGGCCAACTACAAGAAACGTCTGACCTCTGTGATTGCCAACAAGGGTTTTGCCACCAAGTACTAAGTGGAAGGGGTCAAACTTATTTCACTCATTAACATGAAAATCAATTTTTTGTTGTTATTCTGTCTCTCACTGTTAAAATACACCTACCATTAAAATTATAGACTGATCATTTCTTTGTCAGTGGGCAAACGTACAAAATCAGCAGGGGATCAAATACTTTTTTCCCTCACTGTACGACCCTTACCAAAAGCTGGACCAAGGAAAATGCCTGTAACAGGAAGGAAGAGGAAACAAACAGCAATACTCACTGATACGCCTGTCAAGATGGCCCTGGAAGATGAGCAGAGAAGAAGGTCTGACAAGGTGAAACAGAAAATAAGCTTGCCAAAGAAAGGTCAGGGCAAGAAACAAGTCAAATCAACTCGCACAAACCAACAACAACCTGGGCTGTCTAAGAAGAAATCAGGAAAGAAAAATCAGAAAATGCATAACATCGAGCCACAGGACACAGATTCCTCAGATGCTGATGAGAATTTCTGTATTGTGTGCATGAAACATTTTAGTAATTCAAAGCCAAAAGAAAATTGGGTTCAGTGCATGACCTGTAATCTGTGGGCCCACGAAGCCTGCACTGCAGAAGTGCCATACATCTGTCACCACTGTGAATCTGAGGGTGATTAACAACTTGACACACACACACACACACACACACACACACACACACACACACACACACACACACACACACACATATACTTGATCATTGTATTTATTCAAGCTTTACATCTTTTAATTTCATCTATGTTCAGGGTATCTGGGCATGTATGTTTTACAACACCTCTTGGTGAGAAGCCCGCTTCTAAAACAATCGAGATCTCTAGATGTTTCTCATTATTACTAAGTAGCTCCATGTGACGAAATTACTTGTTTAATAGTTTCTCTTTTCTTTCATTCATTCTTTCTTTCTTTCGTTTTATTTATTTATTTATCCCTAAGGAGCCTGATTTATTTTTCATTCTTTATATATGTTGTTATTTCTTATTATTTTAACAAGATGTTCCTACTGGAATCTGTTTGGTGAAAATGATTGTCAGCTCCACCCACCAATAAGCTAAATATTCAGTGAGGTGATACACGTACCCCCACCCCCTAGGAAGGGGCCCCCCGAGTTCAACTCAAGTTCAAAGTCAAAGGTCAAATCCCCCGCAGCCCCCCCCTTCAGAATAAGTGCCCTATATTACTACCGACACAAAGGTAGTTATTAGTCAAGTCTTCCATTTTAACATGATGGCCCACTCATTTACAAAGTCAATGTCACAAAGTTGCCCTATCTCTCTCTCTATCTCAACGCACGGCAATACCGTACAGGCAAACAGCTGGGAGGCCTAGGCTGCAGTCACTGATGCTGCCCCCCCATTCTCCTCAGAGGGGAATCCTTTATCTGCGTGGCCCTGTCCCACAGCTTCTCTCCCAGGCTGGATGTCCTAGAGTTTCATGACCTTAACTCAATGCACTTTGATTTACCAATTTATTGGTCCTCAATCGTTTTAATCGTTTTAATCGTTTTATTTTCCAGTACTTCATTAATGTGGCACAGAACTAAGATTCCTTTTTCAGTCTTATAATTTTTTATAAATTTTTTCCTCTCCCTGCCCCGCCATTCTCTATGTTGTCTCGGAATCCACTCGGGATCCCATCCTTTCTTTGTCATTTTATTTTCCACCTTGAAATATTTATCAAGAAATCTGTTTACAGATATATCTGATCCTGACATAATTCAAACTGTAGTCCCTGGTCTCAATACCTATACAGCATTTTTTTTTCCTCCCCAAGTCAAAACCAAGTCCCTCTTCAGCTTCCCAAGCCTCCTTGCTAAACAGATGTTATTCTATCTAATGATTCCCAAGTACTTCAGGAAAGTAATATTTCATTAAATGTGTACAATCACTTCCCCAACAAAGAGTTAACGTGAATACTATGACAGGTGTCCACCTGTGCAGCTCATAGGTCCTTATTGTTTCAGCTTTGTCCTATTGAAATCCAATCTACATTGGTACGTGTTACCGAAGCCAGATCAAACTGATCAATAGTTTATCTCTTACCTACTCAGTGTATTTATCGATTTCATGTTATTACTGGGGACTGAAGTTAAATTACAGCTAATATAAATGACCAAAGTATAATTTCCTGAAGCACTTATTAATTTATCCCATATCTAAGAAACCTTCACAGAGTATTTGCTGTTTCCTCAGATTCCTGTTTCTCTCTCTCTATTTTTTCAACAGCTGTTAATCTACCTATTTATGTGTAACACCTAGTTACAACCCTTTACTTTTTTCCCCCCAATCAACTCCTCTGATCGGATGTGGCACTCTGATCCCACTCATGCTTCCTTAACAGATAATCCACCACCGTTTGAAATTGTGTCCCAGTCTTTCCCGTATTTCTGTCCCATGTAATACTCTGGTTGAAAGTACAATGACAGCTGTAACTACTCTAACACCCAACTCGCAGACCCGTATTACCCAAGTAAAACTTTGTCGATATAATATGCATATTACATCAATACGATATGAACTGTAGTTCCAGTGGCATATGCTGCTCAGTATAACACGCAATTATTATACCTCCGGAGTGTAGACATGTGCTCCTGCAACCACACTGCAGTCTCTGTATCCCAACTGCAGGGTCCGAACCGCACACTGCAGCGGAACAATGGCCGCGACACGACCTCACCTATCCCCGCAGGATTTTGGCGCCCACGGCAAAAAGCCCTACAACCAGGGACCTTTTGACTTGGAAACACAGAAAATATCTCTAAACACTCTTTTATTCTTGATAGTGGGACGATGCCCCTGGTGACTATTGATACCCATACAGGACACTAATTTACAGGATGGCTTTGGAAATCCTAAACTCAACTCTTATGTTTAGCTACATATAATATGTTTGTATTGAGTCATTACACACATGTAGTTATCCTCATAGTTCACTCAAAAAGTGAATCTACACTTACATGTATGTTTACTTCTTCATAGCCTGAGGACATGTACCAGTATTCTGAAGCTGGACCTACAAACTGCACATGCAGGTGATTCTTTATTGTATTTATAATTCTAAACTGATCGATCGCTTATTATGCTCTATCTGACACTGTATTCAGTAGATTTTGTCTGCATGTACATTGGGAAGTATTCAGAATGGCATCTTACACAGCTGTTTGTCTTGACTCTTATTGCTGTTACTATTGTGCCTATTTGATTGATTCTGCCAGGGCCACCAGATAGTTGTAACCTGACATATTTTATTATAAATTACATCTGTACTTACTCATATAACTAGTGTGCTACATTTAACACATTGAGTTTGTTCAAGGACTACACAGCTTTGTTAAAATTCCACAATAATGTATTTTTAACATAAGTCTATGTGGGAAAAACATTGTTTTGTGGTTTGATGAATTGGAGGAAAATACTGTTCTGTCCTTGAACAAACTCAGAAACATTTGTTTTTAGAGTGTAAATGGCTGAACCTGTTTCAAACTTTGAAATTACTGGATAATGCTTAAATCAATTCCATCCATCACCATTGCATATCAACTATCATCAACATGATCTTTCTTCAAATTAGTTATACAGGAACTCATCCCTTGGGTTTTTATAACTTTACTTGTCCTGCTTTTTAGGGCTGATGATGATCTGAAGATCCAGGATAGGAGTTGGCACTTGACTGCTGTTTGTAACACTGACATATTGATGGAAGCTGGATTGGGAAGAATTGGGATCAAGACCATTAGTACAAAATAACCCAACTGATATTAATGATGTTGGCGACATTCAGAAAGAGTTACCATATATTTCTATTGAAAATGGAGATTATTTACTTTTCCAAGGTACCACTGTCACCAAGGCACAATCTATTTTATTGGTTTATGCTTTTATTTTGAAACATGGTTTAAGTAAAGATGCAACAACCAATCTATTACAGTTATTAGATGTTATATGTCCAGGTACATTTCCTCCAAGCGTTTTCCAACTGTGTTTTGAAAAATTGGTTAACAAACACCAATTTAACAAAACTGACTTCTCCCTAACATGGAATTTTGATGGAGTACCAGTGTTTAAATCATTATATTATTCAATTTGGCACTTCCAGTTCCATGTAAATGAAATGGCTGAAGAGTTATTCAGGAAATTTACTTTTTTAACATTTTTGTCGTGTGGCACCTGCAAACCATGCATTGACACAATCCTTAAACCATTTGTTGAAGAAACTGTAAAGTTGGGTAATGAGGGGTTTGTGTGGAAAAACCAATACACTCAAGAGTCTGCGAATAGCAGGGTTTTTCCTGTAATTTTTACGTGTGAAAGTGTTCCAAGGCCTCACTTACAGAATATGGTACAGTGTAATGGAGAGTATGGATGTAGCTGGTGTGAACAAAAAGGGGAGAATGTGCCCAAGGGTAGGGGGTTTTGTCATGTCTTGCAAACTCATAATTCAGTGATACAATGTTCTTTAGATGCTCTGGATAGTGGTCAGCCCAAAAAAGGAGTGAAGGGTCCATCCGCTTTGATGTTTTGATTCGGTAGATGGCTATGTACCAGATTATATCCATGCTGTGTTGTTAAGTTTAGTTAAGCAAATGGCATCATTGTGGTTTGACTCTTGTTATCATGCAGACCCTTGGAATATGGGTGGGATGATTACAGCTATAGATGACGAGCTACAGCACTTGACACCTCCAGAGGAAGTGATTATATACCCACAATCTATAAAAGTACGGAAGTACTGGAAGGCTAATGAATGGAGAAGCTTTTTACTTTTTTATTCCCTAACTTTGTTTGGAGGACATTTGGAGTGGAGGTTTTATGTTCACTGGTCATTGCTAGTTGCATCAATGTATGCACTACTCCAAAGAGAACTCTCTAGCATAGAGCTAGATGCAGTACATCTATTTTGTAGAATTAGTCCAGCATTTGTGTGGAAAGGAACACAATTCTTACAATATGCATCTGTTGGTGCATATTCCTCATGCTGTCCACAATTGGGGGCCTATGGTCATGTTTTCCTTTAGAATCATTTAATCATTGTATTCTAGGTTTTTATCATGGATCCAAAGGTGTACCAATGCAAATATTCAAAAATGTTTGCCTTCTGAGGGATTTGCTATTTAACAGCAATTTATATTTTGCAAATTCAAGCCATGAATGTGCCGTTTGTTGTATCAGCAATTTAAGTCCTTTACTCCTGTGAGCATTTTAGCAGTACGTACAGATGTTGAATGTCTTGGTCAAGAGGTTGGCATTTCTCATAGACTTTTGCTTGAAGTAATTTATAATTTGAGTTTAGCGGGTTTGGCTTTAGAGGAGTACACTTGATTTAAAATTCACAATGTAACATTTTCATCGATTACTCACACTGGGCAGACTAGGAGATCTAATTATGTTTTAACAACAGATTTGTGGTCATTAATGCTTTGGTTCAAGTGTCCTTTCCAGACAGGATAGATTTTGTTGTCATCCTAAGGCTCTTGCAGATCGTGAAAAAATTTAATGTAAAATGGAAAACAATCTCAATTAAATGTCCCTTTTTATGTGAAGTGGAGGATATTAATCAGGAGATTACAGCTTCACCTTTAGATTTAGGGGAAAATGTGTAATTATGTTAGTCAAAGGCAGAATGTATATTTGTGCATTGCCAAATGTTCTAGAGAGTGACTAGTTAATGTGTTACTCAGGTTTGACTGATGATCGTTGATCATACCAGAAATCGTGACATTTTAAAATGTATAGATTTATATGTGCTTTCCCTGTTGGAATAAAACCATTAGAAACCATCAGAACATTTATGTGTGTAACCTGATATCACATTTTGCTGTAGTAGATTGCACATAAACCAACATGGATGAGCTCTTTGACTGGCAACAGATTGGCAGTGTTTTTCTGTTATCAAAATGACTGACGGAAATCGTGACACTGATTTTTATTAAATTTTCCTCACATGTTGGTACTGTGGTACCTTATTATATGGTGTGACTAAATTATGTTTTTATTATAAAATTACTGTGTAGGACTAATTGCACTTATTACTGCTAGCTACTACGTATGAATTGTATGTAATAACCTGCATTATGACATGTCATCTGTTCTTGAAATGTGTATTCAAATGTATGTTTCTGTTTCATTCTATAATGTGTTTATTATTGTATTTATTGTTACTGTTACATTCATTGTATGTTGACCATGATAAGGGTGTCTGCTCCATAACATCATAATGAATAAAAATAAATAAGGTTGGGTTACCATACGTCTGTTTTTTGTTTGTTTCCCAAAATATGTATGGCATTTTGCCTGAATATCCTTTATCCAACACTGAACTACAGTTGCCGGTGTACGTGTCTTAATATTGATGTGCATGTTTAGAAGAGGCCTGTATTCATATATATTTATATTCTTGGGGTCTGTGTGTTCAGAAGAGTGGTGTGCTGTGAGTATTCAGAAGAGGCCTGCAGCATCTATACGTAGCAGACATTGCTTTAGTCAGAAATGAATCTGCGTGCGACTGTAAACAGTATTGTTTCTATTTCTGTAGTCACGACTGGGCTTTCCCAGTCTATGTTTGGGAAATTGAAATCCCCCATTGTAACACTTACATCCTTGCTACATGCAGTCCTGATTACAGTGTACAATGCAACATCTTTCTGAATATCTGAGTTGGGTGGTCTGTAACACACTCCTACCACTAATCCTCCGGATCTCTTGTTCAAAAGCTTAACCCAGAAAGATTCTGTTCAGTTACTGGGATCTAATTTGAGTTCTTCTGCCTCAATGTCATTTTTGACATATAATGCTACCCCACCACCTCTTCGATTTTGCCTGTCCCTCCTAAACTGTGTGTATCCTTTCAACTTGTATTCATCCTCATCATGTTCTGTAAACCATGTTTCTGTCACTCCTACAACATCATAGATACACGCCAGCAATGTGGCTTCTAGGTCTAACATCTTGTTCCTTATACTCCTGGCATTGGGGTACAAATGTTTCAGGACTTTCCTACTAGCAGTTTCCATTGGTTTTCTTTCCTTAGTGGAACATCTCCCATTGTCAGAACTCCCTTTCCCCCTGGTCCTTAGTTTAAAAGATTCTCAATTACTCTGCACATATGCTCTCCCAATGCATTAGCCCCCCTTCTGTTTAGCTGTAGACGTTCCGGTTTGTACAGGTCCCATCTATCCCAGAAGAAAGACCAATGCACTATAATACTAAAATCCTCTTCCCTACACCAGGATTTCAACCACGTTAAACTTTAGAATCTCTGCCTGTCTCCCTTGGCCATGCACGTGGTACTGGAATTATTTCAGAGAAAACTACTGTGGAGGTTCTGCTCTTTAGTTTCTTTCCCAACTCTTTAAATTTGTCTTGCAGAACCTCTGCCCTACCTTTTCCTATGTGGACCATGACCAGTGGATTCCCCCCGGCTTTGGCCAGTAGCCCGTCTATTAGTTTAGGGAGATCTGCAACCTGAGCACCAGGCAGGCAAGATACCATGGGGGTCTCCTAATCATGGGAGCATGTCAATTCGTCCCGCGACCATTCGTCCTCGACAATTCATCCCCGCAACAATTTATCCCCGCATCAATTCGTCCCTATAACCATTCTTCCCCGACGACAATCTGTCCCCACGACAATTCGCCCCCATCATTATACGTTCTCCACTTGAGTATTTGTAACCAAATACAACCAAAGTGCATTCACTTATTACAGAGCCATAGAACACACATATGGGTATATATAGTAGGCATTTATACACCGATCAGCCATAACATTATGACCACCTGCCTAATATTGTGTAGGTCCCAAAACAGCCCTGACCCATTGAGGCATGGACTCCACTAGGCCTCTGAAAGTGTGCTGTGGTATCTGGCACCAAGACATTAGCAGCAGATCCTTTAAGTCCTGTAAGTTGCGAGGTGGGGCCTCCATGCTCGATTGGATTGAGATCTGGGGAATTTGGCGGCCATGTCAAAACATGATTCATCAGACCAGGCCACCTTCTTCCATTGCTCCATGGTCCAGTTCTGATGCTCACGTGCCCATTGTAGGCGCTTTCCGCAGTGGACAGGGGTCAGCATGGGCACCCTGACTGGTCTGCGGCTACGCAGCCCCATACGCAACAAACTGCGATGCACTGTGTGTTCTGACACCTTTCTATCAGAACCAGCATTCACTTTTTCAGCAATTTGAGCTACAGTAGCTCATCTGTTGGATCGGACCACACGGGCCCGCATTCGCTCCCCACGTGCATAAATGAGCCTTGGCCACCCATGACCCTGTCGCCGGTTCACCGCTTTTCCTTCCTTGGATCACCCAGATATTTATTCCAGTTTTCTTATTAGGTATTGTAGTGTTGGGGGTTATAGAATGAGATCAGTTCTCACTCCAGCTATTAGTACATAATGCATTATTTTTTATTAATTGTAATTATATGACACCTTCACTTTCTATAAGTGATTCTATAGTCTCAGGGCATCTCTCATAAACCACTTGCAAAAGAAGTAAAGTCCATTTTAACTCTAAAGTTTTAAGTATTTCCAAATTATTTTATTCCAACCAAATTCTTCATCTGCCAAAATTAACCTCATTTTATAGCCATCTGTTATCTGAAATGTCCTGATTAGTTTGGCCAAAAGTTGGTTGCCAGGGAGTTAAGGTCACATGCTGGAGTTACCCCTGCACCTTGTTTGCCACTTTTGAGATATGAAAATAACGGACCCCTGGTGGGGGGGGTTTGCTAAATGTCAGCCTAGAGGGGGTACTGCCAATTAGATGACGATGGGGGGAGGTTGAGGGCAAATTGTACACTGATAACATTTTTAACGACATATTCAATAGATTACAGCACTTAAAATAACCGGACATCTTCCAAAAATACTGGACAGGGGGTCAAAGTACATACACTACATGGCCAAAAGTATGTGGACACCTGCTCGTCAAACATCCCATTCCATAATCATGGGCATTAATATGGAGTTGGTCCCCCCTTTGATGCAATAACAGCCTCCGCTCTTCTGGGAAGGCTTTCTACTAGATGTTGGAACATTGTTGAGGGAATTTCAGCCACAAGAGCATTAGTGAGTTCGCTCCCAGGTCAAATGATGGCTAGCTAACACCACTCCAGCCAACGCTTGGCATTGTGCATGAAGATCTTAGGCTTGTAGGGTTGCTCAGCCATGGAAACCAATTTCATGAAGCTCCTGACAAACAGTTCTTCTGCTGACGTTGCTTCCAGAAGCAGTTTGGCACTGTGATTGTTGCAACCAACGAAAGACTATTTTTATGCACTACATACTTCAGAACTCAACAGTCCCGTTCTGTGAGCTTGTGTGTCCAACCACTTTGAAGCTGAGCTGTTGTTACTCCTAGATGTTTCCTCTTAACAATAACAGCACTTACAGCTCACCAGGGCAGCTCTAGCAGTGCAGAAATTTGACAACCTGAATTCTTGGAAAGGTGGCATCCTATGACGGTTCCATGTTGAAAGTCATTGAGCTCTCAGTACAGTTAATTCTACTGCCAATGCTTGTCTAAGGAGATTGCTGTGTGGTGTGATTTTACAGTGGCTCTCAAAAGTATTCACCCCTCTTGGTCTTTTCCACATGTCATTGTGTTACAACATGAAATCAGAATGGATTTAATCAGGAGTTTTTGCCACAAAATTTCCATAATGTCAAAGTGAAAAATATGATCTGCATTTTTTTCTAAATTAATTACAAATACAAAACAGAAAATAATGGAATGCATACGTAATCACCCCTTCAGTCAATATTTGGTAGAGGCACCTTTGGCAGCAATTACAGCCATGAGTCTATGTGTATAAATCTCTACCAGCTTTGCACATCTGGAAACAGCAATGTTTGCGCATTCGTCTTTGCAAAATTGCTCAAGCTCCATCAAGTTGTATGGGGACCTTTGGTGACCAGCAATGTTCAACTCTTTCCACATATTCTCAATTGGACTGAGGTCTGAGCTTTGACTGGGCCATTCCAGGACATTGACCTTTTTATTTTTAAGCCACTCCAGTGTGGCTTTGGCTGTATGGTTGGGGTTATTGCCCTGCTGGAAGATTAATCTTCTCCCAAGTCCCAGGTCTCTTGCAGACTTGAGCAGGTTTTTTTACAGGATTTCTCTGTACTTTGCTGCATCCACTTTACGTAATGCTGCCACCACCATGCTTCACGGTAGGGATGGTGTTCTCAGGATGATGTGCGGTGTTAGGATTGCACCAAATGTAGTGCTTAGCGTTGAGGCTAGAAAGCTCTATTTTGGTCTCATCTCAGACCATAGAATCTTCCTCTACTTGGTCTCAGAGTCTCCCACATGCCATATACACTAAATAGAAGGGGTGTCCACATACTGTTGGCCATGTAGTGTACAAATACCGGACAATCCACTAAAATACTGGCCGGCTGGCAACCCTAATTGCCACAGACATCTTTACAATTTTCTACTTTTTCATGTTTGAATGGTTAAACAGATGTTTGTTATTAGTATTTTGTTTTTGTTAAACAGTTATTTACATAAAGGAAGTAAAAAATAAATAATTATTTATAATGTTCGCATCCTAATTTGCACTGTATTTTGTGGCTACGGAGCTGGAGCTGGTTAAAAGCAGCCAGAGCTGGAGCAGCAGGGTGGAGCTGCACTGGAGCCGCTACTGGAGCTGGAGTTGAACCTCTTGAGCCACTCCAGAGCCGGAGCCAGCAAACCCGGACCACTGCCAACCCTAGTCTGGGCTGCTCGAGGGGAGTCAGGAGACTGGGTTATAATAGTCATAGATGCATTTAAAATCACCAGAACACAACAACCATTCCAGTTCCGGGGCAAGTAAGTATAAGCTTGGTCTCTGCACAACCAATGGGCGTGTCCGCGAGTGACACCAGGGACCACACTCCTTAGCGTGGCTTTGAATACTAAAAGTCAGGAAACCAGTTTCGTTCCCGAACATTGCTGCTCTCATTGCTATTTTATGGCGAGGACTGTTGAACACTGACTGGCCAAGTTGGATTTCAAGCCCCCAGGTTGCTGCTGCAGCACTATCAAAGCACATACAATTGCGGTCCCCTGCACGGGCTTAGGAACTAAGTGCCATGGGGAATCTGCAGAATGGGGAACGGCAGCACATACATAACATGATTCATTTGTATATCATTGTAGCTTAAGGTACACTTATAAATTTCAGTTAAATAAGTGAATTTAAGTATCACCTTATCAAGAATCCTAGAATCTTGTAGAACTCAATTTCTGCAATAATTAGATGCAGACACCAATTCCAAAGATATAAATTCTCAAATGTATTAAAAACAAAGATAAAATGTAGCACTACACTAGTTATACAAAAAGGGGAAAACGAATTAAAATTCACACACGATCAACAACTCAAAGACAAATCACTTCCGAGACCAAATTAAAGACCATGGATTCGCATATGATGACACACAAAACGTTACACAAAATTACAAACACATTGACTACAATACCGGTTTGTAAGACGAAGGTGATTCTCTCATTAGTATTGTTAGTTGGACATTAAATTGCTAATGCAGATTAGTATTTAAGTCAAATAACTTCTCGTTACATATATCAGTCTCATTTACGTTTTGGGTGCCAAGAAATATTATATAATTTCTTGTTACCACAATTCCCTTTAATTGATTATTATTCAATGATTAAGGATACCTATAATCTGGTGTCTATTAACGTGTGACAATTTCAGACTAAAACAGTTAAACAGGAATTAAACTTGCACAAAAAACAAAAAACAGAATTATTTAGATAGCCTGCTAACCATTTCTTCTGTTACTGAAGACCCTGTATTGGTATGTTGAAGAAAGTGTTTTATATTAACTATATAATGTTTTTTATTCATCTTAGCATTAGAAATGGCTTGTATACAGACTGAGCAAATTAGCTTTATCTAACTAGAAACACCAACAAAGTGGTTGTTAAAGGTACATCCTATTGAAATTATTCTCTCCACTTCCACTTCTGTTCATCTATGATAAGAGAACAACCCATGGATGTATAGCCCACAGATTTCTGCCATTTTGCTTAGTATCCGTTTGTAGATTTCGTGTTCTTCCCTTAAGGCTGAAGATGTTACATTATGGTGATTGATTACCTCACTGTCCATTGTAAAAGAAAACTGTGAGATCAGGCAGTTTGTATGCCATAACAGCAAAACATCTGCTTCCATGATGACTCCCTCCTTCCGGAAGAGTGTCCTACAAACTTTCCAGAGCTTGCAGAGCAGAAGCTTCTGATTGGATGAATGGCCACAACATTATACATCATCTTCCTATAAAGCTTCACTCATGTTTGTAAACACTAAGTTCTCACTGAAAGAATTCCCTGACATGGTGCTTCCAAGCTGGCTTGTAAATGAATTTCTATTTGCTTTATCTCAACAACTTTTTCAATTATTTCCGAGACGAGTTCTACACTTGGCTTCACACACAGGATCTATGGCAAGCCAAATTATCATTTAGAGATATCTCTAAATCATTTAAAGATATCTTCAAATATTTAAAGAAATACCTAAATCATTTAAAAATATCTGCAAATATTTCAAGATATCTTGAAATAATTCCAGATATCTTCAAATATTTAAAGATATCTCTAAATCATTTAAATATATCTGCAAATCAATTAGAGATACCTGCAAATCATTTAAAGATATCTCATTTAAAAGTACATTTAGAGATATATCTAAATGATTTGAAGAGATCTCTAAATGATTTGCAGATATCTGCAAATCATTTAGAGATATCTTCAAATGATTTCCTGTTCATTTAGAGAAATCTGCAAATCATTTAAAGATATCTTCAAATAACTTCCTGTACTGTAAAGTCCAAACGATTAGCCCCATCGTTGGCAAAGATAGGATTTGCATAATGGCTTTACAAGACATGTCTATATGTGAATACCTACAATAGAAGTTTAAAAAACTTCAACTGAAAATGGAAAAGGCAGGATGGGATCCTAACTAGGTTCCCAAACAGCATAAAGAATGGAGGAATAAGGAAAAGTGAGATAAAACCAATAATGCGTCCGTAATTCTTTGTCAGTATAGTGTGAAATTAGAGAAGAAACTAATCACAGTGGATGAGGAAAATACAGAAATAATAAAATAATTAAGAGAGAAAGTCACTGAGATGCAAAAAGAGATAGATAATGAGAAAATAATAAGAAATGAGGAAGAGTAAAACAAATAACAAACTGCTAATGTAGGGAAATGATGCACAAGTGCCTTGGGGGCACATATACAAGATGATGAACCCAACTGGGATGATTTAGACCAAGAAGCTTGGGAATATGAATGCGGAAAATATGGAGGATGTGGATTTGGGGCCTTTGCCCCACCACCGTATAAACACTCAGACAACCCCATTCATAATAAAACAGAGTCTAAACTTACCCAGATTTGAGTTCACTTAAATCAGAAAAAGTTATATGTTAGATGTACACCAAATGCACGCTAAAGACATACACATAATAATTAAAACTAAATGTCCAAGGCCAATCTGGGACGGGTTAACCGCTGCCCAGCAGGATGGTACCAGGACTCCTGCATGACCTTGCAACCTTTGGGCAGTGCTTCCTTTTTCAGATAACCGGGGTTACATATGCTACCTATCATTATCTTTCAAGTCAGAAGCACTGCCCAAGGGGGAGGGGTTACTAGATAACCAAGCTGTCGCAAGGGAGGAGACACCGAGCTGATAAGGGAGCCTTCCCCCGAGGTGTACCGCTAGGGGCCTCAGCAACACAACTCCAGACAGGAGCCACAGAGGCCCCTTGGGGCCAAACTGGGCTGTCCAGGAGCGAGGACCATAGTCATGCTGGGGACTGTCTGCAATCAGCATATACAAAGCGGGGCTACAGAGGACAACTCTTAAGCCCTCCGCTTACAATTGCAAGGCCGGCTGCTCTACTAGTCCATCTAGGAGCGAAGCCGTATACTTGCACAAAATATGGCACGGGCAATCAAGCAACTTGTGCGACTTCCGCACATTAATGTGGCAGTGAACCCCTGATCCTGTAAGAGCGGGGCCACAGACCCACTGAATAACACACAGCTGGCTAGTTCACTGAGTAGCTACAGCTGGACATAACAGCATACACAGTGCAGTAGCAGGAACATTCATGCTGCCTCCGGGCAGCACAGGAAAATCACATTCACTGAACGGTACAGAGCACTCAGCTCCACTGTGCTGTCATAACAACTAAACACATTGCGGGGTGCAGGAAGCAAATCATGCACCACCACGTAACACGGGAGCAGTTGTCGCCTATTAGCACAGCTAATGCAGGACAACAGCAGGCTCTACCATGACCATCAAACAATAACACTGCAGTGTGCAGGAAACCGTTCATGCACTCTTCGCATATCATGGGAGTATTGGCCGCTTGCTCCACTAGCCCAGCTAGGAGCGAGGCCACACCAGCTCTACAATGTTGTACAAATGAACAACAATATATATCCCAAGTCAGCAGGAACATTCATGCAGCCTGCGCACAGCACAGGAGTATACAACTCAACTGAATAATACATAATAAGCATAATGAGACATTTCATAATGAGAAGGGTTTGTGTCAATCAAAGCAAGTGGGCTGGCTTTAATCTGTCATTGGTTTAATGCTGTTGAGCTAAATTGTTAGGCAAAAGTAATAGAAACATCAAGTTCGAATGAGCATACACAGCTACTCTTAATGCTAGCTGGTTATTACTCTTGATAGGATATGGACAACAAGTCAATATTGGAGCTTCTCCGTGAGGCTGCAGATCGTATTGACAGAGGCAGCCCTGGCCAAGATCCCAATCAACTTTCCCAAATGAGGATGCCTGTTCAAGAGAACTCTTCTCCACCCATTGTGTCCACTCCATCTCTGAATGTTACAAGACTGAGGAACCCTGTTGAAGGTATATATATATATATATATATATATATATATATATATATATATATAGCTATATATAGGCAATTTGTACATAACTGCTGGAAAAGCACAATACAAAGAAAGTTATTATTATTATATCACATCTGTAGCGGTAGGCTTATTATGCGAAATATAGTAATGAAAGTATAGTAAGCATTATGCATGACAAGGTTGCTTTTCAGGGAGGAAAAGCAACATAATGCTGCTTTCACATTATGTTCCTTAATTAACCAACTAAGGCCATAACACATTAACGTCATTGTAAGTTACTGCATTTAGCTGTCAGACTTTTTTTACTCATGACACGAACACACACACACACTGTTTGTGAAAAATCGCAAAAATCCTGTTTTTCATTCTTTGACAGCTGAGGTGGCCAGATTATTTGCTCCTCATAGGGCAAGTGTTCCAAGCCCCTCCCCAAGGTTTAGAGCAACATCTATACCCAGAAGAAGACCAGTAATTAGTCCTGCTAAGCAGTGGACAAGCTACACACACATATTTTGTTGTTTAAATGACAATTTAGCAGATGTTGCCCCAAACAAACAATTGCAAATGGACCTAGCAGTGGCAGAACTCGGAGAACCACAAGTCACATTTTGAGGTAAATTAATTTGTGCACATGGATAATACCTACTAAAAATAACCTACTAAAAATCATAACCAGCCCTGCTGTGATGAAAAAATAATTTTAGTAGATCAGATCAGACCAGGAGTACCACATCTGAGCAAGCACCTACTTATTGATGACTGGACCAGTGACTTCTACATTTATATAAAATGGCCAATATGGCCAGATTTGTAAAAGCATGGTGCTTGTAATTTGATTGAAGATCAATTCATGATCAATGAAGATCCATTCGTGGAAATAAAAGGTCACTTGCAAAGTTGCAATGGGTATGGGTTATCTCATTCAATAGTATTTTCTTTAGACCAGTTTTCTTTAACAATGAGGTAATCAATCACTATAATGTATCATCTTCAGCCTTGAGAGAAGAACAGGAAACCCCAAACAAACACTAAGCAAACTGGTATCTGTGGTCTATTTATCTGTTTGTGTCACGGTTGCCTCTGGGGAGGACCATAAAGCTTAGGAGAAAGGACCCAAGTGCAGAGCTAGTACAATGAGCAGACAGAAACCAAGGAGAATCCAAAGGTGTGGTCGAGGTCACAGGCTAAGGTTGAGAGCCAGAGAGCCAGAGAGCCAGAGAGCCAGGCTTGGTGATGCAGGTAGAGCTGACAACACATCACCCAGAGTGAGGGCAGTGAGGGTTTTTTAAAGGAGAGCAGAAACTAGGACGGCAGGAGCAGAACCAATGAGAACAGAGGACAGGAGCAGAAGTGCACAAAAGTGTGGAGGAATGTTAATTGACAGTGTTAAAAAAGGAAAGCAATGAAGGGAGCAGGATAAGGCAACATTGGTGGTCTCTAGTGGGGAAAGAGGGTCAGGGCTAGGGAACTGTGACAGTTTGGGTGTTCCTAAGAACATAAGAACATAAGAAAGTTTACAAACGAGAGGAGGCCATTCGACCCATCGTGCTCGTTTGGTGTTCATTAATATCTAAGTGATCCAAGGATCCTATCCAGTCTATTTTTTAATGTTCCCAAACTTTCAGCTTCTACCACATCGCTGGGGAGTTTGTTCCAGATTATGACAACTCTCTGTGTAAAGAAGTATCTCCTGTTTTCCGTTTTGAATGCCTTGAAGCCCAATTTCCATTTGTGTCCCCGGGTGCGTGTGTCCCTGCTGATCTGGAAAAGGTCCTCTGTTTTGATTTGGTCGATGCCTTTCATGATTTTGAAGACTTGGATCAAGTCCCCACGTAGTCTCCTCTGTTCCAGGGTGAAAAGGTTCAGTTCCCTCAGTCTCTCCGAATAGGACTTTCCCTTCAGACCTGGAATAAGTCTGGTTGTTCTCCTCTGAACTGCCTCTAGAGCAGCAATATCCTTCTTGAAGTGTGGTGCCCAGAACTGTACACAGTATTCCAGATGAGGTCTAACTAGCGCATTGTACAGTCTTATAATTACTTCCCTTGTTTTAAATTCTACACTTTGGACAATATACCCTAGCATTCTGTTTGCCTTATTTATTGCTTCCCCACATTGCTTGGATAGAGAAAGTGAGGAGTCCACATAGACTCCTAGGTCTTTCTCATGCGTTACTTCATCTAGATCTGTACCTCCCATAGTGTAATTATATAGTGGACATTTTTGTTACCTGCATGTATTACCTTGTACTTGTCCACATTGAATTTCATTTGCCAGGTGTCAGCCCACAACTGAATATTATCTCAGTCCCTCTGAATAGCCTGTGCTGCCAAGATTGTATCTGCTGAGCCACCTATTTTAGTATCATCTGCAAATTTGACAAGTTTGCTAACTATCCCAGAGTCCAGATCATTAATATAGATTAGAAAAAGCAAAGGCACTAGTACTGATCCCTGTGGAACTCCACTAACAACCTCACTCCAGTTAGAAGCGACTGCTCTAATCGACACCCTCTGCTTTCTATACATCAACCAGTTCATAATCCATCTACTTACATTACCCTGAATGCCTACAGCTTCCAATTTGAGGATTAGTCTTTGGTGTGGAACCTTATCAAAAGCTTTTTGGAAATCTAAGTATATCATATCATATGCTTTCACGTGATCTACAGCTGCAGTTCCATGTTCAAAAATGTCTAATAAATTAGTAAGACATGATCTGCCTCGTCTAAACCCATGTTGACTATCTCCAAGAATATGGTTTTCATTAAGATGCTCCTCTATTTTCTGTCTAATCATTTTTTCCAACATTTTACAGGTGATGCAGGTGAGACTGATTGGTCTATAATTTCCTGGCTCAGTTTTGTCCCCTTTCTTGTGGATATGACATTTGCTGTCTTCCAGTCAGTTGGCACATCCCCTGTTCTAAGTATCATTTGGAATAATTGAGTTAGCGGCCTATAAATAATTCCTCTTATCATAATGAACAGAAGTCAAAGTGGAGAGAAGAATGTCCAGAGCATATCCTCTGGACGACTGCCTGTTGCTAGCTTGACAAATCTAATTTGCTCAGTCTGCATATTATTATTTCTAATATAAAACATAACACAGTTTATATTAAACATTAATAACGGCCCTTCAGACAAGATACTCCCATGTCTCCTCCACTATTAGGTAGTGGAAAATAGTCCCTAAAGACAATCTGTGGTAGAGGGACTAGAAGCACTAGATTCAGTGGATCATGTAGATAAGGGTGTTTTAAGATTTCAGTGTACAAAGATATGTTTTTATTGTGCACAGCTTTGAATTAATACATTTTGCTGAATATTTGTCACTCCAGAGTGGGAGCTTGAACCAGACCCAACCAGGGCTTTTTAAGAGGGCATTACTGTCACATCATGAAACAGGAAAGCCACTTAATTTGCGAATGGACATAAGAGAGAGGCTTGAGGATCAAGATCGGGCCCTCATGACTTTTTACAAGGCATCTAACATTAAGTGGGCATGTCCTCTTAAATGCACACTTGAAGGTACAGTATATAAAATATTTGAGTTTTAGCATGTTATAAATTCTTCAATTTTTTAATGTATTTCTAAAAATTGATTTATTTCCTAAGGGATACTGCTGTTGGAGAAGGAGTGAACAGATACTTATTTTCAAAAACAATATCCAAGCTGCAATTTGGATTTAATCTCAATCTCGGTATGCTGACAATGTTGGTCTGACCTTAAATACACCAAATGGCATTTGAATTTATTACTTTACAATGCACTTTTTGAGACCTTGACGTTAATATATGCAGTGATGTCTTGCCTGTATGCCTTTATGACTGAATTTCTATATGTCTGTGTCAATGTTTGCACAGATAATAATGCTGATGATGAACAATGCAGGGAACACAGATGTCACAGGACTTTTCGAGGGAGAGCCAGACCACTTGGTTCCTTCCATATCCCAATTTCTCCTTGAGAGTGATATTTTCTTGATGGCAGGTAGGATGATCGGCCACTCGTTTTTTGCATGGTGGACCCTGTCTATCTGGGATAAGCCCTACCATCATCCACGTATTGTTTGGAGGCACACCCGAAACAGCCACCATTCAACTTAAAGACTGCCCTGATCTAGATCTTCGTAGCACCATTCAATTGGTATGATTTGCAAATGCAGCATACTAACTCATTATCTACTGTGAGAAATTATCTATCATACTTTGATTACTGTAAATCAAACTGTTGTTGAAAAAACTCTTTCCACTAAACAATGGAAGTTTAGATAAATAGGTGGCAGTTGAAATGTTTTATGACGGCTAACCCTAATCCATACTAACCAAAACGTGATCATAATAATGTTTCACGTTTTCAATTTTCTTCCAGCTCAAGGGCAACACTGTATTATCTGAACAGGAAAAGGGTTTCATCCTTGACCTAGCATTGTCCTGGGACCTCCCGGGAGTCAATCAAAACAACAGGAGATTGCTGTTTGAACGACTCCTCCTACATGCTGTGAGTAATGACCCCTTCTAAACAGTAATGGTGTTCTGGTCCTGCCTTTAGTTTGTAGTACCTAGTGGTAAATTGTATTATTTTGCAACTTAGCAACTATGTAGAACCGCGTGGGAAATAAGTGGAGAAGTCGCAGAGATAAAGCAAACAGAGCTTTAATCGAGCCGCTCGGAAGCCCCATGTCAGGAATAACCCTTTACTTGTCCTGCTAAATCTAATCTGCTCAGTCTGTATTCAAAACTACTTCTAATGCTAGTATTAATATAAAACATTATATAATTATCACAAAACACTTTCTTCAACATCCTGTACAGAGTCTTCAAACTACTTCCTGTTTTGCTAGGTTACAGGAAATGAGAAACAGGAAGTGGTTTATATATGAGAATCAGGAAATGCAGTTTATTCAAGAGGCAGTTTATGAGGCTAGAGTTGTTATTTTTGGCAGCAATCCTCTGTCATCCTCACTGTATAGTCCTTAAGAGGGCAATATCTGTAAGTAAGTTTATTATTTAAATAGATGTTAGTGATATTGATGTAGTATTTCTGAATTTAGTAATTATTTTGATGTGTGTTTTGAGATGTGTATCACTGACACTATTTAACATGTAAGATGCATTGGATAAGCAGCTAGTTTGCAAGTTAGCTATTTAGTACTAGCTATTAATCGTTACTGTAGTTTTTACCTTACACTTATCTATTTTACCTGTAGTTTTATGCTGCTGTTTTACTGGATTTAGACCGTAGTATGTGAATATTACTTTCATAGCTGTAAATATGAATACTTACCTGAATACACATTTGTTATTTGTATTTGCAGTTTCACACTTTTATCCAAGTAAAACCTCTTAAAGATACACCCTGTCTTGTGGAGAATCATTTGGATGAGTGTTTAGCTGACAAGATAGTTGGATAGCAGTTACTTTCAACAAGGACAGTTTACATGGTCGATGTAAATACAACAAAAAGTATAGCAGACACGCCAACCTGGAAATAGTAAGACTGCATATAACTACATGTTTTTGATCCAATGACCAAAGACTCAGTTTTGTTGAATTGGAGAAAGTTTTGTGACATCCATAATTTAATATTTAATTAATTGATGTTTACCTGTGGAGGATCTTCCCTTTCTCCCTCTCTTTGTTTTTGTAACCACAACTGCAAAGGTGATTGATTGCCAGCTGTGCGGAGACCATGGTGATTCCATGCATCCTTAAAAAAAAAATAGATGTTGTTGGATTTGTGGTACAAAGCATCTATGCAGGGCAAACAATTCAGTTTCCTTGTCAGGATTGAGTAATCCTTCAGACTCCAAACTGGTGAATACTGTGTAGAAAATGTTGAGGACATTTTCAAAGACATCTCTCCACAGCCGTTCAATTCTGTGGAGAAATAATTTAACGACATACCTTTATGACACATCCAAAAGTCAAGTTCACTAAAGAGCCCTCTAAGAGTAATGCAGTGTTTAAGTGAATCTCTGCTATGTGCTCAATCAAGTCCTTGGAATTATAGTTCTGTTTGGCAGTATAGTTTTGAGATACTGATGCCAAATGTTCCAGTTCCAATTTGTTTGTCATGTAATTTGTTTTTGTCTTTAACATTATGATTATAAAAAATGGGGATTGAGCACAGCAGATGACTAGGAGAACCTTCATGGTGCATACCTTTAGAAATAACTTGAAATTGAACAAATATATCAGTTAGAACCCTACGAGGTCTAGCAACAGAAGGTACAATTGTTTTACATTGAATTTGCAATTCCATACCTCTGAATATGCACACTCCTTCCTGTGATGTGGGAATTCCGGTTCTCCCCCTGCCTGCCGACCATGTAATGTGCCACCTCGATATTTTCACCATGCTTGTCGGACCTCAGTCTTGAAGGAATGCTAAATTGCTCAACTGCAGACAGGAAGCAATCCAAAACAGTAGTGGCCTGGTTTTTTGTGGCAGCACTCAAGTACACAATTAGCAGAGAGAACCCATCAATTCCACCATGAACAACAATTCTCCATCTGAAAAATAGAAAAGTTTATCACAATTGGTAATTGGTGTTAACATGAGACCAAAGATCTTAATGATTGTAGCATCATAACCCAGATCTAACATGAACTGACAGGGTAAGGGCTTTTTTTTCTCTAAACACATTAATCCATTTGAGTGTTTACTGCAGAAACAGTCCCTAATGAAGTTTTATATGAATCCAATGACATCAAAAATAATTGGTAAGTGATTTTGGTTTCAAAATAGGCTGATATTACCATCCTTAAAAACATTTTGTTCTGTTAAAGGTTCTAAACAGCGAATTAGGCAAATAACTAACGCACTCCATGCCATGTCATTGTGATGAAATGCAAAACCTGTATAGCTTACCGGATCAATTTGTGATTTCCATCTATGTGCCAGCGGCTGTTGGGAGCTGGAGCCCTGTATTGCCTGTGCTGCCTGGTCTGAAGTGAAAGTCTATGTATCATAGTTGCCTTGGGATTAATTAATCGCATTGATGCCTGCAAACAATGTTCTATGAAAGACACAACTTTTTATCAATTATACTACTATGTTGAGTGGGACAGAGAACTAATCAAATATGTAGCAAGCTGTGAGCCATGACATGTCTTTATAGATACAATCAAATGTTTAATCATCACCCAGTGGTAATGAAAACAAGAGAATAGTCCTATTCGACAATTATCATATCCTATGAAACATTAGGGAGGGGTAGGGACTGGGACTGGTCCCATACTGAACCAAGGGTTCATGAAAAAAATTTAATTGAACTATAATCATTTATCTTAACAGGGGTCACACAGTGCATCACAAACATTGGCACACACAGCTAAAGCCAAAAAACCTCATTTGACATGTCAAGCAAATGTGTGACAACGATCTCTTACTCTGAATGAGAAGGACCCTAGACCTCATATGACCCAGCATCATTTTATAGCCAGCATTTGGATGAATATGATGGATCTCCGACACCAATGCATCTAACTGATTATCGGAGATCACAGAGTACAGATCAGAATGTCTGTGTGAAGAAATTCAATTAATTAGGTATACCTCATATCATCTAAGTGGGCTACAACCACAAACTGATGCGATTGGGTTTGGTTTGATGTCTTACTGTATTCCATGTTGTACCATTCTTCTCCCAATGGTACTGGTTGAAACTCCAAGCAAATCTGCAATCTCGCTGGTTGATTATCCAGACTGAATGGATGTCATGACTGCACTCAATGGAACCTCCAGAGAAGGACTTCCAACTCCACACATCGTTATATTAAATCCGTTCCCTCTGCAAATTCGGAGTTCAGTCTCTAGCAAATTGTTCCACACGACTTTGTCGATGTCTGTGTCCTGCAGAGAAGTGATCTTCGCAAACATTTCCTTCAACTCAGGTCAAAATGACATCCGCGGGTAAATCATTTGTATCAATTTGGTCCCCACTAGATGTCGCCATCACCCTTCCTTATCCATTACTTCTCCCAGCTCCTATCATTCAATTAACATTCCTGGAACCCTTGTGCACTTCTGTGATCACCCCCTGCTCCCATTCGCTCCCCTGCATTACATTATTTGTCATTTAGCAGAAACTCTTATCCAGCAGTTATCTTATCTTAACTTGTACCCATTTATATTGCTGGGTATTTTACCGGAGCAATCTAAGTGAAGTACCTTGCTCAAGGATACAATAGCACTGCCCCACCCAGGATTTGAACCCAAAACCTTCCAGTTATGAGTCCAGAGCCTGTTCCCTCTCCTGGGAAGTGCACGTCAGCATCTCCTCCAAAGTAAAGTCCAGCAATATGGGCGCATCTATGAGGCGGGTCCTGTTCATGACAGGCACTCGTCTTGCCTGTGACAGCCAGAGCTTAGCTGCCAAGGAGCGTTCAGTTGCCCTTGCGCCGTGACGCATCACATTGACCAGCAGGTCGGCCGCCACTGCTATCTCTCTGATAGGGGGCGGGGCCTGTGATGCAGTGGCTGGGTCCGGGGCCTCAGCCAGCTGGGCCAGGTAAAGGGCCAGCAGGCTTTCGGTGTTACCCAGGCGAGCCGCTTGGGCTCCAGCCTTGTAGGGGCCACAGGGTCTCCGTCACCCGACATTGCATGTCAGGACATGCCAAGTCACGTGACTCCGTGGACAGCAGGGTTAAGGAGACCAGCGCGGCGATGGTGGAGTTCACTCAGGGGAAGTTTGGGGGCCGTGTGGGCTACTTCGGCCGGTGCTCCCTCTCGAACCTGGAACATGGGTGGGCAGGGTCGGCCTTCTGGATTACCACCCAAAACTCCCTGACTTACAGGAACAGGGGAAGTGTTGTTGCTCAATGAAGTTGGGGGGGGACGAGGCCGGTTCCTCCTCTATGAGCTCCATCTCTGACCCGTGTGGTACATGGGCTGGCAGCGGAGACTCGAGATGTGGGGGGGTCAGGGTCTGGGCTGCTGTTTGCGCTGCCTGTGCAGACAGGAGGGCGCAGATGTCCATCCTGCTATTCAGGACAAGGATGGCCTCATCTCTGCCTCTGTCTGTGAAGTTGGTTCTCCGTCGCTGATGGCGTGGCGGGGAGGGGGCTATTGACGACTCAGAAGAGGGGGAGAGAGCTCGTGGGCGTCGCTCCGCTGCTCTTCCTTGTCGTTCACATGCTTGCATGGGGGCGCATGTGCGTGCGGCTGTAGCAGGGCGCACTGTGGGCACGTCAGGCGGGGGGGCACAGCTGCCATGGGGGGAGCAGCTGACGTGGCAGGTGTGGTCGCAGCAGCCAGCACAGCAGCAGATGCAGGCGGAGCAGCGAGTGCAGGGGGCGAAGCTGTCTCCAAAACTGCGTGTCTGGAGGAGGAGACGGAGGGGCTCGGGGAGAGGCGGAGATCCAGCGCCACCGAACCCCTACCGTCACTTGCTGGAGTGGGAGATCGCCGGGCACGGTGGCCAGCGCGGCAGCAATTGTGGCGGCGCCCGGTGGAATGGTGGACCTCCGGGTACACCGCATTGGACCCGGAATTTGCGGCCAAATCGTGCTCGCTGTTGGTGCCCAGACAGATGGGGCATAGGATCTCCCCACTCCAGGTGGGCAAGGTGCTTCGGCCGCAAGCGGCACAGTGGCGGGGGCGAGAGGAACTCATCACCGAGCGCACAATCCCGTGAACAGGGAAATGTGCAGCAGGGGCATCGGTGAGTGTTTGCACCAGGGGCACACAACAACTTAAATGCCGCCATGGCAAGTGGCGTGCCAAGCGGGCTAGCCGCTGTAAGTGCGTCTCTTTACGGCAACGTTTATGTACATGGGGGCACTGTAACAGCAACCAAATGCAACCTTGCTGTTGCCGGACAGAACACAGTGTATGCGAGCACCAGGTGCTGGATACAAGCGCTGCGTAGGCCCCTAGGCTTAACCATACCAAGGGGGCCGAGGGTAGTAGATCACCAGCCGTAGCGGGATCTAAAACCAAGGCCTGGACACACGGACAAGGAGGCTAAGCAGAGCTCATTCTCAGTGAACTGAGAGAGCGAGATCTCCTATAGCCGCAGCTGCGGGCTGTAGTGCGGGTGCAAGCTGGTGGAGGAGCACCTCACGCAGGCATCCAGGCCTCGGATTGGAATATACACTCACCTAAAGGATTATTAGGAACACCATACTAATACTGTGTTTGACCCCCTTTCACCTTCAGAACTGCCTTAATTCTACGTGGCATTGATTCAACAAGGTGCTGAAAGCATTCTTTAGAAATGTTGGCCCATATTGATAGGATAGCATCTTGCAATTGATGGAGATTTGTGGGATGCACATCCAGGGCACGAAGCTCCCGTTCCACCACATCCCAAAGATGCTCTATTGGGTTGAGATCTGGTGACTGTGGGGGCCAGTTTAGTACAGTGAACTCATTGTCATGTTCAAGAAACCAATTTGAAATGATTCGACCTTTGTGACATGGTGCATTATCCTGCTGGAAGTAGCCATCAGAGGATGGGTACATGGTGGTCATAAAGGGATGGACATGGTCAGAAACAATGCTCAGGTAGGCCGTGGCATTTAAACGATGCCCAATTGGCACTAAGGGGCCTAAAGTGTGCCAAGAAACATCCCCCACACCATTACACCACCACCACCAGCCTACAAAGTAACAAGGCATGATGGATCCATGTTCTCATTCTGTTTACGCCAAATTCTGAATGTCTCGACAGAAATCGAGACTCATCAGACCAGGTAACATTTTTCCAGTCTTTAACTGTCCAATTTTGGTGAGCTTGTGCAAATTGTAGCCTCTTTTTCCTATTTGTAGTGAAGATGAGTGGTACCCGGTGGGGTCTTCTGCTGTTGTAGCCCATCCGCCTCAAGGTTGTACGTGTTGTAGCTTCACAAATGCTTTGCTGCATACCTCGGTTGTAACGAGTGGTTATTTCAGTCAAAGTTGCTCTTCTATCAGATTGAATCAGTCGGCCCATTCTCCTCTGACCTCTAGCATCAACAAGGCATTTTCGCCCACAGGACTGCCGCATACTGGATGTTTTTCCCTTTTCACACCATTCTTTGTAAACCCTAGAAATGGTTGTGCGTGAAAATCCCAGTAACTGAGCAGATTGTGAAATACTCAGACCGGCCCGTCTGGCACCAACAACCATGCCACGCTCAAAATTGCTTAAATCACCTTTCTTTCCCATTCAGACATTCAGTTTGGAGTTCAGGAGATTGTCTTGACCAGGACCACACCCCTAAATGTATACCCTTCAGATTCTTTAGAAAACATATATATTTTTCCCTATGCTAGTGAAGCTCCAAAAGAGTTGTATTTAAGTCCTCCCGATTTATTTAGTAGAATAGCTATTTTTCCCTACGCGAGTGAAGCTCCAAAAGAGTTCTATTAAAGCCCTCCCGATTCTTTAGTAACATAGATACTTCTACTTAAAGGAGATCCGCGAAGGCCGTCTCTTCAACAGGGCCAAAGCTGTTACCTCTTTCAAATGGACAAGGGTTATGTCAGTCTGGAGCTTTTTGAGCTAGTGGGGGTGGCGAGGAGATGTCTATGTCTTTAGTAACCTCGGATCGGTGAAGAATTAGTATATTTGGGGGCAGAGTTGACAGGGCACTGAAGAAATAGCCTATCACGTTAGAGTTTGGTTTGAAGAATTTAAATATTTGGGGGCGGGGTTAACAGGGCACTGATGACAGGTGGGGTCTGTTTTCAATTTAAGAAGCGGCTCTGTTTACCTTTGAGGCGATGGGCCCCCCTAGCCCCGGATAATGGAATGTGTTGAGAGATAGCGCTCTGTAGAAGCGGTGGGGGCTGTGGACAGCTTGAGAGACACAAAATGGACTGAACTTCAGAAAATCCTGAATATGAGCAAAATGAAAAGAAATGTAATACAAAAAATGTAAATTAAAACTTTCAGTAATCAGCATAATCTCAGTAAATACTACACCAACCCAAGACCAATATTTTCTTGCATTTCAGAATATATATCAAACGTATTATTTAAAGAACAGATACAATGTAAAGATTGAATAAATACAATTATGAAGTTTTAAAGGTGTGTGTGTGTGTGTGTGTGTTCACAACAGCGTGCAATGTAAATGAAATGTAACGTTACTAAGTTAAGAAATCCTTAAATATAGAAGAGTTATAGAATATATATGTTATATAAGAAGCATAGACTATATATGTAGAAACTGGGAAATTTCAATACAACTCTATAAAATCAGCATTTGTAATAATATTAGTAACCAAACATCAAATGATTTTAAATAAATATGTAATATAATCCATTCATGCATTAAGATTAAGTAAATACACTCAATACGATCTTAGCACATCCTATGTGTTTGTGTGTGTGTGTGTGTGTGTGTGTGTGTGTGTGTGTGTGTGTGTGTATGTATGTATATTTATATAATTTACACATTAGAATAGCTTGACAATATCAAGTTTGAACAGCCTTCAGTACATTTAAGTAGTATCATTCTTACAGAGGGGTGTCTGTGTGTGTGCGTGTGTGTGTGTGTGTGTGTTTACATATATAGTGCATCCGGAAAGTATTCACAGTGCTTCACTTTTTCCACATTTTGTTATGTTACAGCCTTATTCCAAAATGGATTAAATTCATTATTTTCCTCAAAATTCTACAAACAATACCCCATAATGACAACGTGAAAGAAGTTTGTTTGAAATCTTTGCAAATGTATTAAAAATAAAAAACAAAAAAAGCACATGTACATAAATATTCACAGCCTTTGCTCAATACTTTGTTGAAGCAACTTTGGCACCAATTACAGCCTCAAGTCGCTTTGAGTATGATGCTACATGATTGGCACACCTATTTTTGGGCAGATTCTCCCATTCTTCTTTGCAGGACCTCTCAAGCTCCATCAGGTTGGATGGGGAGTGTCGGTGCACAGCCACTTTCAGATCTCTCCAGAGATGTTCAATTGGGTTCAAGTCTGGGCTCTGGCTGGGCCACTCAAGGACATTCACAGAGTTGTCCTGTAGCCACTCCTTTGTTATCTTGGCTGTGTGCTTAGGGTCGTTGTCCTGTTGGAAGATGAACCTTCGCCCCAGTCTGAGGTCCAGAGCGCTCTGGAGCAGGTTTTCATCAAGGATGTCTCTGTACATTGCTGCATTCATCTTTCCCTCGATCCTGACTAGTCTCCCAGTTCCTGCTGCAGAAAAATATCCCCACAGCATGATGCTGCCACCACCATGCTTCACTGTAGGGATGGTATTGGCCAGGTGATGAGCGGTGCCTGGTTTCCTCCAGACATGAGCTTGCCATTCAGGCCAAAGAGTTCAATTTTTGTTTCATCAGAGAATTTTGTTTCTCATGGTCTGAGAGTCCTTCAGGTGCCTTTTGACAAACTCCAGGCAGGCTGTCATGTGCCTTTTACTGAGGTGTGGCTTCCGTCTGGCCACTCTTCCATACAAGCCTAATTGCTGGAGTGCTGCAGAGATGGTTGTTCTTCTGGAAGGTTCTCTTCACTCCACAGAGACACGCTGGAGCTCTGGAGTGACCATCGGGTTCTTGGTCACCTCCCTGACTAAGACCCTTCTCCCCTGATTGCTCAGTTTGGCCGGGCGGCCAGCTGTAGGAAGAGTCCTGGTGGTTCCAAACTTCTTCCATTTACAGATGATGGAGGCCACTGTGCTCATTGGGACCTTCAATGCTGCAGAATTTTTTCTGTACCCTTCCCCAGATCTGTGCCTCGATACAATCCTCTCGGCGGTCTACAGACAATTCCTTGGACTTTATGGCTTGGTTTGTGCTCTGACATGCACTGTTAACTGTGGGACCTTATATAGACAGGTGTGTGCCTTTCCAAATCATGTCCAATCAACTGAATTTACACAGGTGGACTCCAATCAAGTTGTAGAAAAATCTCAAGGATGATCAGTGGAAACAGAATGCACCTGAGCTCAATTTTGAGTGTCATGGCAAAGGCTGTGAATACTTATGTACATGTGCTTTTTTATTTTTTTATTTTTTATAAATTTGCAAAGATTTCAAACAAACTTCTTTCACGTTGTCATTATGGGGTATTGTTTGTAGAATTTTGAGGAAAATAATTAATTTAATCCATTTTGGAATGAGGCTGTAACATAACAAAATCTGGAAAAAGTGAAGCGCTGTGAATACCTTCCGGATGCACTGTATACCGAGTGCAAGCTGGAGATCACGGCCCCAGGTTTCTTTTCTTTTTCTTTTTTAGATCCTAATAAGATTCAGCCCTTCCTCCACTTTGCACAGATTTGTACTAGATTGCAACTGTTACGTACAGAGCTAAAGAATGATAAGTCAGGCTAAATGGTCTAAACTTTAGAAAATCCTGAATATGCACAAAAGTAAAAGAAATGTAGTACAGAAAATGTAATTGGAACTTTCAGTAATCAACATAATATCAGCAAATACCACTCCTACCCAAGACCTATATTTTGCTGTATTGTAGAATATATCAAACGTGTTATTTAAAGAAAAGGTAAATGTAAAGCTTGAATACATACAAATATAATGTTTTAAATATTTGTGTGTGTGTGTGTGTGTGTGTGTGTGTGTGTGTGTGTGTGTGTATTCACAACACCCGGTGATGTAAATGAAATGTAACGTTACTAAGTTAACTTAAGAAATCCTTAGAAGAACCATAGAATATATATGTAGAAACTGTGAAATTTCAATAAAACTCTATAAAAGCAGCATTTGTAATAATATTAGTAACAAAACATCAAATTATTTTAAATAAATATCTAATGTAATCCATTCATGCAATCAGATTAAGTAAATACACAATATGATTTAAGCAAAAATCTATGTGTGTATGTATATTTATATAATTTACACATTATAATAGCTTGGGGGTGCAGTCTGAAGACCTTGGTTGTATTGACAGTAAGACATTTGAACAGACTTCAGTACAACTAACTAATAACTTATGTACAGACATAAAGAACGAAAACATAATTTAATAACGATAGTAAGTAAATGAAACTAAACCACACTTATTTAACTTAAGAAATACAGTATATAACCGACATTTAACTGAGCACAGCTCTCTTTGCTAGTTAGATAACTCTCCACGGTCAAACAGAAACCTTATAGTAGTAACTTTCTTACAGAAATAAAGAATGCACCCCATGATGTTAAGAAAAAAATAAATTAAAAAATACTAAAGTAACTTTAGACAAATATGTATCATTCATTAAGTATGTGTCTATTAAAACACTTTTTACTTTTTACTAGAAAAATAGTCTCCAGTCTCAGCATCTCAGGGAGTGAGATCGACCCAGCAGCACATAAACAGAATACAGACAGAGGCCAGAGGGAGCAGCAACCTTAGAGACGACAGCGAAAGACAAGCGCAGGGAGACACAGTCACACTAGAGTCACACCGGATCATGCGTGAATCAAGCAGGTCTGTAGTGAGATAGGGTTAAAACAAAACAATCAGGCACAGAAAAAGAGAGATTGGCTAGAAATAGAGAAAACCGATAAAAAATAAATAGAAAATACATACATAACTAAATAAATAACCATAATAACAGGGTGAGTTATAAAGACCAAACCGACACACTCAAATATTTGAACGTTTTATTAAGAATTTGCTTCACCGAAACAGTTCACACAGTCATTCCACTGATGCCCTGACAGGATCACACTGCAGTGGAGGGGCTTCGCAAGCAGCACGTCCTGCTCTCAGCACCGCGGGGGGGTTTGCAGGAGCGGCAACAACACAAAACAGACCCCCTAATGACTGAGAATTTATCACCAGAAA
Source organism: Amia ocellicauda (assembly GCF_036373705.1). Lineage (NCBI taxonomy): Eukaryota > Metazoa > Chordata > Actinopteri > Amiiformes > Amiidae > Amia > Amia ocellicauda. The sequence goes on from NC_089850.1 coordinate 22,505,306, forward strand.
ACCTGTACAAATCCAGCGGTCAGGCACTTCTACCCTGTCTGAGTAACGTGATTCAGTAACATCTCTAAATGATATTCTGTATTAATTTTATGTAGTTCTTATCAGGGTGTCTGATTTTAAGTCTTCCTTTTTATGGTTTTAAACCATTTTTGCAATTAAGTGATATTGTACAGATATATGAGACACCAGATGTATTTCACTAGTTTTGCAAACTGCTTTATGAGACTCATTGTCTGTATCTAAGTAATGTACAATTGTGTTGAAACATGCACAGTGTACTGAAATACATGACATACTGATGTGATAGATTTTACTATTTCACTACAAACGTTGACATTTGGGAAATGCTTTATTATTATTATTATTATTATTTTTATTTATTTTTTATTATTATTTTTTTTTTTCGGCAGACGCCCTTATCCAGGGAAACTTACAACATCAGTGCAATATAAAATGTATTTTCTATATCAAAGTCAATTCTGGTTGTAACAAAGCACACATAGCAAACAGAAATAGTCAATACTTTATATTCAAAATACTTTGTGGGCTTATTGCATATATTGATTTTATTATTTTTATTACACATAGGGCTCCTCAAGAGGAGTTTAAGCGGCGCTGTATGGGTTGGGGTGGGGGGTCTGAGCTCACGCATATCCAGAAGCCTTAATGTCCTGCTCTGTTTCAAGAGCCAAGTTTAGCCATGTGGCATTCCTTTTAACTGTATGTAGTCTGGTGATAACATAAAGCTGTTTTTTATGTTTACACATGGTGACAGACTGACAGACAGACACAGCATCACCCTGAACAGATCTGTCAAATCAACAGCTAGGACCTAACAGCATATAGCTTAAACATCTAGGGTTTAAAACAGCATCGCAGATTCTCAGTCACCCGGCCAATAGTTCACTGATTATCTTTGAAACGTGAGCAGAAACAGGACCAGCACAATTCAGATTAATATTCTATACATTAAGCTGATGTAGCATCATTTCCTTCCTTCCCACCTTGTGTATGTTATTAACAATAAAGAAGCATTTAATAAAATAGATACCTCTCTGATTCTTATTTTGTACAAAAACATGTTCTTACCGGCTTGTGTCTCTCTCTGCTAAATCTGATTTCGCTTTACTGTACAACTCGTACCCCAAATAATGTTCAAAATAAGTAAAGTAGTTAAAAAGACAAAGTTATGCACATTCAACCTATTCGATGTGTCTCTGTATACAAATTAAAGAAGTATTGTTTTAATGACCTCCTTGACTCCTGTAAACTCTGAGTCATCCAACGTTTTGCTAAAAAGGGCTGATCTGACCGCGCTGGGGAGAAAGCGGTGGGGGAGGAGAGTCCAGCTAAGAAAATAAAAAAAAGTTCCGGCCTCTGTGGAGAGCCGCCTGAAAAGCTGCGAGGAATGCGGCCCGTACATTCACAGCCCCTCTCTGATCTGAACCCCCTGACACAGATCCTCCAGAGCCGACCGGACAGCACAATGTCACATTACAGCGGTGCCAATGCAGGGTGTCTGTCTAGTTAGTTAGATAGTTGTATGAATTCTCAGCATTGACACTGTTAAGGCTGTACAGAAACGCATGATGTTTTTATTTTTCCTTACTAAGGTATTATCATTTCCAGACAGGATCAGTAAACTAAAGGAAAATAAAATGAAATGTTTGTGCTTTAAAAGATTAATTTCACTTTACATTTGTATTGATTTGTATTACAAATAACTTCAATAATAACTAAACTGACCACCCACCACCGCCTGTCTGTGAGCGTACTAAAGACAAATTAAACTTTCCAAATAGTGACATTAAAAATACACTAACTTGAAAGTGTAAAGATTGCATCTAAGAGGGGTTTAAAATTAAATGATTGAGATTTAACAGATTAGTAACTGTAAGAATAAGTAGCATCTTAATGGTTACCTTGAATTCAGGACAATACAGTTAATGAACGGGCAGGGCTATTAAGCCTGGTTGAACATTATTCAAAATACAACACTAGTGATCGTCTGGAGTGTTACACACATTGGGGGACAGGATTTCTCAAGCTTTAAGGGGGTTGAACCACCGTCACACGTCCCACAGCATAGGACACTGACTCTCGTACCCAGTCATCTGTCTGCATCACCCCTGAAATTAAAAGTACAGCTTCAACCACATCAGTTTTTCTGGTTTGTCAATAAGTATGGTGCCATGTGTATCACCTTCTAACAGCATGTTTAATAAAATCTTATTGATTTGTTGTTTTATTCAGCACTTGTATTTTAAATCATATGAACACAGTTTTTATACTGGTGGACATATTTGGCTTTTGGGCCCGATGTACAAGCAATTTTAAGCGGGATTTGACTTATCAGTAGAATACAGGCTAAAGACAAAGGTTCATTTTAACAAAGATCAAGATTTTATTTTATTTTATTGTTTTGGATTTATTCTGCCTTAATCAAATGCATTATTATAAATCACAATACTGAATACAAACAGGGAGCCTATGACAAATACTCAGGGGGAATCTGCTTTAGATTAGTATGTAATTTCAAATAACTAGACCAAATACCTCAAACACATCAGAAATAACTGTTTACAAAGACTTTCTGTCTTTATGACATTAGTCTGTTTTAGGGCCTCAACAATTTATTGTCACAAATGAGTAAAATGTTGTTGTTGTTTTTTTATTTAAAGTTACACATTTGTTTCTTTTATCTTACTTTGAAAACCTTTTTCAGCCGACTAATGTCATAAAGACAGAAAGTCTTTGTAAACAGTTATTTCTAATATTATTACAAATGCTGCTTTTATTGAGTTTTATTGAAATTTCCCAGTTTCTACATATATAGTCTATGCTTCTTATATAACGTATATATTCTATAACTCTTCTATATTTAAGGATTTCTTAACTTAGTAACGTTACATTTCATTTACATTGCACGCTGTTGTGAACACACACACACACACACACACCTTTAAAACTTCATAATTGTATTTATTCAATCTTTACATTGTATCTGTTCTTTAAATAATACGTTTGATATATATTCTGAAATGCAAGAAAATATTGGTCTTGGGTTGGTGTAGTATTTACTGAGATTATGCTGATTACTGAAAGTTTTAATTTACATTTTCTGTATTACATTTCTTTTCATTTTGCTCATATTCAGGATTTTCTAAAGTTCAGTCCATCTTGTGTCTCTCAAGCTGTCCCACAGCCCCCACCGCTTCTACAGATCGCTATCTCTCAACACATTCCATTATCCGGGGCTAGGGGGGCCCATGGCCTCAAACGTAAACAGAGCCGCTTCTTAAATTGAAAACAAACCCCACCTGTCATCAGTGCCCTGTTAACTCCGCCCCCAAATATTTAAATTCTTCAAACCAAACTCTAACGTGATAGGCTATTTCTTCAGTGCCCTGTCAACTCTGCCCCCAAATATACTAATTCTTCACCGATCCGAGGTTACTAAAGACGTAGACATCTCCTCGCCATCCCCACTAGCTCAAAAAGCTCCAGACTGACATAACCCTTGTCCATTTGAAAGAGGTAACAGCTTTGGCCTTGTTGAAGAGACAGCCTCGCGGATCTCGCTTAAGTAGAAGTATCTATGTTACTAAAGAATCGGGAGGGCTTTAATAGAACTCTTTTGGAGCTTCACTAGCGTAGGGAAAAATATCTATTTTTTCTAAAGAATCTGAAGGGTATACATAGCGCTCTTTTGGAACTTCACACGTATAGAGAAAATTAGATATTTACTAAAGAATCAGTCTGGCTTACAGACAAATCTTTTGGAGGGTTTGAAAAACAATTGAAGACCCCCACCACCCTGCACATTCCTTCGGAACCCATCAATATGGTAATTATTCTGTGACGTGGTACAAGCACCCCGCACCCCCTAGGAAGGCCCCCCACCCCCTAGGAAGCCCCCCCCCCCCAAGTTCAACTCAAGTTCAAGGTCAAAAGGTCAAATCTCCCCTTAACTCCCCTAGGAAGGCCCCCCCACCCCCTAGGAAGCCCCCCCCCCTCCCCGAGTTCAACTCAAGTTCAGGTCAAAGGTCAAATCCCCCGCAGCCCCCCTTCCGAAAAAGTGCCCTATATTACTACTTCAGCCCCCCCACAACAACCAAATCAAACCAACATATCTCTTTTGTTTGTGCTACGTTTGTGCTGGTTTGTGCCATTTAAACTAATGTTTCAGCTATTCTAATATTAGAGATATAACGAAATTAAATTTGAATTACATTATTTTTGCTGAAACTCCTATTGCATATGAATAACAAACACAGTAGGCTACAGTCCTAGTAATAACAGGATCAAAAAACAGGATCCAAAAACAGGATCGGATCTGGACTCAGTAGATCCAGATCATGAAAAGGCTTTGTACGAAGCGGATCAAAATCTGGCAGCACTGATGCAAGTGTGTGATCCGGGTATTGAACAGCGCTGCTGTGACTATGAGTCTCCTGTTAAACCAGGTGCCTGACTGGTGTTGTATCTGAACGCGGCTCTCCAGCTACAATGAAAGAGTGAATAATACAACTTTCAAAAAACTAACAGGATCCGGGACTTCATTAAGCTCGCCACCCTCGCGAATTCCACGGGTATATCAACACAGGCAAAAGCCTTCAGAGGTTTTTGGTGAGGAAGGTGTTCGAAAGCAGTGTATATTAACACCATGTACCATATTAATCCTCACAGACATGACTGATCCTGTAGTCAGAAGTGGGGGGGGCAACTTCACGGAGCTTCAAGCAGCATGTGTGCTACAGACTGCAACTCAGACTGCAACACAAAGCTCACAAAGACAACATCCAGAATGCTTTGCAAAGCAGCAGTAATTGTTTTTTCAGTGCATCCAGAAACATATCTGAACCATGGATAAAGCGTGGAGGTATAAATACATAGATTACAGAAGAGGACTCAGAAGTAAGACCAATAACACATCACCAGGTCCAGGATTGAAAACCACTGTTCTAAGCCATATATTAGGTTGTTTCAGAGAATCCTAGCAACACATGGACCTGCCCAGTGATGGCCACTACTGTACTTATGTTGTCTGAATTGAACCCACCTACATACCAGTTAAGCAGTGTGTGCTGGAAAGCCTGGTCCGAACATGGGTGAAGCAAGAGCACATACTTGACAGCTTTCCTATCTTTTTAAACTTTTTCAACAATTACTTACAAGTCTTGGGACCAGGTTTGGAGTTTACATGGCCAACATGGATTTTGCCAGGTGATTTGCCTTTTTCCCACTTCAGAAAACCATGCTGCTTAGCTACTCTAAATTACCTGTAGTCATGTGAGTGTGGTGTGTGTGTTATTGCGGCCGTGGTGGACTGGAATCCTGTCCAGGGTGTACCCTGTATTGCTGCCTGTGCCTGCCGGGTTAGGCAACAACTCACTGTAACCCTGCACTGGATGAGGCAATTATTGGAAGTGGATGGATGGATGGATGGATGGATAATTTAAAGTGGAAAATTAATAAAAATCACATTGTGTCCCTTATCTGCTGTGCGTTTTCACAGTACAAAGTGTACTAAAACCTAATCCAAAAACATCAGTATGGATTAGAAGCAAGTTATTGTTCCCAAAGCAAGCATCATGTTCTTATTTTTGTAATATTTCTCTATTTTATACGGTTTTTAATTCTCAATGAAACTGTTAAAATCCTTTGTTTTGAGACATTCCTCTTTGAATTTTGTAGGCTAATCCAGCTTTTTTCTCTAATTCTATATACAGGGTGATAGCATACTGGAGGGGATTTTTTCTCTAGGCTTGTCACACAACTCCCAGTGAACAAGAGTCATTAAGACCAATGACAACAACACATGCTCACAGCAGGAGGGGCCAGTAACCCATTCCCTCATGTACTTTGTATAAATGTAGGAACAATGTGATTATATATTCAGATAGAAGAGTTTTATATGTGCATGAGCATGATGAGTCAAAATGTTAGGCCTGTTTATCATAACATTTTTCTCCAGCTACACATAAAGCAAAAAAATATATATATATTGTGTGTGAACAACAGCAACATTGTATTGTATTTTCATAGTCATCTTTATTTTTCTATTTTATCTGAATTGTATATTATGTAATACATAATACACATAAAGACATGTTCACATGTTCATTATGTGTGCATAATTCAGTCAGATAAAAATATGTAATTGACTCCATGGAACAAACAGAAGTGCAGTACTGTTTCCAGTCTTCTAACTCCTCCTGCCCTAAGGAAGTGCGACCTACAGCAGTCTATGTGGTGATGTATATTTCTGCAGCAGCAGTGGTGATGCTGACAATGTGCGGAAACCTGATGGTGATAATTTCTATCTCTCACTTCAAGCAGCTCCACACACCAACCAACCTGCTTGTGCTCTCCCTGGCTGTGGCAGACCTTCTAGTAGGAGTAATTGTCATGCCATTTCAATTAATTATTCTAATAGAAAGCTGCTGGTATTTTGGACACCTTTTTTGTACAATTTATAATTTAGTTAAGTCTGTCCCAACTTGTGTTTCAGTTAATAATGTTGCACTGATAGCTATTGACCGCTACATTGCTGTGTGTGACCCACTACTTTATTCCACCAAAATAACAGTTAAAAGAGCCTGCTCAGTCATACTGTTTAATTGGGTGTTTTCACTACTCTACAGTTTGGCACTACTTTACTTCAGTGGAAATTTCACAAGTGCTGATGAATTTAACTCTTGCCTTGGAGACTGTATGCTTTTAATCAATGAAGTATGCATAATAATTGATTTGCTTGTTGAATTTATTATTCCTTGTTCTGTAATGATTGTACTATATGTCAAAATTTTTGTTGTTGTTAAAAGACATGTTAAAGTAATCAGTTGCCTTACAGATAATAGTAAGATTTCTATCACATCTGAAAGAAAAGCTGCAAAAACATTAGGAGTTTTAGTGTTTGTCTTTCTCCTGTGTTTGGTGCCATATTATATCTGCTCTCTTGTTTTTGCAAATGTAAGCAATTATTCTGTACTGATGGTTTTTTTATTATACTTAAATTCTACTGTGAATCCCATGATTTATGCCTTGTTGTATCCCTGGTTTCAGAAGTCTTTAAAACTCATGATAACATTTGAGATATGTAGCCCAGGCTCCTCATTGAGGAGTGTACATACAGAGTGCAATTAAAAAGATGAATTATACTGGCTAACAGACTCATCTTCAATGTATTAGTTCAGCCCATTAAGTCCTATTCCAACGATAGCTGTTTTTTTAGAATATGTGTTTTAGTTCAATTTACTTTTATACATTCTGTTTCATATTAAATGAAAGGGATATGAAAGTGTAGGGATAATTAAAACACTAATATATTTAACCCCATTCTGTCTCAATGTCCAGGGATTGCGGGGTCAGGTGGCAGCCCTACAGAGTCGCATATCTCAGATAGAGGTATATCTCCCAGCTCGGGATTCTGTACACAATAGCTTGTCTCTCGTTTCTTCACTGTAAGCTTTTTAGGGCCTTAATCATGCAGAGATGTTGTTACGTACCTGGATGCAACCATATATTATACAAATATTTACCATAATATGTGTGCCCTGGGTGGGTTATTATTATTTTTAATAATGTGTTTTCATTAGTGCTAATGCAGCAAAGCAGCCTGAGAGACAGCAAGCTATACCTGTTGTGAAGTCATGCATAAATTAACCGCAGCTTCCAGTGAGCTGGACTTTTCACAGAGGTGTCAACTTCAGAAGTGTAAAGACTTGAATTTATATAGAATTTTTATTTTTATTTTCCTTGTGTTGGATGTACCATATCTGAAATAAACAGTGCTCGTTCACTGGTGATTCTACATTTTTCTATTTAAAATTAAACGTAACACAGCCCTTCTAATTTTATATGAAACACTTTAAATATAATGACAATTTTAAGTCTACTGCCTTCTGTTTCAAAACATGATTATTGGTTATATATGTTTTTTGTTATTTTTTTTAAAGAAAAACATTGGTATAATAAGTACGAGTGGCTTAATTATTAATCAAGGAAGAAACAATGTAAGGACAGGACAATAAATACAAAATAAATAGAAATAACAAAAACGTGGAATAAATTGAGTCAGTTAAACAAGCAAATCAGTAATACAAAAAGATAGAAGTCAAAGAAAAAGAATAAGTCAAACAATGAATGAATGAAATTGACAAATTAATGCAAAAACATTATTAATATCAAATGCCAGGAAACATGATTATATTTACTTTGTATGGATGTTGGAGCCACATTAAATTTGAAACAAGTACAGTTGCCCCGCATCTTATGCTGACTTCACTTATACGGTCTCAGCTTTATGCAGTTGGCTCAAAATTATATTAATATTAATATTAATACAGATTTACAAAAACTATATTTTTAATGTTTATACTGCACACCAACTAAGTGCACAATTTTTAGTTATCGTACAGTATTCCGCTGAGACAAAGCATATATACATCATCATCATCATGGTGAGGACAGTAATAAAATAAAAAGTCTATAATGTAGATTTATAAGCAAATTACAGTACCTATATATTTATGCATAAGTATACAAACAATATGTTTTACTGGGATGTACGTAGGGTGCGATTGGTAGTGTTTATAAGAGTCGTCTTGGCTATACAAGGTTTTGGCTTTACATGGGGGGCCAGGAACGTAACCCTTACGTAAGCTGCGGGTCTACTGTTGTATACACTTCTACTTCAGTTACTGTAAGCATTCTATAGACCAAATCAGAATGTTTGTAAACAAAGGCTGTTGCTGCTCTTCGGGCTTGTGGTTGTAGTAGTGCTTATATACACTACCGTTCAAAAGTTTGGGGTCACTTAAAAATGTCCTTGTTTTTGAAATATATATTTTTTTGTCCATTAAAATAACATCAAATTGATCAGAAATACAGTGTAGACATTGTTAATGTTATAAATGACTATTGTAGCTGGAAACGTCTGATTTAAAATTGAATATCTACATAGGCCCGTTATCAGCAACCATCAGTCCTGTGTTCCAATGGCACGTTGTGTTTGCTAATCCAAGTTTATAATTTTAGAAGGCTAGAAAACCCTTTTGCAATTATGTTAGCACAGCTGAAAACTGTTGTGCTGATTAAAGAAGCAATAAAACTGGCCTTCTTTATACTAGTTGATTATCTGGAGCATCAGCAATCGTGGTTTCGTTTACAGGCTCAAAATGGCCAGAAACAAATAACTTTCTTCTGAAACTCATCAGTCTATTCTTGTTCTGAGAAATGAAGGCTATTCCTTGTGAGAAATTGTCAAGAAACTGAAGATCTCATTCAACACTGTGTACTACTCCCTTCACAGAACAGCGCAAACTGTCTCTAACCAGAATAGAACTGAGCAAGTGGACAAATACATTAGAGTGTCTAGTTTGAGAAACAGATGCCTCACAGGTCCTCAACTGGCAGCTTCATTAAATAGTACCCGCAAAACACCAGTCTCAACGTCAATAGTGAAGAGGCAACTCCGGGATGCTGGCCTTTACAAAGAAAAAGCCATATTTCAGACTGGCCAATAAAAAGAAAAGATTAAGATGAGCAAAAGAACACAGACACTGGACAGAGGAAGATTGGAAAAAAGTATTATGGACAGATAAATCTAAGTTTGAGGTGTTTAGATCACAAAGAAGAACATTCGTGAGATGCAGACCAAATGAAAAGATGCTGGAGGAGTGCTTGACGCCATCTGTCAAGCATGGTGGAGGCAATGTGATGGTCTGGGGGCACTTTGGTGGTGGTAAAGTGGGAGGTTTGTACAGGGTAAAAGGGATCTTGAAGAAGGAAGGCTATCATTCCATTTTGCAACGCCATGCCATACCCTGTGGATGGCACTTGATTGGGGCCAATTTCCTCCTACAACAGGACAATGACCCAAAGCACAGCTCCAAACTATGCAATAACTATTTAGGGAAGAAGCAGTCAGCTGGTATTCTGTCTATAATGGAGTGGCCAGCACAGTCACCGGATCTCAACCCTATTGAGCTGTTGTGGGAGCAGTTTGACCGTATGGTACGTAAGAAGTGCCCAATCAAGCCAATCCAACTTGTGGGAGGTGCTTCAGGAAGCATGGGGTGAAATCTCTTCAGATTACCTCAACAAATTGACAACTACAATGCCAAAGGTTTGCAAGGCTGTGATTACTGCAAATGGAGGATTCTATGATGAAAGCAATGTTTGAATGAAAAATCATTAAATATAACCTTGTCAATGACTATTTCCTATTCATTTTGCTATATGAGATGAGATGAGGTACATTACCGTAGTTTCTAAGAAAGCTATATAGTTCTTGTTTAAGTGCCTTTTGTTCTATTTTAGGAGTATTAGGAGTACACCTTTCCCCAGTGTACGAATTAAACTCTCAGCCATACCATTGGCTTGAGGCCAACAAGGAGTAATTTATCTGTGTCTGAACCCACGATAAGCAGCAAATTGCTGAAAATCATTACTTTGGAAAGGAGGGTTGTCAGTCTTAACCATTTTCTGCTCCAGTTGAAAAAAACAAATGCTCAACAAATACATGCAGCTTTTGAGCACTTTTTCTCTTCATATTTAATTACTGGTATAATCACTCTTTATTATATACACATTTTGAAAATTGTCTTTATATATTGCACTTTTTTTGACATTTTGATTTATCACTATCACATGTGAATTTGTTTAATTTGGGCACGTCTGTGTGTGAACAAGCAAACGCCTGCAGATAGTTAGCTGATTTAGAACTCGTTAACAACCTCCAAGACAAAGACTGGAAACCACTAGTGGTTTGATAATTGGGGAAAAGAATGGTAGGGGATCTCTGCCTTTTTAGGAGAGAGGAGAGCACATGAGAGGGGTGAAATGAACGTGGATCATTGAGCAGAGGATGAAAAGAGGGTAGAAGAAAGGGACACGGAATGTAAGAGGAACAAGACGGGCAAAAATAAAACACCAGCAACATCTAGGGGAGGAGACGGAGGTTGCAGGATGGCAGATCAGTGAACTGTAAGTCCACACAGGAAGTAACACAGGTTCTTTTATCCTCTCTTGCCTGCTGTTTTTACCTACAAAAAGATTGATTTAAGTTACTACTTCCTTAGTTTTTTTTGGCTTGTTAGTATTTTAAACTTTCAAGTTTTATCTAAGTTGATAATATATAGGATTTAACACTTTTCTGTCTTTTCTTTATATAGCTACTGGAGGTGCAGGACCAGACCATTAGGCTGCAGAGCTCGTTGACGTGAACCCTCCCCTGGCAGCCCTGAAAGGCAATCCTGGTCCTGCAGCAGACAATGTGGCATCAACATTTTCTTTCCTTTTAGTTTTTATTTGGTTCTTTGCACCCTAGCAAAGTGGTGGGTGTATTTGTTATTTGCTACTTTATGCCCTAGCAAATTAGTGGGTGTATTTTAAGTTGTTGGTTTTATGTGCCAGTTTTTAAATTTATTTGTATGGGTTTAAATTCATGTTCAAGCCTATTGTATAGTAAATAAACCCATCTTTTAAACTTGCAACTTGGTGCTGTCTGTCCCTGTGTTATGCTGGTCGCTGGTCTTACGTCCCACTGTTATTAAACAACTGTTAAACAATTAAACAACCTGTGTGTGTGGAAACATTAGTAGGTTGTAGACATGTGTCTTGGGTCCTAGTGCCCCTAACCACTAGGTGGTGTAGTTACAAATACTTTGCTGGGTGTGTCCTGTGACACCGTGACAAGCCAACAGCATGATGCATGGTAGTTTTCTATAGGAAGCCTGCTTGCAGCCATGCAACTGGAGTTAGAAAGGGGTAAGATTAAAGAGTTGAAAAGACTACAACTGTAAATGTTGGATTTAATAAAATTCTGTTCTGGAATTGTTGTAGGACATCAAGAAGTATTCAATCTAAATTAAAAGAGACCATAAGTGATCAGTTTTTATTTATGTAGCTACTGAATTGAATACATACTGTATCTGTTATTTATGATTTATTAAGCTAATGAAATGTTCTATCTAATACCTGCATAGTTTTGTGTGTTACCTGTAATATGCTTATGTGCCCATTTCGAGAGTTGAGATATGTTAATGCTTTATGCAATCTAATATGTATCCTGATATGTTCATGCCTGGTTTGTGATGTTTTAAACAGATGTGTTTATTGATTACATATATACAGTGAGGGAAAAAAGTATTTGATCCCCTGCTGATTTTGTATGTTTGCCCACTGACAAAGAAATGATCAGTCTATAATTTTAATGGTAGGTGTATTTTAACTGTGAGAGACAGAATAACAACAAAAACATCCAGAAAAACACATTTCAAAAAAGTTATAAATTGATTTGCATGTTAATGAGGGAAATAAGTATTTGATCCCCTATCAATCAGCAAGATTTCTGGCTCCCAGGTGTCTTTTATACAGGTAACGGTAAGGGAGTGCTCCTAATCTCAGCTCGTTACCTGTATAAAAGACACCTGTCTACAGAAGCAATCAATCAATCAGATTCCAAACTCTCCACCATGGCCAAGACCAAAGAGCTGTCCAAGGATGTCAGGGACAAGATTGTAGACCTACACAAGGCTGGAATGGGCTACAAGACCATCGCCAAGCAGCTTGGTGAGAAGGTGACAACAGTTGGTGCGATTATTCGCAAATGGAAGAAACACAAAATAACTGTCAGTCTCCCTCGGTCTGGGGCTCCATGCAAGATCTCACCTCGTGGGGTTTCAATGATCATGAGAACGGTGAGGAATCAGCCCAGAACTACACGGGAGGATCTTGTTAATGATCTCAAGGCAGCTGGGACCATAGTCACCAAGAAAACAATTGGTAACACACTACACCGTGAAGGACTGAAATCCTGCAGCGCCCGCAAGGTCCCCCTGCTCAAGAAAGCACATGTACAGGCCCATCTGAAGTTTTCCAACATCTGAATGATTCAGAGGAGAACTGGGTGAAAGTGTTGTGGTCAAAATCGAGCTCTTTGGCATCAACTCAACTCGCCGTGTTTGGAGGAGGAGGAATGACCCCAAGAACACCATCCCCACCGTCAAACATGGAGGTGGAAACATTATGCTTTGGGGGTGTTTTTCTGCTAAGGGGACAGGACAACTGCACCGCATCAAAGGGACGATGGACAGGGCCATGTACCGTCAAATCTTGGGTGAGAACCTCCTTCCCTCAGCCAGGGCATTGAAAATGGGTCGTGGATGGGTATTCCAGCATGACAATGACCCAAAAAACACAGCCAAGGCAACAAAGGAGTGGCTCAAGAAGAAGCACATTAAGCTCCTGGAGTAGCCTAGCCAGTCTCCAGACCTTAGTCCCATAGAAAATCTGTGGAGGGAGCTGAAGATTCAAGTTGCCAAACGTCAGCCTCGAAACCTTAATGACTTGGAGAGGATCTGCAAAGAGGAGTGGGACAAAATCCCTCCTGAGATGTGTGCAAACCTGGTAGCCAACTACAAGAAGCGTCTGACCTCTGTGTTTGTGTTTGTGTTTGTGTTTGCCAACAAGGGTTTTGCCACCAAGTACTAAGTCGAAGGGGTCAAATACTTATTTCCCTCATTAACACAAGCAAAGCACTTACTACCCAGGAACAAAAATTGTGTTACATAGTGTTATGATTTGTAATTATACATTTAATATTATAAAAGCATGCAATGCATTAAGATTGTTAACAAATTGTTAATTTATTTCAAGTGTATAACTAGGACAACTAATGGCTTTGATTTTCTACAGTGTAGGTGACGTAAAAAATCGAATTTATAAGGAATGCACAGGACCACAGTGAATCAATAAGATGTTTAGTAGATAATGGTAAAATAATAATATAGACAAAAATACAGAGGATCCTGGACTTAGCGAAGCCTCTGAGCCCTGAGAAAAACAGGTGCGTTTATTTATCACCACAGGACAGAGCAAAGAAAAAATCCATATATGTGATCAATTGAAATTAATTGATATTAATTAAATCAAATGTTTTGATAACTGAGTGTCCCTGTCTGCTGCAGACTTCTCAAGACACAGAAAGAAAGACAGAGACACACAGGCTCTGTATGTGTCAAAAATAATTAATTTGGATAAGTTCAATATAGTTGTTGATCAATACTATAAATATTTTGATGAAAACACAAATAGTCTGAATATAATCACTACAGCTAAAACACAGGTGCTAAAAAACACATTCAGTAAAACTATAGTATGATTAGGCCATTATTTTGACAGATGTCACTCCACATTTCAGTTCTCATCATTGACTGTCGACATCAGCAGAAGTAGCTCCCCCTGCATCATCACCTGGATTGCCTTTGACATCACTTCACTGACCAAGACATTTGAAAACATATGTTTTAATTGTGTGTTTACTGACAGTGCTGCCTTTAGATTGGTGCATTAATTTCTGTTTTTCTAAAACTGCAGTCTGTAAGTCAATCCCCTGCATAAAGGCTAAGGCTCGGGTCAAATCCATTTTTTGATGCACCACCATTTGCAAGTTATGAACTAGCTGCCCAGTGTTCACAATGTAGAAAGGTCATGAACTTATGTGATAATTTAACAAGGTACACATTTTATTAAAAAGTTGAAAAGATAAAAAAAAACGAAAACAGCTTGTATTCATATGAAACTACAATAAATATCCTTTATCTAATATATATATATATATATATATATGTATTTATTTATATTATATTATTTATATATATATATATATTATATGTATATATATATTTTTTTATTATTGGAAAAGTATCCTTATGATATTGAACTGTGGCATTTGATGTAACCAGTCAAATGTAATTTAAATCCAATGTATGTATGTATTAATTTATTTTAAAACTGTTTATTTAAATTTAAATAGCATTATACTAAACTATTAAATATGTAAACATTTGCTGTAAGTTAATTATATTTCACAACTTACCACGGACACTGATTAACAGGGATTGTTACTGTAGAAAGAAACAGTAAACAGTATATCTAGCTTTAGTAATATTATACACCAGGGCTTTTCAAACCGGTCCTGGAGTACCCCCTACCCTGCTGGTTCTCCTAGGTCTTAATTACTTAATTGAATGCTATATTGCTTTTTTAGATAAATTAAGGAATCAATTAAGCAATTAAGACCTTGCTTGGAACAAAAACCAGCAGGGCAGGGGGTTCTCCAGGACCGATTTGAAAACCCGTGCTATACACCGATCAGCCATAACATTATGACGACCTGCCTAATATTGTGTAGGTCCCCCTTTTGCCATCAAAACAGCCTTGACCCGTCATGGCATGGACTCCACTAGACCTCTGAAGGTGTGCTGTGGTATCTGGCACCAAGACGTTAGCAGCAGATCCTTTAAGTCCTGTAAGTTGCGAGGTGGGGCCTCCATGGATCGGACTTGTTTGTCCAGCACATCCCACACATGCTCGATTGGATTGAGATCTGGGGAATTTGGAGGCCAAGTCAACACCTTGAACTTGTGATTCATCAGACCAGGCCACCTTCTTCCATTGCTCTGTAGTCCAGTTCTGATGCTCACGTGCCCATTGTAGGCGCTTTCGGCAGTGGACGGGGGTCGGCATGGGCACCCTGACTGGTCTGTGGCTACGCAGCCCCATACGCAACAAACTGCGATGCACTGTGTGTTCTGACACCTTTCTATCAGAACCAGCATTAACTTTTTCAGCAATTTGAGCTACAGTAGCTCGTCTGTTGGATCAGACCACATGGGCCAGCCTTCGCTCCCCACGTGCATCAATGAGCCTTGGCCGCACATGACCCTGTCACCAGATTTCCTTCCTTGGACCACTTTTGATAGGTAATGACCACTGCAGACCGGGAACACCCCACAAGAGCTGCAGTTTTGGAGATGCTCTGACTCAGTTGTGTAGCCATCACAATTTGGCCCTTTTCAAAGTTGCTCAGATCCTTACACTTATCCATTTTTCCTGCTTCTAACACATAAACTTTGAGGACAAAATGTTAACTTGATACCTAATATATCCCACCCACTGACAGGTGCCATGATAATGAGATTATCAGTGTTATTCACTTCACCTGTAAGTGGTAATAATGTTATGGCTGATCGGTGTATAGGCAATTTATACATACTAACTGTTGCAAATAAATGTATAATATATGTTTTAAAAAAGATACAGAATTCCCATATATATCCATTATGGAAAAAAGTATTCAGTCATAGATAATATTATTAAAAATAAAACAATCCAACAAGTTGCATTTTTGTATTTGGAAAGTACAAACACTCTGGTGAACTATTTGTTTGTTACAATTGTTTAAATCAAATTTTATCAATGAGGCATAATCTTTAAAGTGGAGCAAATACATCACTTATGTCCAGATGTGTTTTTAGGTGAAATGTAACCCACATCAGATAGGAACAGATAGTCAAGGTCAATAATAATATGACAAATGGCAACAGACAATACTAAATTAAATGTATTGAGAACTATTTTTACTAGTAATAATAACAACATTAACATACTAAACATGAACTGTTCCCAAAGAAATATTAGCAAGTGGAACTTCAGTGTTATGCCAGCAGATGGCAGTGTTTTATAGCTTTGCTACAGGTATTATTTTTACTATGACGTATACTTCTAAACACCCCTCAAAATACCCACCTGCATTAATTGAAGTATATATTTCAAAAATATATTGCACACTCAGGAACTGGTTATAACCAGATGCTGAAAGTATATGTACAATCGTATGCATATTTATGTCTTTTATTAATGACCATAAAGTAAATAACTTTTATGTTAAAATTCCAGTTTAAAAACAATAAATTTGGCAGAGGGAAAATGTATATATGTTGCTGAATGAGGAGAAAATTACTGCCTGAAATTTTGGACTAAAGAGTAAAGACTAGGATTAACATAAAACATGTACATTCTACATAAATACTCATCTTTAGTATAGTGTCATGTTTCAATGTATTGTGTATATTTCTTAAGATTTCTGCCCGTAACATATACATATTATATAAATTATATAAATTATATAAACTATAAATTATAGTCATGGGGGTTTTGATGCAGTGTGAGGTTATTGCAAAACTGGTATACATAGGAATAGGAGCCTTTGTTTCTGTAAAAGGTTCCAAAATCCCAATTAACCATTTGGAAAATTAGTTAAACAGCCAATAACTTTGTACAATGGAAACGTCTTTCAGAAATTTTGCCAGATATTATAATATTTTCGCTTTTCTGAACCAACAATAGAAAAATGCATAAATTATGGGGTTGCAGGCTGAGGTAACCAAACCAAAAAAGTAACCAAACCAAAATGGCAGTTTCTATCAGTGTAGGTGGTACTGTATAATCAAGCATGGGGTTAAACAAGTTCAACAGGAAAAATGGAGTCTAGAGCAATAAGCAACATGAGAAACATAAGAAAGTTTACAAACGAGAGGAGGCCATTTGCCCATCATGCTCGTTTGGTGTCCATTAATAACTAAGTGGCCGAAGCAGTGATCCGGCACCTCTGAATTTAGATCCGGCACCTGTTTTGGGAGATCCCCAGTGCTTAATTTGCTGCTGGATCTCGGGTTTTGGGTTTTGAGTGTCTGTGTTCCGGTACATATTTCCGCCGATCCTGTTGCAAACCCGTCACCCCTCCCAACCCCCGCTCTCACATTTTTTTACCGTCGCCACCCCCCCCCTGGTTTTACGGGTTTTAATCGTCACCACCCACTCTCACATCCTGCACTGTTCTGGGACCAGCGCCTGCCTCGTCACCCCTCCACTCTCATATACACTTTGTGTTCCGGCACCTTCGGATTTACAAATTAAGCACTGGATCCTAGGATCCTCTCCAGTCTATTTTTAAACTTCAACCACATTTCTGAGTAGTTTGTTCCAGATTGTGACAACTCTCTGTGTGAAGAACTTTCTCCTGTTCTCTGTCTTGAATGCCCTGAAGCCCAATTTCCATTTTGTCCTCTGGTGCGTGTGTCCCTGCTGATCTGGAAAAGCTCCTCTGGTTTGATGTGGTCAATGCCTTTCATGATTTTGAAGACTTGAATCAAGTCCCCACGCAGTCTTCTCTGTTCCAGGGTGAAAAGGTTCAGTTGCCTTTCCGAGTAGGACATTCCCCTCAGATCTGGAATAAGTCTGGTTGCTCTCCTCTGAACTGCCTCTAGAGCAGCAATATTTTTACCGAAGTGTGGAGCCCAGAACTGTACACAGTATTCCAGATGAGGTCTAACTAGAATACCACTAGTCTGAACATTACTTCCCTTGTTTTAAATTCTACACTTTTGACAACGACAGTATATATACATATATATATATATATATATATACATATATACATATATATATATATATATATACATATATACACACATATATATATATATACATATATACACATATATATATATATATATATATACATATATATATATATATATATATATATATATATATATATATACTAACATTCTGTTTGCCTTTTTTATTGCTTCCCCACATTGTTTGGATGGAGAAAGTGAGGAGTCCACATAGACTCCTAGGTCTTTCTCATGCGATACTTCATCTAATTCTATTCCTCCCATAGTGTAATTATAGTGGTCATTTGTGTTACATGCATGTATTACCTTGCACTTGTCCACATTGAATTTAATCTGCCAGGTGTCGGCCCACAACTGAATGTTATCTAAGTTCCTTTGAATAGCCTGTGCTGCCGAGATTGTATCTGCTGAGCCACCTATTTTAGAATCATCTGCAAATTTGACAAGTTTGCTAACTATCCCAGAGTCCAGATCATTAATATAGATTCGAAAAAGCAAAGGCCCTAGTACTGATCCCTGTGGAACTCCACTAACATTAGTAAGACATGATCTGCCTTGTCTAAACCCATGTTGACTATCTCCAAGAATATGGTTTTCATTAAGATGCTTCTCTGTTTTCTGTCTAATAATTCTTTCCAACATTTTACAGGTGATGCAGATGAGACTGATTGGTCTGTAATTTCCTGACTCAGTTTTGTCCCCTTTCTTGTGGATTGGTATGACATTTGTCATCTTCCAGTCAGTTGGCACATCCCCTGTTCTAAGTGTCATTTTGAATATTTGAGTTAGCAGCCTATAAATAATTTCCCTCATTTCCTTAAGTACTGTTGGAAATATACCATCTGGCCCAGGTGATTTGTTTGTTTTTAATTCTGCTAGTCCCTTTAGTACCTCCTCCTCATTTATCCTGATCTCTCTTAGGGTTTGTCTGGACTGATTGTTAACCTGTGGCATGTGATCTGTTTTTTCTTTTGGTATAAACATCTGTGAAATATTCATTTAGAACATTTGCCACATCTTGTTCGTTTTCCAAGATACTTCAATTTTTGCCGTTCATCTGTTTCACTTCCTCCTTTATTGACCTCTTGCTGTTGTAGTATTGAAAAAAGCTCATTGCATTATTTTTAGCTCCAAGAACTATGTTTCTTTCTATTTCCCTCTTTGCTTTCCTGATTCCTTTCTTAAGGTCTCTTTACAGTTCAACATATTCTTTGTATTTTGTTTAATTCCTATCCCTTTTGTATGCACTATACAACAAATTTTTTCTCTTGATATTGTTTTTCATACTTCTATTAAACCATTTGGGCCAATGCGTTTTGGTCTTCAATTTGCTAGCTTTTGGTACAAATTTTTCCTGAGCCTTAAATAGTATATTCTTACTTAGATATACTTAAACTCTAAGTTAAACTCAACTTAAACTCTAAGTTAGCCTGTGGGTGATGCTATGGCAGGTATCAGGTTATGCGCTGCGCCAGAGCCACAGCTGAGAGAGCAGAGGATGGAGGGAGAGGGAGAGAGATTGTTTTCTGTGGAGAGTGGGTGCCACATCTGGATTAGTTTGTTTTACATTGCTTGGAAAAAAAAAAGATCAACAAATAATAAAGTACCTATCTTACTCAAATTGTAGTGCTTTGTAAGCCTTTGTAAGGCAGTGCGGGCCACCACTACGTCACGTTTGTATCGTTTTGAAATCCAAATAAAGTAGTATATTTATGACAACTGCTTATCAATGTTACTCCTTTAAACATTGTTGATATGTATTTATTGCAGTATATTTTTATTTTTAAATTAAAATGTAGCATGTGCAACTGTGGTTAATTGGGTCTTGCGGTCCAGGCACTTACTTGGCACTTATTTTAGGAGGACAAAAGTAACCTTGTTTTTACATACTTTTTGACATACAATTTTGTTACATGTATGTTACATACATAGCTTTAACATGGTGCTTCTCATAGCAGTCACATAGCAATACACAATTCCCAAAGTTATATATTATAATGATGATTTTGTCACACCAGTTGCCTACCGATCAATCCCATCCCTCAGCTTCTGAACATTTCCAAACACAGTATTAACAGACTGTGGTTTTAAAATTAAGATTCTTGAAAGAAGAATTATTGTATTATTAATTGTTGGACTATTACTCTCTAAGTGACCCAACATAGGTCTCAGCAGAGTTGGTTTTAAATTAATTAGCTTTTTCAACCACTCCTGAACCTGTAACCAAAACAGAGCTGCCTGGGGACGCTTGATGCCCCATATATATGATACCACCAGAAGCTGATATCTTGTTCTGTTTATTGGAATATGTTTTAACCAATTCTGCTCTTTAATGTAAGGCAGACAAACAAGTTAACTTCCTCCCCCCTCACCCACTCGCCTGCTGCATTTCTGTGATAAGGCCACAGTTGGTTGGTTGTAACTTTGGAGTGAGCAAACCTTCCCGTATACTTTGTCTATCTGCAAATGTGACATCATTCCATCATTATTGTTCATATCTTTCATAAAAAATACACCCTTATTGCATTGTTTTCCCCATAAAGTTTTTTCTACAGTGAGGGAAAAAAGTATTTGATCCCCTGCTGATTTTGTACGTTTGCCCACTGACAAAGAAATGATCAGTCTATTATTTTAATGGTAGGTGTATTTTAACAGTGAGAGACAGAATAACAACAAAAAAATCCAGAAAAACGCATTTCAAAAAAGTTGATTTGCATGTTAATGAGGGAAATAAGTATTTGACCCCTTCAACTTAGTACTTGGTGGCAAAACCCTTGTCGGCAATCACAGAGGTCAGACGTTTCTTGTAGTTGGCCACCAGGTTTGCACACATCTCAGGAGGGATTTTGTCCCACTCCTCTTTGCAGATCCTCTCCAAGTCATTAAGGTTTCGAGGCTGACGTTTGGCAACTCGAACCTTCAGCTCCCTCCACAGATTTTCTATGGGACTAAGGTCTGGAGACTGGCTAGGCCACTCCAGGACCTTAATGTGTTTCTTCTTGAGCCACTCCTTTGTTGCCTTAGCTGTGTGTTTTGGGTCATTGTCATGCTGGAATACCCATCCAAGACCCATTTTCAATGCCCTGGCTGAGGGAAGGAGGTTCTCACCCAAGATTTGGCGGTACATGGCCCCGTCCATCGTCCCTTTGATGCGGTGCAGTTGTCCTGTCACCTTAGCAGAAAAACACCCCCAAAGCATAATGTTTCCACCTCCATGTTTGATGGTGGGGATGGTGTTCTTGGGGTCATAGGCAGCATTCCTCCTCCTCCAAACACAGCAAGTTGAGTTGATGCCAAAGAGCTTGATTTTGGTCTCATCTGACCACAACACTTTCACCCAGTTCTCCTCTGAATTATTCAGATGTTCATTGGCAAACTTCAGATTCTTGAGCAGGGGGACCTTGCGGGCACTGCAGGATTTCAGTCCTTCACGGCGTAGTGTGTTACCAATTGTTTTCTTGGTGACTATGGTCCCAGCTGCCTTGAGATCATTAACAAGATCCTCCTGTGTAGTTCTGGGCTGATTCCTCACCGTTCTCATGATCATTGAAACTCCACGAGGTGAGATCTTGCATGGAGCCCCAGACCGAGGGAGACTGACAGTTATTTTGTGTTTCTTCCATTTGCGAATAATCACACCAACTGTTGTCACCTTCTCACCAAGCTGCTTGGCGATGGTCTTTTAGCCCATTCCAGCCTTGTGTAGGTCTACAATCTTCTCCCTGACATCCTTGGACAGCTCTTTGGTCTTGGCCATGGTGGAGAGTTTGGAATCTGATTGATTGATTAATTAATTCTGTGGACAGGTGTCTTTTACACAGGTAACGAGCTGAGATTAGGAGCACTCCCTTTAAGAGAGTGCTCCTAATCTCAGCTCGTTACCTGTATAAAAGACACCTGGGAGCCAGAAATCTTGCTGATTGATAGGGGATCAAATACTTATTTCCCTCATTAACTTGCTAATCAATTTATAACTTTTTTGAAATGTGTTTTTCTAGATTTTGTTGTTGTTATTCTGTTTCTTACTGTTAAAATACACCTACCATTAAAATTATAGACTGATCATTTCTTTGTCAGTGGGCAAATGTACAAAATCAGCAGGGGATCAAATACTTTTTTCCCTCACTGTATGTATTAGTATATTTGAGTTGAACCATATAATGTGTTGTGATATCTGTTCTGGCTTTTTGGGCAGGTGAAATTGAAATTATTATTATTAATTTCTTAGCAGACGCCCTTATCCACGGTGCAAAAACACAGTGCAGTTCAAGGCAACCAACTCTGTTTACAAAAAGGAGATAACTTAACAAAAAACTCTTCAAATGCACTGAAAATGGTCATTTGCAGTCTGTATAAAGGCAAGCAGGCCATTTTTAAATAAGGGCTGGGCCTTTCTTTTTAATGTGCTGGAGAACCTATCTCGGTTATGAAATAATGTTTGTGTTTCTGAAGCTTTTAGTGTAAGATTTTGTGCTTTAAGATTCAGTAATTTCAGCCTCCAGACTCAGCTTTGTTGTACAGATCAGCCCATTGAATTCTATCAGGTTTACTGTTCCACTTTAAAAAAATATGTTCTGCTCATATCATTTAAAGAAAGATTCACCTGGAGTAGGCAATGACATAATAAAATAAGTAAACTCTGATAATATTAAAGAATTTAGAAGTGTAATTTTACCATACATTGTTATTTTTTTACCTCTCCATGGTTGCAAGATCTTGTCTATTTTTGCTAATTAACTATTCCAATTTATTGTTGTAAGTTAATTCATTCTTGGGGGGAGATGAACACCATGTCCAGTCCCCATTGTATGGGTAAACAACAGGGTTAATGTGTAGGTTGTATTTTTTAATGATCCAATATGTAGTACATTTTTACCCAACCTCTGTAACACCGGATTTCACCTGACCTCAGGCTTCATTTTATGAGTAGAACTAAAAGTCATCAATGAGATTTTATATTATCCTGTTAGTATGGGAGAGCTGTCTGTGTAGGCCTGTCTGCCTAGATTTGCAGTGGCTTGGACTTTAAAAGTTGTGAAGTTAGTTGCCATGCCCGTCTAAACAATAATCATCATCAATTCCTTCCAATTCATGTTGATTACTGTGTGCATCAAATGCCAGCAGCTGACATGTTTCATATGGAGACAATTGTTTCAGTTAAAGGAAAATATGTGAGAAACAAAGAGAACTGTAGTGATTTATTTAACCTCTGTTTTAATTTCATAGAGTATGTTACTCCACAAAAAAGTGTACTAATAGTGTGATTGTGTTATACGATTGGGATGATTTAGCACACAGCACATTGAGTCCTACTTCTTATTTGATTTTGTAATGGTACCACAGTGATCCAGCTGCTTCTGAAGAGACTCTGCTCTATTCTATCCATACATCGTATGGTGTTATTCGTTTTCAGAACCTGTTTATGGGTTCAAAGGAATAAATGTGCCTAAGCTAGATCTTTCTGTGGATACCTCAATATAAACATGATGGTTGAAATATGTAAACATGTTTAAGGTGTTTGAAGCTATAAATAGGCCCCCTGTAGTTGAAATAACTAAATACATGTTTTGTTTGTATAGAGGTGGAAAGACAACCCCAAACACCCATTACACAAGATCCCTTTGAAATAATAAAGTGCAAAATACTAATATTTGAGACTAAGGATATTTTAAATTACGTATATAGCCAATAATACAGCTAAACAAAAATGCACTCCTTATTGCCTAGGGCCTTGGTCTGTGATACAAACCAGAGGTGCTCTTAGAGGCGCCTGCTCTGCCCTCTGAAGGGGTTTTGATAGGCGGCTAGACTTGGGGTTGGGGCCCTATCCGCGACTGATGCTTATTACCGATCGCTGTGTTCAGAGCTCTCTCATATCAAACCCCTGATCTGATATGCATGTACAGACCTTTTTCAGGATGCTAAACCACAAAGAAAACTTTAAAACAAAAAAAATAATAAATAAATCGTAGTTCAAGCTTATGTAATGAGACAGAGTTTTCACAATCAAGTTTTGTGACTTTTTAACACACAGACACAGTTAGATCACTTCCACCTGGGCTGTGGTCACCCGGACTGAAAATCTTTGTAAACCTTTATTTCTGATGTGTACCCTCTGATGTGTTGTTATTCAGCATCATGATTTATAATAATTACATTTGTCATTTAGCAGATGCTCTTATCCAGGGCAACTTACTGTCACAGTCTCCCCTGCTTCTACCTTACTCCACCACCAGAGGTCTCCATCTCCCAAATACTAACTCTAGTGCTTCTCCTTTCCTTTGTCCAGTTCAACCAGTTCTTCCCTTCCAGGTGCACCTGTTCTGTCCTCCTCTCCTGTCATTGGTTAGTCATTCATTCACCTAGTTCAAACCCTCTTTGCTATGAGGGTATTTAAACCCCTCTGTTTCCTAGCTTCTTCACAAAGTCTTGCATTCTCTTTTGGATCAATTCTGAGCCTTGTTTCTTGTTTGCTTAACCATGTATTTGACCTTTTGCTACCCTCTCTCGTTTACCCCTTTTTGGATCTCTCTACTAGCCTGATCAATTGACCTTGTTATCTCTCTCTTGTTTTGCCCTTATTGGATTATCTGCTTCATATCTAAGCCTGCACTTGGATACTTTCCTTTGGTCCTTGAGGAAATCACACTTACATTATTTGTACCCATTTATACAGCTGGGTATTTTACTGGAGCAATCTAAGTGAAGTACCTTGGCTCAAGGGTACAATAGCACTGCCTACCCACAACTTGAACCCACAACCTTCCAGGTATGAGTCCAGAGCACTAACCACTACTCCACAGTGCTGCCTACTAATAATGCATCTGATTAAGGTTGAATAATACAAAATAAAAAATAAAAATAAATTTTTGATCTTTGTTAAAATTAACCTTTGTCTTTAGCATGTATTTTACTGGTAAGTCAAATCCCGCTTAAAAGATAGCTTTTACATCGGGCCCAAAAGCCCTATATATCCCAACAGTTTAAAATTGGTGGTCATATTGTTTAAAATACATGAGCTGAATTAAACAACAAATCATTAAGTTTTAATTAAACATGTTGTTAAAAAGCAATACATATGGCACCATACTTCTTGAGAGACCATAAAAACTTATATTGTTGAGGCTGAACTTTTAATTTAAGGGGTAATGCAGATAGATGATTGGGTAAGTAAGTTTACTATGATGTGTAATGTGTGATGATAGCTCATTCTTCTAAAAGCCTGAGAAATGTTGTGAAACACTCCAGACAATGCCTGGTGTTGTATTTTGAATAATGTTCAACCAGGCTTAATAGCCATGTCCGTTCATTAACTGTATCGCCATGAATTCAAGCTAACCATTAAGATGCTACTTATTGTTACAATTACTAATCTGTTAAATCTCATAGTCATTTAATTTTAAACCCCACTTAAATGCCACTTTACACTCACAGAAACCTTTCTTCCTGAACAGGTGGTGGGTGGTCATCAGTTTAGGTCCTCTTTAAGTTATTTGTAATAAAAATGTAAACTGAAATTAATCTTTTAAAGCACAAACATTTTATTTTATTTTCCTTTAGTTTACTGATCCTGTAAATAAATGATAATACTTTATAAAACAAAAATAAAAACATCAAGACCTTACAGTTCTCACATGTTTCTGTACAGCCTTAACAGTGTTAATGCTGAGAATTAATACAACTGTCTAACTAACTAGACAGACACCCTGCATTTTAACTGTTTTAGTGTTACATTTTACTTTCCTGTCAACTCTGAAGGATCTGTGTCATGGTGTTAAGATAATAGAGCGGCTGTGAATGTGCGGGGCCGGATTCCTTGCAGCTTTTAACCTTTTGGTCTCGACAGGCTGGTCTCGGCAGAATGGGTGAATGAGAATCTGTAATGCAGTTTTAAACCCTAGATGACTACGCCCTGTTATGCTGTTATGTCCTAGCTTTTGATTTGACCTTCACTATATGTTTTAAAAAAAAAAAAACTTTATGTTATCAACAGACTGCATACACTTAAAATGGTAGACCAAATGCCTAAACTTGGCTGTTGAAACAGAGAAGGGCATTAAGAGGCTTCTGGAGATGCCTGAGCTCAGACCCCCAACCCATACAGAGCCACTTAAACTCCTTTTGAGGAAACCTAGGAGTAATAAAATGCCTCTGATATATGCAATAAGCCCACAAACTATTTTATACAATTCATTAAGGATTGTGAAAAATGAATATAATGCAGAACCAATTTCTGTTTTCTGTGTATGTTTTGTTACAACTGGAATTGACTTGGATATAGAAATTACATTTTATAAAGCATATCTCAAATTTCAACATTTGTAGCAAAATAGTCAAATCTATCACATCGATATAATGTCATGTATTTCAGTGCACTGTGTATAATTCAACACAATTGTAAATTACTTAGATATAGACAATGAGTCTTATAAAGCAGTTTGCAAAACTGAACATTTGATGTACAGCTAGTGTCTCGCATATCTGTACAATATCACCCGTTTCTATCTACTGCGCGTGATTAATGAAGACTGTTGCATTTTTTACTCTTAATTTGAATGTTCGAAAAGGGTCTTTTGAAGAATTGGAAAATCAGAAGTGTTTCTCTCACTTGTACTACAAGAGACACTTATTTGCAAAAATTGTGTAAAATTGTAAAAAGGAAGACTTAAAGTCAGACACCCAGATAAGAACTTCATAGAATTTATACAGAATATCATTTAGAGATGTTACTGAATTATGTTACTCAGACAGGGTAGAAGTGCCTGACTGCTGGATTTGTACAGGATTTCCGGTGATAAAATTTCAGTCATTAGGGGGTCTAGTTTTGTGTTGCTTGATGGAGCTGTATGGTTCTCTGAAAAGAGGGTGTGCAGGGGGAGGGAAGAGTTGTTGCATGTGTTTTACACATAGAATCAGAAAACTGGGTGTGCAAGGGGGAGAGAGACAGACAGACAGAACTATACAACAACATGTTATATATTCCATTCAAATAAATATATATAGATAGAATATTTATGCAGAGCTGATATGTAATTTATTGTATTTAAATTTCTGACAAGACCGCAGGTCTTTCAGGCCCTCCTGTCGGTCCTGCGAGAGCAAGCGGTAGAGGAACCGCAGAAAAGGTAAAAGGAAAATATGACCTTATGCAAGAAGTAAGAATCTAATTTGTGCGGATGGCTGTATGCGGCTGTGTGCATTCATCCCCTACGCGGACACCACCTTATGCTCTGAGGCAGAGTGATATTGTACTCAGTGCTGTCATTCCATTGATGACTCACAATGTGCTGTGGCATCCCACTGGTATTAAGTGCCGCTAGGGGAATATATACACCGATCAGCCATAATATTATGACCACCTGCCTAACATTGTGTAGGTCCCCCTTTTGCCGCCAAAACAGCCATGACCCGTCGTGGCATGGACTCCACTAGACCTCTGAAGGTGTGCTGTGGTATCTGGCACCAAGACGTTAGCAGCAGATCCTTTAAGTCCTGTAAGTTGTGAGGTGGGGCCTCCATGGATCGGACTTGTTTGTCCAGCACATCCCATAGATGCTCGATTGGATTGAGATCTAGGGAATTCGGAGGCCAAGTCAACACCTTGAACTCGTGATTCATCAGACCAGGCCACCTTCTTCCATTGCTCTGTAGTCCAGTTCTGATGCTCACGTGCCCATTGTAGGAGCTTTCGGCAGTGGACGGGGGTCGGCATGGGCACTCTGACTGGTCTGTGGCTACGCAGCCCCCTACGCAACAAACTGCGATGCACTGTGTGTTCTGACACCTTTCTATCAGAACCAGCATTCACTTTTTCAGCAATTTGAGCTACAATAGCTCGTCTGTTGGATGGGACCACACAGGCCAGCCTTCACTCCCCACATGCATCAGTAAGCCTTGGCCGCCCATGACCCTGTCGTCGGTTCACCGCTTTTCCTTCCTTGGACCACTTTTGATAGGTACTGACCACTGCAGACCGGGAACACCCCACAAGAGCTGCAGTTTTGGAGATGCTCTGACTCAGTCGTCTAGCCATCACAATTTGGCCCTTGTCAAAGTCGCTCAGATCCTTACGCTTGCCCATTTTTCCTGCATCTAACACATCAACTTTGAGGACAAAATGTTAACTTGATACCTAATATATCCCACCCACTGACAGGTGCCATGATAACGAGATTGAAGACTCTGTATAGGATGTTGAAGAAAGTGTTTTGTGATAATTATATAATGTTTTATATTAATACTAGCATTAGAAGTAGTTTGTATACAGACTGAGCAGATTAGATTTAGCAGGACAAGTAAAGGGTCAACAAGGTCGATTTGTTAGAGACTCCTGTCAGTAATGAAAGATTACACAGTGCTGAAATAGCCTACAGATGTCTGCTGAGAATTTGTTTATGACTTAATCGTTTCTCAAGATAGGCAGAAATTGTTTCTGTTAATGAGCGATTGACACTAGGTAAATGACGACCATGGGATCGCATCTTCCTAGTGCACATCAAAGACGGACATCTGCTTTGGATCCATCACCTCTTCACGGGAGGACAGATCGTAAAACGGACCCGGACCTGTATCTTCTCATTGGATGAACGGCCATAAGATGTTACATCATTTTTCCTATAAAGCTGTACTCATGTTTGTAAACATTAAGTCTCACTGAAGGAATTATTCCTGACGTGGCGCTTCCGAGCGGCTTGATTAAAGTTCTATTTGCTTTATCTCCGCGACTTCTCCACTTATTTCCGAGATGGTTCTACAGAAATTATCAGTGTTATTCAATTCACCTGTCAGTGGTCATAATGTTGTGGCTGATCGGTGTATATATTTTTGTTAGTGTGATTTTAAAGGTAGTCGATGTCCTCCTCATGCAGACTTCTTGACTTGAGAGGGACAGACTGGCAGTCAGAGACAGTGGAGGTAGACAGGGAAGTGAGGGATTTTATAGCACTAATTATTATGCATTTCAGGCATATCAGCAAAGCACAGATTACTATTATTATTATTACTATTATAACACAATCCCTTGAAACATCAAATATCGCCAATGTCCCATTATCCCTTTTAACCACCCAAACACCCCCCAATCCTCCCCAGGGTTCTGAAGCTTTGTGGCTTCACTGCGGATGTGAGCTGCTAGGTTCAGGATGTGCTCCGAATTGTCTGGTATATAGGTGCAGCATTCCTAGCCTATGAGAGCAAATGTTCCTCCCTGCACAGCCAGCAGGTAGTCCAGAGCCATTGGATTCTGGAGGGTTACAGTTCGGATGGCGATCATTTCAGTGGTGATATTGGACAAGGCCTCGGCAGTGTGGTTTTCTGTGGCTTCTAGAATGGGTGCAATTGTTTTGAATTCTTGAGTGTTTCAAGCCACTCCAAAATTAGGAAACAAAATCATAAAGAATCAAGCGGTCTCTGATATTTATCTCATGTGTAGGTGTGATGTAGGTTTCCCAGGCAGTTTTAAAGAATGTATAATGGTGGGAATGAGATATCCCATATACACTCACCTAAAGGATTATTAGGAACACCATACTAATACTGTGTTTGACCCCCTTTCGCCTTCAGAACTGCCTTAATTCTACGTGGCATTGATTCAACAAGGTGCTGAAAGCATTCTTTAGAAATGTTGGCCCATATTGATAGGATAGCATCTTGCAGTTGATGGAGATTTGTGGGATGCACATCCAGGGCACGAAGCTCCCGTTCCACCACATCCCAAAGATGCTCTATTGGGTTCAGATCTGGTGACTGTGGGGGCCAGTTTAGTACAGTGAACTCATTGTCATGTTCAAGAAACCAATTTGAAATGATTCGACCTTTGTGACATGTTGCATTATCCTGCTGGAAGTAGCCATCAGAGGATGGGTACATGGTGGTCATAAAGGGATGGACATGGTCAGAAACAATGCTCAGGTAGGCCGTGGCATTTAAACGATGCCCAATTGGCACTAAGGGGCCTAAAGTGTGCCAAGAAAACATCTTTTCTGTGAGTGTGGTAAAGAAATGAACTTCTCATTTATGTCATTACAGTGAACTAATTGGAATACATAAAGTATACACCTAACAATTGCTTAGAATGAAATGCTTTTCTTTATGAAATGTAAGATTAGTGCTCAAAATAATTAGACACCTATATTTCTACCTGGGCTTGATTATGTTGACAGTTTATGGCTGTGCCATTAATCCAGATTTCACATTGTTCTCTGTGGGTTGGTTTCACAGAGCATGATTAGCACTAGTAAGTTTAAGTACATTGCTCAGAATATGGCACTCACCAATAGTCTAGATGGCGGCATCACTTACTATTCTGACAGCCGGAAGTCCCGCCCTCCCTACGTACCATAGACCGGAAGGCCCACCTCACCTTCCGGTTACCCCCACCTTTGAACCGGAACTTCTCTCTCCTTCCCAGCACCCCCAGGGTTACCCTTTGCCCCTCCCTTGTCAGCCAATCTTGGATGATATCGGCCATATTGGATGTCAGCCATCTTGGTTGATATCGGCCATCTTGGATGTCAGCCATCTTGGCTGATATCGGCCATTTGTAAGGTCATAGGTCATCTGGTAAGATGGTAGCCATTTTGTTAGGGTGACATCCATCATGGTGAGGGTCTGAGGGTACCTTACCCTACTGGTGTGGAGGTGTAATGTTTAATAGCATAAACTGTGTTTTTTTATGGTTATATTGTTTTATGAGACTGTTTTAGTAAAATAAAAAAAACAAGTTTTAAATACACACATACATATTAGGTTATAATGTTTTATGAAACTGTTTAAGTAAAAAAAAAAAAAAAAACAAGACTCAGTAAAATATGTGTCAATGTCAGTCTTTTATTGTGACCAATCTAAACATGACAACATGGTATCAGGTCAGAAGTAGACAGTGAGCTTAGATACTGACACGGGTGACCAGTGATCTCCCATGCCCAACTCCTACAGCAGACAGGAAGAAACAGCTGAACTGTATTGCACAAGCAACACCCTCAACCTGTTTATTTGCAAGGGCAGCGACACAGATCATTGCTATTTTGTCTAGCACAGTGTAAAAATTGGACTTGGTCATGATAGGGATAGTGTTTCCAAAAGAACTCTGGAGAACTTTTTGAACAGCTGTAAAAGCAGATACACCAGGCTGTGGATCTTTATACAGCATTCTCTTGAGCATACTGGGGAGGGCATCCACTGTTTTCACAATATCCTCAACTAGCAATGTCACATTAGGATTACCAGTATCATACAAATCACCAAACTTGTGAGCTATTAGAGTGAGGATGGCATCTTCAAGCAGAGATTCCTCAAACATACGTATACGTAAACCCACGGCAGCAGGAGTTTTCTTTCTCTGAAAAAAAAAAAAGTCTTATTGCACAAAAAATGTTCATCAGACATTAGGAGAGCGTCCCTGAGGCTCAGAGGAGGAGCGCTGACACCACTCTTTTGATAAACATACAAAGAAGAAAACATGCATTTAAATTCACTTTGCATTGAAATTCATATATACACACGTACGGCCTAACATGTAAACACGTGGTGGTAAGTTTTTTGTAAAAAATCTAAACACGTTTTTTAAAGTAAAATAAATTGTTACCTCTTTTGGGTCCCTGTCTTCCGTCCGTCTTGATTTTGTGTTAGATGCACCTGCATCTTCATCAACAGTGCCAATGCCTTCATCTTCATCAGACATCTGGGCAGCTTCACCAGGGCTCAGGGGAGGTATTCCTACACATGTCTGTTGATAAACATACAAAGAAGAAAACATGCATTTAAATTAACTTTTCATTAAAATTCATATATACACACATACACCCTAACAGCATGTAAACACCGGCATAAGTTTAAAATTAATAATAATATTCTAAACACATTTTTTAAGTAAAATAAAGTGTTACCTCTTTTGGGTCAATGTCTTCCATCCGTCTTAATTTTGTGTTAGGTTAGGGTGTCTTCTTAGCAGGTGTAGCCATAGTGCGCTATGGGAGTTTCCTCCGATTACCGCAGACCTGTTCTGTCCCGAACGGGTGACATGTTTCCTGCCTTTACCAGCGGGTCTCTTTATACTGTAAATGGTGGGCAGTGGCTCTACAGAGGAGGCGGGGTGTGGGCGGGGTTGGGGGGCGTGTATGGGGACACGTGGGTCAATGGGGGCAGTGGCTCTACAGAGGAGGAGGGGTGTGGGCGGAGTTGGGTGCGTGTATGGGGTACAGCCAGCATTTGTACCCATTAGGCTCGTGTCCAGAACAAATATGTGATAACAATTTTATCTCTCCAAATGGTCACCTCACCCAGTGTGTACACGTTGTTTTGAACACGAGACCATGACCATAGCATGCATAGATACAGATGTCTGTGGGAGATAAACTCTATCGGAGTGAAATAGACACCCCAACATACCGCCCCAACTGAATTCTGTAATGAGAACAACATTTTTGGCAGTTTCCTGGTATGTAATGTTGGATACAATTTTGTGTGATTCTTAGAAAAATTAGTAGTGAGATAGTGAGAGAAACCTTTGTCCAGCAGGGGGCATCGAACTGTATTTGACAGTCTCTTTCTTTTCCTTGCAGGGAGCTGATCCATCAGGCCAGACCAGACGAGACGGGGAGGTGCCAGTTGACAGAGCTGCAGAGTCCTGGGTCCTTGGAGCGGTCCGGAGGCCAAGGCGAGTGGAGATTGGGACGGACCGGGAGCGACAGGGGACCTAGCCAGAGGAGTCGGCGGACTCCTCACGGAGTGGGTCCCATCCAGAAGCCCGGCCGACCATCTACCCGGAGCCCGGCCTGACCAGGACTGCTCCCTGCTGACGTCACCAGCCAGGATCCAGGAGAGGCCTCGGATCCCAGGGACCGACAAGGCCGATCGGCAACGTCCCTAAGGGAGGCCTCCTGCAGCCAGGGCCCAGACTTCTCCCCGCAAGGCCCGCTCCCTGCAAGAGCCCCGGAGGTGGAAGCTGCTCCCCAGCCAGGTGGACTTGCCCCGACCTCCGGATTGAGAGCTTCTGGATCCTTCTCCCAGGTAGGAAAGCGCAGCATGGCCCAGCGAACCGCTGGTGTGAGGCGCCATAATGCGGTGCGCTTCAGCCGTGAGGCTGGAGCCGAGACTGCGGCCCTCACCCGGCTGGAGTTCAGCAGGTCCGTGCTGCAGAGGGGCCTGGGCTTTGCCCCTTCTGAGCTGAACTGCGTGGTTAAACTGCCTGGACCTAGGGACGTGTTTGAGGTGAGTTTTAAGAACCCTCAAGTGCTGGAGAGTTTCTGGAATCTATATAGAGAAAAAAAAGATAGTATGCCCCTGAGTGACTTTGTGGTCGATGCCCTGACTGATAGAGAGATTAAAATAGTAACTATCCAGTTTTATAATGAAGCAGTGGCAGAGTATGATGTAGAGGTATGGCTGAGGAGACACTGCGAGATCCTGTCTGAAAGCAGGAGAGTTAATGATGAGGACAGGGTCTGGACCGGTGCTCGGCGGTGGCAGGTGCGCCTGCAGGTGGAAGTGGCCGCCATCGGCGGAGTACGCCATCTGCCGAGCACCGTGGTACTAGGAGCAAATAGGGGGCTTGTCTTCTACCATGGCATGCCCAAATTATGCAGGAACTGCGGGGCCCTGGGTCATTTAGCCGCAGCCTGCACTGTTGTTAAGTGCAAGGTCTGCGGCGGAGAACATCTGACCAGGGCCTGCAAGCAGGAGAGGGCCTGCAACCTGTGCGGTGGGGGAGGGCATCTCTTCAGGAATTGTCCCTCCACCTATGCAAATAGGGCGCGGGCCCTCAGGGGTGGTGGAGAGAGAGAGAATCAAGTGGAGGCTCCTCCAAAGGTGATACCCCAAGATGGGGGTAGAGAGGAAACAGTCCTCAGGAGTCTCATAGGCTCCCTCTCTGACTCTGGGTCAGAAGTGGAGGCAGAGGGGGAGTGGACAGTGGTAGCGGGGAAGAGGAGGAGAGCAGAAAAGAGGAGCATGGGTAGGGGGGGTATGATGAATAAAAGGATCCACTCTGCAGATTCTCCCCCCCCTGCCAGCTCCTCCCCCGCTGCAGAGACCTCTCCCTCTAATTTCTACACGCCCCACTCTGACTCTGGAGAGGAAAGCAGTGGGCCTTCTCCACTGCCCCGAGTTGGCAGCCTGGTGGATGAGAGGCCCCCTAGAAATAACATTCCTCCTGCCCCACAACTGAGACTCTCCCAGGGGAGGGGTCAGGTATGCCCTCCCGGCAGTAGTGGGAGAGCCGCAAGTCCTCAAGAGAGGAGAATCGGCGCCAGTGTCCTTTCCCATAAAGACCTAAGGGACGTAATGGCAAGGTCACTGGCGCTGGGGGAGGAGGCCTGCGGCGGCAGACAGCCGGGAAGGGAGAGACCACCCCCTCCCCCACCATTAGTTAAAAGAACAACTAGCGGGGTCTACACAGTTCTCTCCCCAGTTGTACACAAAGCCTCTGCCCTGCCATCTGCTCGTCGGGCCTCGGCCACAAAGGAACCAGGGAGAACCTCCAGCACCACGGGCCCTGAGCCCAGTGGAGTTTCGCCAGCCTTACCGGGTGGCGGGAGCCGAGCCCCCGCCATAGTCTTCCATGTCCTCCATGATCGACTCCTCGGGGCAAGAGGTGGAGGGCAGAGAGGCTGTTGAGACAGTGGTGCGGGATTTCTACAGGGAGTTGTATGATCAGAAGGTGGTGGATCAAAATCTGATCCATCACTTTCTGTCCCTGTTGGAGTCCCGCAATGAGGGGGACGAGGAGGAGGAGGAGGATCCAGAGATCACCACCACTGAACTCTCCCAGGTGATAAAGAGTCTTAACTCTGGAAGGACACCGGGTCCCGATGGGATCC
Organism: Amia ocellicauda; assembly: GCF_036373705.1. Taxonomy (NCBI): domain Eukaryota; kingdom Metazoa; phylum Chordata; class Actinopteri; order Amiiformes; family Amiidae; genus Amia; species Amia ocellicauda. The sequence goes on from NC_089850.1 coordinate 22,540,395, forward strand.
CTGCTGAGTTCTATAAGATCTTTTGGGAGGTGCTTAAAGAAGATCTGGCCCAGGTCTTGGGGTCGATGTACAGAGAGGGTAGATTGGCCCCTTCTATGAAGAAGAGTATCCTCTCCCTTCTTCACAAGAAGGGAGACCAAAAAGATCTGAGGAACTGGCGGCCGGTCAGCCTCCTGTGCACCGACTACAAGATACTGGCCAAAGCACTGACGCTCCGGCTGCAGCGGCCACTCCCTCAAGTCGTGGGTCCCGACCAGGTCTGTGGTGCCCGGGGGAGATCGGCGGCCGAAAACGCCATGCTGCTCAGGGATGTCGTGGCCTACTCGAACGAGAGAGGGCTTCCCCTGGTCCTAATCAGCTTGGACCAGGAGAAAGCCTTCGACAGAGTGGGCCACGAATACCTGCAGCTCGTCATGGAGAGGATGGGTCTCGCTCTTGGCCTGAGGAAATGGGTTAAGATCATTTACAGCGGTCTAAGCAGCAGGGTCCTTGTGAACCGCCACCTGACCGAACCATTTCCGGTCAGGTCGGGGGTCTGGCAGGGTTGTCCCCTGTCGGCCCTGCTGTACGTCCTCTATCTGGAGCCGTTCATGCAGGCGATACGCCGGGACGTCCGGGTCACAGGTTTACCTCTTCCGGGTTCCGGCGGAGAGCAACTGAAGGCCCTGGCCTACATGGACGACGTGGCCGTGGTTTGCACGGACGCTCCGTCCATGGCCAGGGTCGAGGAACTGCTGGACGGCTTCTGCAGGGCGACGGGGGCCGCTGTCAACAAGGCCAAGAGCGAGGTCTACCTCTCCAGGGCATGGCCTGTCGGCCGGGGCCCGCCGACCGTGTTCCCTGTGAAGCCGTTTATCAAGGTTCTGGGGATCACAATCGACGGGACCAACACGGGCACCCGGAGCTGGGAGGAGGCCATATCTAAGGTCCAAAAGAACATCCACGGCTGGAGCACAAGGACCTTGACGATGGCTGGTAAGGTGCTGGTCATAAAGGCCATCCTCTTCCTGATACTCCTCTACGTAGGAATGATCTTCCCCCCAGACAAGGTCATCGCAAAACTAGTGACCCGAATTATATTTCGGTTTGTCTGGGGGAGCAAAATGGAGAGGCTGAAAAGAGTGCAGATGGTGAAGGGTACCCTGGATGGAGGCAGGGGGGTCCCGGACGTTGTGCGGCTGATAAAGGCACAGGGGCTGGCCTATGTGGTCAAGAACATCCAGGCTGCTGGCAAGAAAGTGAGTTTCATGAACCGCTTTTATTTTGCCAGCAGCCTGAGACCATTCGGCCTCTGCGCCATGGATAACACCAGGCCGCACTCGTGGGATCCCCCGCCGTTCTACAGGGCGCTCCGAGCATTTGCGCTCGAAGTAGGCCTCCATAAAGTCGTGCTGGCCTCCTGGGATTATAAGACCATCTGTAGCCAGATGAGATCTACCCAGGAGACCAGCCGGATAGAAGATTTCCCTCCCGAAACCTGACGGTTTATCTGGGCTAACGCTACGCACGTTTGCCTCACGAATACGCAGAAAGATGTCTCCTGGATGGCTGTGAGTCGGTGTCTCCCCACCCGAGTGTTCATGCACAGAAGGGGCATAGCTCCTTATGACACCTGCCCCTATAAGGGTTGCCTGGGGAAGGAGACGGAGGCTCACATCTTTAGAGATTGCCCCTCCGCCTACAGGGTCTGGCTCCTGTTTTCTCCGTTCCTCCATAGGTTTGCCGTTCCTGCGCGGGCGACCGCCCAGCAGATCTTATACGGTCCTGCCAGGGGATTAACATCTTCCACCCTGAGGTGCTGGTGGCGTGTCGTCTGCGCAGTGAAGCAGGCCCTGTGGGAGGGACGGAATATCTGGATGTATCTAACGAACTAGCATCAGTAGCTAATAACAATGATAATCAGATCGGGGGTGGTGATGCTGCAATGTTAGAGATGAATAATGAAAATGATGAACAAATGGCTGAGGGTGGCGTTGACGGGGACCCTCCTCAGGTGTTTTTGGAGATTATTCGTCACTATGACCGAGAAATTAATAGGTTTCGGGGTATGGGGTTTTATGAAGAATTCAGGTTTGTGAACGTGGATCTGGTAGAATCTTATACGGATGCTGTCCGTATTGTGCATGGAGCTGTGCAAGGATTGCTAAATGAAATATCACACAATGTGGGTCCTAATGATTTTGTACAGCTTAGACTGAGCTTGGGGTCATTAAATAATCCTTTCTATTCGAGGAGGCGAAATTTGGGGGAGCTGGACGCTGCAGATTTCTTAGAGAGCATAGCTAATTTACTACAAAGTCACACCGAAATTCTAACAGATGGGAGTTTGCGAATAACGGTCACCATGATTAGAAATATGCAAGGTGGTGGTGGTACGTGGAGGTGCTTAAAAGGTATTTTATTTAGTAAAATAATAGACAAAAAAAGGGCTTGTCTCATTGATTTCAAAAACCAAGGTAACAATTTATGTTTTGCTGCCAGTGTGTACCGTCTGTGGAAGGGTAAAGAATGCACAGATTCCGAAATGTTAGATGGTGCCAAACGAATGCATAGTCAGCTAGGGTTTTCAATTCAGAAAAAAAAATGTTTTTCAGATATTCAGGCATTTGAAAGACTATTGGGCATCATTATCACAGTATTGTACCATGAAAATGGATGGGAATATTTTACTACGGGGCCTACACCTATAAATTCTAAAGTCCTGTTTGTGTTACTTCACAAGCAGCATTACTATGGGATTTTAAACATCAGAACATTTATAGGTGCTAGCTATTTCTGTGATTATTGCCATGCAGTATATGGGTATAAAAATAGACACAGCTGTCGGAGCCAGTGCAGAGCGTGTTTAGACCCCCTCTGTTTTGAGGTTAAAGAGACCATCACTAGATACAGTGTATGTAAAATATTCTGCAGGAGCAGTACGTGCCTCAGTAGACACATGGCTAAAGCAGCGACCAAAGAGATCACTTGTGTTCAACACTTTTACTGTACAGAGTGCTGGACTTTTCTCCCAATAACACATACTTGTGAAGAAAAGCTGTGTCCGCGCTGTAAAACTGTTATCCAGACACCGGACATTCATTTATGCTATGTGAATGTAATAAACATCCCCAAAATTTTTTCTTTGATTTTGAATGCATGCAAGAAACAGGGACACACATCCCAAATTATGTTTATGCCTCACACATAAACAACGAACGCACATGGGAGTTTTATGGTGATTCTTGCTTATCTGACTTTGTGAAATGTTTCATCGACACGTGTTTTAAAAACTACACTTTTATTTCACACAATGGTAAAGGCTATGATAACTACTTGGTCATTAGAGAGCTCATACGTGAAAAGAGAGCTATAAACTTAATCCCACAAGGTGGTAAAATGATGTGTATGACAGTGACCGCTCTGAACATTAGGTTCATTGATTCATTAAATTTCTTGCCTATGAAACTGAGCAATATGCCAAAAGCAATGGGATTTGAGGGTGCGAAAGGACATTTCCCACACTTTTTTAATACTGTTGCAATCCAAAATTATGTAGGACCCTTACCTGCTGAACAATTTTACGGGGTAGACTACATGATGGGTGCTGGTAAAGCAGAGTTTCAGAAATTGTATGACGGGCACAAACACTCTGAATTTAATTTCCAAGATGAATTGAAATGCTACTGTAGACAGGATGTGGACATACTGAGACAAGCTTGCACGATATTTAGGGATGAGATCTTAAGTATGACTGAACAGATACGTAAATACGTCCAGCAGACCCCGATTCAGACCTGATAAAAGTTAGTCTTGACCCATTTCAGTACATCACCAGTGTGTATGACCATGTACCGGTACATGTTTCTCAGACCGCAGACCATAGCATTAGTCCCACACGAGAATTATCATAGTCAGAAAAAGCGGTTCTCGACCCCCGCTATTCAGTGGCTCATGTATGCTGAACACACAGACAACATCAGTATACAACACGCACTAAAGCCGGGTGGTGAGCGTAAATATGGTCCGTACTATCTAGACGGTTTCGCAGTAATAAATGGAGTGAACACAGCATTTGAGTACCACGGTTGTTTTTTTCACGGCTGTGATAGATGTTATAGTGAAAATGACTTTAACAGCGTCACACACACAACATTTGGTTGGTTATATCAAAAGACAATGTATAAAACCGAATTCTTAAAATTACATGGGTTTGATGTCAAAGTGATGTGGGAACACGATTGGTTGGCAATGCAGAATCAAAATCTGGATGTTAGCGCTTTTATTTCTGAAGCCTGGTTACCGGCACCTTTAGAGCCCAGAGAGTCTCTGTTCAGTGGTAGGACTAATGCTGTAACCCTGTATTATCAACCAAAGCCTGGTGAGGAGATCCGATACTACGATTTTTACAGTCTCTACCCTTTCGTGAATAAAACCAAATTGTACCCTGTTGGTCACCCAGATATAATATGCGAGGGCTTTGAAGATTTAAAAAATTACTTTGGGCTCGCAAAAGTCAAAGTTTACGCCCCAAGGCGTTTGTTTGTCCCGGTGTTACCGACCAGAGTTGGTAAAAAAACTGTTCTTAACACACCCAGGAGCTGTCTCTCTGCACACACAGCGAGGAGGAGCTCAGTCTAAGCTGTACAAAACCATCGCCTTTCTCACACCCCCTGGCAGGTTTGATGATCATTGGATCGCTCAGCGTGGGTTGAGGTGTTTCTAGAACCATAGGACAGTTCTCCTGAAATGCAGCCACAAAACCTGTGATGTACGAGGTCTCTTGAGCCGGGGGGTTGGTGTGAATGTTCTGTACTTCCTTTGGGTGGGGGTGTGCATGATATTGTCGCCAAGGTCACCGTCAATGTCTTCTGCAGCATGCAGCCAAACCCTGCAAAAATTATTCCCGTTCTCGCTTCTGAAATAAAGCCTCTTTTTAACAGAATCAAACTCTGCATATTTCCTCAAGATCTCAAAACCCTCATCAATTTATTTTATGACCACTTTCATTTTTGACCAATCCCTGGCATAGAAATCAATTTTGGTAACATATTCAATTTCATCCTCAGGATCACCGAAAAATGGCTTAGCATTTAGAAAAAAGTAAATTTGTCTGGCATAACGTGTTTTCCTAAACATGATTCTGCTGTACCCCATCATAGAGTCATTACAGTTCTACTATGCTTCACTGATACGGCACTACCCCAGTCGTGACTTTCAAACAGGCAGCGGAGTAGTTTCACAGTCTCTATTCCACTGTTTCAGCGCTTCTAGCTCTTTATCCACATCCCCTTCCCTTGTCCAGTCTATTACATGCATCTAATCCTCGTAAGCATACTCAATTCTGGTTACAAAAAGCATAGACATATCCTCACCATCCCTTAGCTCAAAAAGTTCCACACCGACATAACCTTGTTCATGTGAAAATGGTACCAAGTCTCACATCATACCATGAAGGAACCCTAGCCCAGGTTTTCATCTCTGGGGTTTTCTCATACATACCATCGGACATGGTGAAGAACCAGAACCGCTTCATTCATGTAGAGAAAAATAGCTATTTTACTAAAGAATTGGGCTGGCTTAAATATAACTCTTTTGGAGGGAATGAAAAACAGATGAAGAGCTCCACCACCCCGTACATTCCATCAGTAACATGAGATCTATATAAACACTTCCACACTATCCAGCTTTGGACCTTAAACTAGAGTTTCCATTTTATCTGGTATCAATATCCGAAGACAATATCCGGTTGGTTGGCTTCACGGCTGTGCTGTCACCACCGTTTACTTCTGTGTCTATTTGTATTGTTTAGTTATTATTATTGATAGCTAACTCAACTGTGTTCTGTCCACGCTCCGGGGCTCCAGTGCGCTTTAAAAATAATAGTCATGTTTATAAAGTGCCTTATATATTCTGACTGCTTGCTGTGTTGGTTTTTTGTCCATAGGGCTTTTTCCTTCACAGCAGGAGCGCTAGCAGCAGCAGTAAAATCCGTGGCCCAGCTGCCCGGCCTGAGCCTCGGTGTGTCGTAAGAGATCTCGCCCACGTGAGGTGCTCCTCCGCAAGCTTGCACCCGCACTACAACCAACGGCTGCGGCTTTAGGAGATCTCGCTCTCTCAGTTCGCTGAGAACGAGCATTGCTAGCTCTACCGGTCCATGCGTGTAGGCCTCGGTTTTAGATCACGGTGTGGTTAAGCCTACGGGCCTAAGCGCCACTTGTATCCAGCACCTGGTGCTTGGTATACACTGTGTTCAGTCCAGCAACAGCAAGGTTGTGTGTGGTTGGTGTCGCAGTGCCCCCGTGTATATAAACGTTGCCGGGTGGAGACACACTTACAGCGGCGGGCCCGCTAGGCGCTCCACTTGTTTCAGAGGCGTTCCAGTTGTGTGCCCTGGTGCAAACACTGATCGGTGCCTCTGCTGCACATTTCCCTGTGCACGCACGTGTGCGCTCGGCTCCGTGATGAGGTCCTCCTCTCGCGACCAGCGCACCTTGCCCCGCCTGGAGTGGGCAAGTTTTATGCCCCATTTGTCTGGGCACCGACAGCGGGTGCAATTTGTTCCACCGGTTGTTGGCGAGTGATGGGGGGGCCTTGGGGGCACTGGATCTCCGCCTCTCCCTGAGCCCCTCTGTCTCCACCTCCAAGGCTGTAGTGATGGAGACAGCCGCTAGCCCCGCACTTGCATCTCCTCCTGGTTCCGCTGCTGCGCTGCCCTATGCGCTGTGTGTGCACGTGACCGACAACGAAGAGTGGCGGAGCGATGCGACAGGGAGCGTGATCAGGCCTTCCTGGCTTTAAATAGTAGGATGGACCCTGTGATAGATAAATATGTGCTCTCCTGGCCGTGCAGGCAGCACAGGCAGCACAACAGGTGCCGCCCCCATCCCCACACCATGACGCTCCACTGTCGGTTCACATCGCGCCGGTGGAGACTGAGGGGAGTCTGTCTGCCCTATCCCAGGACGAGGGAAGTGGACGGGCCACCTGGGAGGAGGACCGCCTGTCTCTGGGTCCTCACGAGGAGCAATCCGCGAAGTACCCCTGCCGGGGCAGCACGAGTGATTTTATTCCCCATACTTCCTTGTGCCCTAGAAAGACGGTGGTTTCCGCCCCATCTTGGATCTGAGGTGCCTGAACCGCCACCTCAAGGTGTTGTACTTCAAGATGCTCAACCTGCGCACCATGTCCCATGTCATCAAGCCCGGTGTTCACAGATCTTACACCAACTGGATATTGTCTTCGGATATTGATACCAGATAAAACGGAAACTCTAGTTTAAGGTGAGATCACAGATCTGGTTCACCACGGTGGATTTGAAAAATGCTTACTTTCACATCCCCATTGCGCGGGCGCACAGGAAGTTTCTCTGCTTCGCCTTCGAGGGCCGAGTTTGTTGTTCTCCCCTAAAGCCTGTCGCTAGCCCCACACACTTTTTCCAAGTGCATGGACATCATGTTAGCCCCTGTGGTGTGCCCCTTGGGCCAGTCTATAACTGAGCAGTCATGTTAGCATGTTAGTCGTGTTAGCCCCCTTGCGTTGTCAGGGGGTCCGCGTCCTCAACTATCTAGATGACTGGCTGGTTTGTTCTCACTTGAGGGAGCATGTTCAGGAACACACAAACCTGATTTTAGGCCGCCTCCATACGCATGTGTCTCTCCCTCTTCTGACTGAGAGCTCATGTCAGGGTGTCCCTTTGCCAGAGGCTTCTGGGCCTCCTAGCAGCTGCATCACAGATCTTCCAATAGGAGCGGGGCCACAGACTCCAGGTTACTGTCTGGAGTTGTGTTGCCGAGGCTTCTAGCAGTACACCTCGGGGCAGGCACCATGGCCGTATCCACCATTGAGGACACCGAGGTCCGGACCTCTGTATTTGTTTTCAAGGTGTATATTAAAAGTCATAAAATAATTGCCTAATATTAACTCTTTGGTGTCACAAAGATCATACAACACAAAGATAACCGACCTTCTCAAGTGACTGCTTGTTTGAGTTGACCAATGAAATGGGCTGGGGGGTGGGCTTTGCGCTGCACTGTGCTGGACTCAGAGCCATAGCGGTTTCTCTATATGACTATCGACTGTGTCAACACACCGGACAGGACAGGCACCGTAATCCGCCCAAGCGTTATGAGGTAACTAGAGAATTGTACTACTTGTCTGCTTGTAGTTCATTTCCATGATTCATCCCCACCCAGTCACACAACATCTGACAAATAGCTCCAGTGCGCGGTCACGCTTCGCTAAACAGTGGCCGTCCATCAGGAGTAAATTAGCGAACTACCAGCTAACATTAACTCCATCCATCCAATGACGGACTGATATTATGATATGCGTTTCTTTCATATTCCTTGAAACATTTATGATTTAAGGCAATTCTGTGATGGTGTATTGTCAACAATGAACATTCATATAGATTAGCCTCTTCTGTATTTCCATACTGTTGTGTGGATCATTCATTGCAACATTAAACCTGATTCTCATGTATTACTGCTTGACAGATAATTTATGCTACTGCACACTGACATGGTTTTAAAGCTATTATTATCCAACGTCTTAAAATGCACATATGTCAATCAGGGAAATCAATATTCTTCGCTCCCAACCCCGCTAGCAAACTTAGTTTTTGGACCTCGGTATTTCTTAAATCCTGCATACGGCCATGCCGGGCACCTTTATCAGCTCGCTGCCTCCTCCCTTGGCTTGGTTATACAGTAACCCCTCCCCTTTGGGCAGTGCTTGAAAGATAATGATAGGTTGCATATGCAACTCTGGTTATCCGAAAAGGAAGCACTGCCCAAGGGTTGCAAGGTCACGTGGGAGTCCTGGCTCCCCACAAAAGAGGACAAACCTGCGCTGATATCACATTTTATGGAACAGGATGTGGGAAGGGATCTGTTCTGAGTGACGAGCGCAGGGGCCAATGGCAGCTTTGATAGAGTGATGTTTCGATCAGGTTCCTACGGCAGTGCGCAGAAACCCCTCCCCCTTGGGCAGTGCTTCCTTTTTCAGATAACTGGGATTGCATATGCAACCTATCATTCAGATAGCGGGGAGGGGCTGTGGTGATCCATGTCGACTTAGACTTGGTTGCCAAGCTTCCAGGTTGTTGGTAGAGAAGTTCTGGTCCAGATTCCTTCCTGGTTTTCCACTTCTTCTCCTTGGTTTCTTCTCCCAGGTTGTTCCACTCCACTCCAAATTGTACCACTCCCAATTGTTACACTCCAAATTGCTAGCTTTAACTTTCGTTTTTTATACATTTGAGATAAAGAGATTCTAATCTCTTTCCTTCCAAACTTCTGAAATAAAATTGAAATTCGAATCGAAGCAGTCTTTGCCATTCCTCTCCCTTGTACCCTTGAGCAAAGTACCTCACTTAGATTGCTCCAGTAAAATACCAGTGAAAGTGAATTTGGACGATAAAATAACATAACAAATCGCTTTTATTAACATGTACAGATAACATTAATCATATCTTAAAAAAAAAAAAAACTTCTCAACGAGTCTCCTGCTACGAGTTATTTTCACCACACACACACAAACACAAACCTAGCTAATCTATATATATAAATGTAACAGTCTAAAAATATATACATTATATGCATACATACAAAAACTATGGAAATTACATGTATATTAAGACATAAATTATACAAATATAGCTATACAAATATAACAGTTTATCGCTGTCAGACGCTCTCTTCTCCTCCACAGGCACGCATGCTTCATGCAAAACATTATTTGTTACATGCATGTTGTGTAATGTAAGCAGTAATGGCATTTAGGATAGATTACTTTGAAAAATCAAGGTTTGTAGTGAGAGGGGAAATGTAATGAGTCGAGTCCCGCAAATAAAGTGTGAAGGATGGGAATAAGAGAGCAGTTTGAGCCATACAAGCTGCAATTAAACTATAGCCTATTGAAAGACCCGAGGTCATGTCAGAAATTTGACTACAATAAATGACATATCAGCTCTGCATAAATATTCAAATATATATATGAATATGTATATATATTTATTTGAATGGAGTATGTAAAATGTTGTATAGTTCTGTCTGTCTGTCTCTCTCCCCCTGCACACCTACTTTTCTGGTTCCACGTGGAAAACACGTGGAACAACTCTCCCACCCCCTGCAGCAACTTTTGTCTTTGTCTGGTTCCACGTGCAGGGATGCCTCTCAACATTTTGGAGAGAGCATCAAATGATGTGAAAGTGCAGGGAAAGTCCATCAGATCTGTGGCAAAAGTGTATGGCATATGCCACATCACTCTGTAAAGAGAGGAAGAAGTTAGAAGAGAAGGGATCAAGGGAACTTCCACGTGTAGGCTACTATAGTGGAAAGAAGGTCTTCACGGATGAACAAGAGAAAGATTTGACAGAATATCAAACGAAGGCTGCTGATGTACATTATGGATTGTGTCCATGTGAGGTAAGCAGATAGGAACTGGTAAAGGATAAGTAAGTGGAAAGTTAGCAATTTATGTTGGTGGCAATGTAAAATATAATGGATGGGGAAATATTTAAACATTTTTATGTGACTAAAATTACAGGTGAGAGAACTTGCATATCAGCTTGCAGTGAAATATGGGTGCAAACATCCAAAGTCATGGGACGAATCTTCAAAGGTTGGAGCAGACTGGTTTTCAATCTACATGAAAAGAAACCCAACTCTGTCCATTAGGAGTGCCGAGGCCACAAGCTTGGCATGGGCCACTAGTTTTAATAAAAACAACGTGGCAATGTTTTTCAGAAAAGTTGACGAAGTGATAAGGAAGCCCAACCTTACTGCAAACGACATTTGGAATGTTGATGAGACTGGCATAACAACTGTGCAAACCCCTGACAGATTGATTGCAAAATGTGGCACTAAACAGGTTGGGGCGATAACAGGAGAAAGGGGTTCACTGGTCTCTATCGCATGTGCAGTCAATGCCATTGGCAACACAATTCCTCCAATGTTTGTTTTCCCACGCATATGTTACGCAGACCATTTTGTACGAGATGGGGCACTATGAAGTATTGGAAGTGGAAATCAGGATGGATGCAGGAGGCTGATTTCGTCATCTTTCACTTTGCAAACCACAACAAGGTCAGCCCTGAGAAAAATGTGCTACTGCTCCTTGATAACCACAGCTCACACCTGTCAATTGTAGCCATTGATTTCTACAAGAACAATGGAATTGTGATGCTAACATTCCCCTTTCACTGCAGTCACAAGCACCAACCCCTCGACAGGAGTGTATATGGCCCACTCAAGAAGATGGTGAACAGTGCAAGTGATTCCTGGATGAGAATGAATCCAGGAAAGACCATGACGATATATGATATACCAGGTCTTGTGAAGACAGCACTTCCAGGTGCAGCTACACCAAAGAATGTACAGGCTGGATTCCAGTGCAGTGGAGGAAAGTGAGTTTGCACCTTCACAGGTCATAGATCGTCCTGATCCAGCTGCTTACCAGGCCACTCCTCCAGCTGCTCACCAGGCCACTCCTCCAGTGGCCCACCAGGCCACTCCTCCAGCAGCCCACCAGGCCACTCCTCCAGCTGCTCAATGGCCACTGCCCCATCAAGCTGTGGTGAAAAAACTGAAAGTCACTTGAAATTTAGCCCAGTTAACATACGACCCTTACCAAAAGCTGGACCAAGGAAAATACCTGTAACAGGAAGGAAGAGGAAACAAATAGCAATACTCACTGATACACCTGTCAAGATGGCCCTGGAAGACGAGCAAAGAAGAAGTTCTGACAATGTGAAACAGAAAATAAGCTTGCCAAAGAAAGGTCTGGGCAAGAAACAAGTCAAATCAACTCGCACAAACCAACAACGACCTGGGCTGTATAAGAAGAAATCAGGTAAGAAAAATCAGGAAATGCATAACATCGAGCCACAGGACACAGATTCCTCAGACATTGATGAGAATCTCTGTATTTTGTGCATGAAACACTTCAATAATTCAAAGCCAAATGAAAATTGGGTTCAGTGTTTGACTGGTAATCTGTGGGCCCATGAAGCCTGCACTGCAGAAGTACCATACATCTGTCACCATTGTGACTCTGAGGGTGATTAACATCTTGACAGACACACACACACTAATGTTTAATTGTTTTATTATTATGTTCGAATGTTGGTATTAGACCTGTAGGCTTCAAGACTGGCTTGTTTGCAAGACAAGCAATATTCAGTTGGTGCACATTTGCACATTTTGTTAAATTTATTATGTTCACTACTATGTTACTATTACCGACAGTAAATAAGGTCACAACCTCCCCCCACACAGACAGACACACACACGCCAATGATGTTAAAAAGTCATTTAAGTGTTCAATAAAAAGCTTTTAATATCATGTTTTTCTCATATTCCTTATTACATAATGTTACATTTCACCCCAGAGTATGTTACAACTAACCCAGACTATGGGGTGAATTGTAACGTTTTACTCCTTGTATTTGAGACTAAACCATGCATTTTCTGTCTGTGTTGCAGAGATAACAGCGACACCATTTAGTAGCAGACACATGCAACTAGTTCGTATTACATTTTGAAAGCACCGGCTTAAAAGAGCTCCGAGATACAGACAGAAATGTCAAATATGTTACAACCATCCCTGGTCTCCCCTAGTTGACTAGGTCCTTTCTGAAATTTTGGGGTTTTTAAGCAAAGTCAATAAATCTTGAATATAGCTCACTATTTCCTCTCAAATGCGTTCGGATATTTGTGTAGAAATTTAATCAAACTGTATTTTTGCATTTTGTAGCAATCTAAAATTTGAACTGCCAATTTAAAAAGAGCTCTCTTGGATATTTCTCTTGACATTTCCCAGCACATTCTTAATCCCTCTGAGAGTTCATAACACAGCTTCGGTTTGTGCCATGATCTCTGATAATGCTGGATAAAAAAATACCATGAACGTGAAGTGATATAGTGTAGTGATATTCTCATCCAACAATACAGGAAGTCATTTGCTGATATCTTTAAATGATTTGCAGATATTATGGCAAGCCATTGTGACATATAATCCATAATTTCTGATATCAAGAATACAATTGCTGATATAAAGAATTCAATTTTTGTATTCTTGATATCAAAAATGCATACTAAATATCATCCGGTTCTATTTTTGATATCAGAAACGCATATTAATTAGCTTTCGGTTTTATTTTTGATATCAACAATGCATACTAATTAACATCCGTTGACGTGTAACTTAACCCTTTACACTCCGCCCCATTATTTTCAGATCATTATAAATACATGTATCAAATACGTTTATCAAAATATAAAAATTTAAATAAAATAAAATATAGAAACTAGAGACCAGGAACTTTCAAACGATGCCTGACTACCATATGTAGGGTCTTCCTAGCCTGAGCTACAGGTTTGCAAAATCGGCCATTTCTCAGAGTGTACAGGACTAATTTGCATCTGCTTGAGTTTTTGTTTGTACTCTGTCAGACGATTAGCCCTTATAATACTTGTTCTTTAATTTGATATAAGATAAATGCACATGGTACAAACTATCAAGGAAAAGAAAAGAATACCCGCACACTTACTTATAGATCCAAAAAATCATAAAAAGTATTTATTTAGTATTTATTTAACAATGTGTTAAAAACCTGAGAAGCATGGGCTAAATAAATACTTTTTATGATTTTTTGGAGCTATAAGTAAGTGTGAGGGTATTCTTTTCTTTTTATTTGATATGATCTTTTTCGATACCCAGCACCGTCTAAGGTATTCAGATGTGCATGTGTGTAATATTTTTTCTACAATCTATCAAGGAGAAACACAAAAGTAAACAGGAAAAATGCCAGTAGAGAATGGCAATACCGCTGAGGGTGTTCAGCAGTAAACAGGGCAATGTCAGACATTAACAATGAGAGGATGCCAGTCTGAGAGCTGAGTTATTCATATCTACTGTGGGACTTTTCCGAAGAAGGGGAGTGATTATAACATGGAAAGCAGCCAAAACTGGATGTTAATTAGTATGCATTTTTGATATCAAAAATAGAACCGGATGCTATTTAGTATGCATTTTTGATATCAAGAATTCAATTTCTGATATCCAAAATACAATTTCCGATTGTAGGATTAAATGTCACGACGGCGTAACCATGAATTTCTGATATCAGCAATTATGGATTATGGATTATGGATCTCTAAATGATATAGAGATCTCAGAATATTTGAAGATATTTTTAAATGCATTTAGAGATATCTCTAAATGCTAATTTGGCTTGCCATAATTAATCAGCTTACTCTGCACAGTACATTCATGTAAACACAAAACCTTACAATTTTGAAAAATTTCTATAAACCCATTGTCAATCCTGAATAAGAAAAGACAGATAAACCACAGATATACTGCATGCAAATGGTTACATTAAAATATATATTTTTTAAATAACACAATCTGTTTTAATATGTAACTTTGCAGCACTATATGTAGTATATACAGCTCTGGAAAAAAATAAGAGACCATTTAACATTGATTTCTGAACTTGGTGGTCTCTTAATTTTTTCCAGAGCTGTATGTATACATATGTTTTTTATTCTGTGTACAGTTTCTTTCTAGAGGAATTAGGGTGATATATTTTTAATGTAACAATGAGCTTCAGTGCTTTTTGAAACCATGGATAGAAAAAAGCATAAATTAGTGGATTAAATGTGGAATTAATGTAAGACAAACATAAAACAGCATCAATCACTATTCGTGGAATCATTACATTGAAACAGAAGTAAAGCATGTTAATTATGTAATAAGGGAGGTAGCAACCTATAAAGACACCCATTACTATTCCTAGTGTTTTAGCAGCTTTTTGCTCTCTGTTGCGCTGTGCTCTTCTTCTACTGTCTTCAAGTGTAAATGTTCTGTCTTCCATTATTTGTATTAGTCTTGCTTGGTTTCTGGCAACAGTGTAAATGCGTGCATATAACCCACTCATGACAAAACAGGGAACAAAAAAAGTTGTAAAATCCAGGTATATCCAAATGACATCATAAAGAACTAAACAGGCACCCTCACATGATAACTTTGCAGCCAAATCCTGAAGCCTTCTGTCATTGGATGCGGACAAAAACACCGCAAAGCTATATAATGCTCCCAATACCCACGCAAGACTTATAAAAATCCAGGCTACTCTGATGTTGATTTTGTTTGCGTAATGAAGAGGCTCACACACTGCATAATAGCGATCAATAGCAATAAAACACAAGTGGAAAACTGAAGTATTGCAAAGCACAAGTGAAATATATACATAAAAGTAGCAAAAAAATGATCCATAATACCAACAATTTTCAACCATAATGATCACACTGAATGGAAGAACAAAAATCCCAAGAAGGAAATCAACAATTGCTAGAGAAAGAACCAACAGATTATTTGGTGAATGAAGCTGCTTGAAATGAGAGATGGAAATAATCACAACCAGATTGCCACCAACTGTGATTAGCACTGCTAGAAGAAACACAAAATACAAAACTGCTCTTTCACCTACCGAACTGGAGCGTTTAATGCAGGATCTGCTAACATTTTCATAGCAGTACTCTACTGAGTCCATCTGAATGAAGGATGAATTCATCTTGCTGAGGTTGGAAGTGAGGTACTGATGAAACCACAAGATGCAAGATCAGTCAGAAGTAAATAAAACAAAATCTGTTGAGCGAAAGATGTTTAAATCAAATGTATTTACTTTAATAAAATCTCCTACATTTCTAATTATTTTTGAATCTATTAAAATATTAAAATATAAATGCTTGTAATGTTGAAAAAGCCACAAAGATGATTATAACTTAAGTGTTGCCTGAGGTTATTCACTCTCCAGATATTGTAATTCAGTCAAATACAAAGCAAGTCACTGCAATCTACATAATTAACTTAAAACACGAATATAACCTCATTTGTGTTCTTATTAGTAAAATACATTACCATATGACATAAATTCTTCGTTAATGAAGACCCCATGTGTACTTCCCATCTTCTGGATTCCCTGAATGTGTTGAGTCCTGGTTGAGAAGCAGACTTATATACAGTGTGAGAGCTCCCTGGAGTTCAGTGACACTCAATTATCCTTGGAGATAATTAAATGTGATTGGTTATGAAGATCAGTTGTACTCATAATTTTCAGACCACAATGAAGCAATGGGTTGTGGGGGAGTGGTGTGTAATGTATCAAATGTACCACTTTAGCATAGCAGTCAATGTAATGTAATGTAAAATGGTTTATATAGTTTTTATAATTAATAACTACATGATTGTTTTTGATCAAGAATTTAGTTTTTAACTGTTATTAGTGCCTGAAGAACCTTTTAAAGAAGTGAAGGGGCTTTGAAGTACATACAAATATATTTATTGGCATCCTGACATAGCAGCCCCAACCTAAGTTTAGTCCCCAAGGTTTACAATTTCTGTCATAGGTTTTTTACATTCTTTGGGCTGGGCATATGATTGTTGGTTCCTTGTCATCAAACAGATGTTTCATTGTCTCCAGTACATGTCCGTCATTAAGTGGAGAAACAGGAAACCCACAAACAGACACCGAGAGAGTCTCAGCAAAACATTATCTTGTTGATCAGCCTGTGGAAGATCAATCATCTTCAATCAGGTTGGAACGTTAGTTGCAATGCCTTTAATACATGCAGCGTGGAGAGGAACAGTGAATCAAGAAGATCCCAAAGTCGCTCTGCCTTCATTTTAAAAGTCAGAGGCTTTTATACTCAAAAAACAAAGATCTGGTTACAATCACAAAGTCATTACTATATAGAATATATATCATTATAAAACAGAGTTCATAGGTCAACACATGGATTAGGGAGCAGGCACTTCAATCATACTGTTTGACATTGTCTCCAAGATTCTCATCATAAATAACAAACAGAAATCAAGCTTCCTTCTGGCTTGTCCTTCTGGCTTGACCTTATCTTTCTTAAGTATACAAGAGAGTAAAACAGGTATGAGAGAGAGAATTTCTAACTTTCCTTCCACACTCCCCCATTTTGACCTATGAAGCACAATCATACATATGTACAGAGCCTTGATAAGACCCTAGAGTTGTAAACCTTAACCTCAGGGGGAATAGTGGACATCATTCAGTGTAATTAGGTTATATTCATAAGATCCATTATATCACTGTGTTCTTGCAGCATTTCCTCATACATTATTTTAACAGACTCCTTTATTTCAATAGGAGTAAGGCTGTTCTGCATTTCTCTAGCAGTACAAGCACAGCAACACTTGATCAGTACAAAACAAATATAGAGAAGAATGAGTGTGCCAAGGATAAAAAGCAGATTTTGGGATATAATAGCACCAATTCTTCCGAGGGAGCCACTTATCCAGCTCCTAAAAGACCACTCCGAGGTCTGATGGATTTTTAGTTACTTCTTTACAAATGTGATCCATAAGATCATGAATCTGTTCAGTAAACTTTGAAGCAGATGCATTAACAGTATAGCAAATACTCATATCTATTCTATAATGTTTCCATATAGCACAGTTATCTTCCACAGTCAAGGGAACTGGGATCATGGGAATGCCTCCCTCGGTGTTATGGGGCACATAAGAACACACCCAGAACCTTGACAGATTCAAGTCTTTTGTAAACTGATAAGACAGTTGGAGGTTTGCGTTTCCTCTGGTCAGGTGGCTGTCTCGTCGCTGTCGAATCCTCAGTTGTATTTTCTCAGTGTACATGTTAATGTCTGTGGTGTTAATATGCGAAAGGGGAGAGGTTACTAGCACGTCACCCGGTATTTGTGGACCCGTGCGTCTTGTTGCTCCTTTTGGGCCACTGCTCTGGCAGTAATAACAAACATGTTTTTCAATATGTTTGCATTTATATAACTTGTATATAACTTAATGACGTTTCTTCATTTACCATACCGTTTATGGTTCTATAAAACACGTGCTTTTATATTATCACCGGCATATCAGATATTGAACCATTAATTAGTGCTCCTTTTTTTCTCTTTTCTCAAATAGTAGGTCAAACCTACGCTGCGGTATACAGACACACTTGTCTGCGGGAACCCCAAACAGGAAAACACAGTCCTTTTTCTTCACAAACAAGTAGATACAGTCAAGTTTGTGGCAACCCAGGTTAAATAGGAAGACACAGTCCTATGTCTTCATAAACAAGAAGACACAGACAAGTCTATGGTAACCCTAAGAAACCCTTGTTTCTTTACAAGCAAGAAAACATTTCCTGCCTCAAGTACTTGATGTAAGGCAGGCAACAACGTTTAATTAAAATATAGATCACGTTACCTGATCGTCAGAGGGCCAGGCGAGCAGACAAGTGAAAGCAAAGAACCACAGTAGGGATTTTAAAAGGCTCCCTTACCTTTTTATTTTGCCGGTACGGCTTTGCTGGTCACTGGTCTAAAAAACTGTGTTTGTTGCAGATTACATTTTTCAGAAAGCTGTTGGAATGAAGCCCCTGCAGCATCTGCACCTCCCTGCCTGATGTGCCCGCAGTGTGTGTTGCTACAGTCACGCGCGTGCATGTGACTGACAGGGAAGAGCGGCGGAGCGACGCCCACGGGCTCCCTCCCCCTCTTCTGAGTCGTCGCTTGCCTCCTCCCCGCCATGCTGTCGGCAACGGAGGTCAGGCCTTAAACAGCAGGATGGACCAAATCTGTGCTCTCCCGGCCGCGCAGGCAGGCAACACAACAGCACAACATTTGCTTGACCACCGGCTGACACCGTGCCATCGGAGTCTAAGGGGAGTCTATGTCCTATCTCAGAATGAGGGCAGTAGACAGGCCACCTGGGAGAAGGACCGCCTGTCTCTGGATCCGCATGTGGACTCAGAGCTTGAGGAGGAGCTGGTCTCACCCATCCCTCCTCCTCTGTTGAGTGTGGACATCCCTCCTCCTCCTACAGAACAGGACCAGGAGCTCTGGGTGGTGATCCAGACGGCTGTGGAGTCTCTCCAGCTCCCCTGGCCCTCTGATCCTGCCTCGCTGTGCTCCAGATTCAAGAGAGGTCAGCATTTCCAGCAGCCCACACGGGCCCTCCCGCTGCTACTTGACTTCCTCGAGGTACTGAGGGCCACCTGGGACCATCCGACAACAGCCCCTGCCCTAGCCAGGAGAGGGGAGGCTTATGCCAGGACCCAGGGCGCAGCAGAAGCGGGCTTGGTGGATTTTCCTTCACCATAGCCATGCTTGTCTCCCTACCTCCGCTGTCCATGGAGCCACGTGACCTGGCCTGCCCCAATAGGTAGTGTCACGTGACAAAGACGCTGCTCCGAAGGGCATATGAGGCAGGAGCCCAAGTGGCCCGCCTCAGAAACTCTGAGAGCCTGCTGGCCCTGTATTTGACCCAGCTGGCAGAGCTCTCGGAGCATGATAGCACATCATCAACCCCGCCCCCTATTTCTGAGATAGCAGCAGCGGCTGACCAGCTTGTCACGGTAATGTGCCATGGGGCAAAGGCAAATGGGCGATCCCTGGCAGCCACTGTGGCGGCGTGCTGCCACCTCTGGCTGTCCCAGGCAAGACGGGTTCCTGAGGTGGACAGTACCCATTTCATGGATGCCCCTATCTCGCCAGGCTTCATCTTTGGTCCCTCTGTGGAGGAGATGCTGTTACACACCCTCCAAAAGAGGGGGCAGTCCCTGCAGGTGGCCTGGGTTTACCCCGTTGCACCTCAGGCCCAGCAGCACAGGCAGCCTGTGGCAGCTTGCTAGTGGGGAGGCCCCATGACCGCGGCTCCCAGGCCGCAGC
Organism: Amia ocellicauda; assembly: GCF_036373705.1. NCBI lineage: Eukaryota > Metazoa > Chordata > Actinopteri > Amiiformes > Amiidae > Amia > Amia ocellicauda. The sequence continues at coordinate 22,560,101 of NC_089850.1, forward strand.
CCAGGCTGCAGCCCCGCCCACCTACTGATCTCCACTAGCGTCTCACTGCCAGGCAGGCGCCCCCCCAGGGTTGCTGCCCTGGCCCCCTGCAGCCCATGGCAGCTCATCGTAGGTGGGGGCCTGGCCCGGCCCCACCTCCTCCACTACCCGAGCCCTGTCCCTGAGGCCTTCCACCAGCCTCTGGCCCACCCTTACACCCCCCAGCAACTCTCAAATTGGCAACTCCGCACCCAAGACTGTTGGGTGCTCCAAATTATATCAGTTGGCTACTCCCTGCAGTTTCAAACACGTCCACCCCCCTTCCAAGGCGTGGTGTGGACGTAAGTGAGGGACCCATTGCAGTGTGCAGCTCTTCGCGTTGAAATCGTCGCTCCCCTGGAGAAGTGAGCAATCCATGAAGTGCCCTTGCCTGGGCAACACAAGGGATTCTATTCCCCATACTTCCTTGTGCCTGAGAAAGATGGCGGTTTCTGCCCTATCTTGGATCTGAGGCGCCTGAATCACCATTTCAAGGTGTTGCACTTCAAGATGCTCAACCTGCGCACCATGTCCCAGGCCATCAAGCCCAGCCACTGGTTCACCACGGTGGATCTGAAAGATGCTCCCAGTGAGAGCGGACTTGTTGTCCCAGGTGCAGGGCAGGCTTTGGCACTGGCAGCTGTTATGTTTTTTTTTTTTTAATCTTTCTTTGCCTTAATCCATCAATTAGGCCTTATCATCAGTCGTATCACAGACACCAGTTTTTGACTTATCTTCCCTTATTGTCCATCCCTATTGCGTGTGTTCCTACACAACATACAATACCTCTTAAAGGAATATCACCCTATTCAGTATATGACATCCCCCATTTACTTGGACATAAACTCTTATCACACAAACATGTTTTCACAACTGAATAATGTTTAAATTACAAATGTCAACCAAAATAAAAGTCTCAGGAATCTTCTTCCACTTCAAATTTCTCCACTGTAGCTAAACACTGGCTTTAACATCTATAACTCCTTTACTTAAGTATAGCAATTCAGATATTTCACTTGACAAAGAAAGGTCAATTGTTTTAATCAAAACATGTGACTTAAGTAAGGATAAAGTCCTTCAGTCTTTCTGGTGGGTTCTTCTCCCACGAAGGCCTAAGAAGAGGTGTTGAAGGTCTGCTGTGTTCAGCTTGCATGGCAGGACATCTGGAAGAGTCCATAGCTGACTGTGGCTCTGGGTTCAAATCTTCCAATTTCTCTGCCCCGTGTTGGTCTTCTGTTCCTTCTGTGATGTACTTCTTCACACAGGTTGTGTTTTCGGCTGAACTGAGCTCCGGTAGGTGATTTGATAGTTACTTTGTTTCTGTTTTTACTGACTACTGTGTGTGGTATTTTGCTAAAAGTTGTAGTGAACTTATACACCTTTTCTTGCCTCACCAGGACTTTATCTCCAACATCCACATCTGAATATTCTGCTCATCAGCATACAGCTTGTGTTTCCCTTTCTGTTCTGCATCTTTGTCACATACATCCAAATTCATGTGTGCAGATGTGATTTCCAGTAACTTGCCTCTCATCTTCCTGTTGAACAAGAGTTCTGCTGGGTTTTTCCCTGTTGTATTGTGTGTAATTCTTCTGTACACTGTGACATATCACCGGAGCTCTTTCTGATTGGTTCCTACAATCCCTAAATGTCCCTCATGCGCGAGTATGAGCGCTCTCGGCTGTAAGGCCTTTGGTAGCACTATGCGTGTACCTCGTAGGATAATGTAGCCAACTACACACAGTTCGTTAGTTACATGTGCGTATGCCTTATATTTTTCAAAGTGTCCTGTTTCTATAGCTTTTCTCACCTCAATTAACTCTGGATCAGTCCTTGATGCTTCCTCCACCTCCCTTGTAGCTTTGGGGGTGGCACTCGCAGCAACGAATCGCACGTACTCGTCTGATCCATGTGCATGCTGTTCTTTCATAGCCATCTTCCCCAACAGGCATGAAAAAGGGTCAGCTGTGTTCGCTTTTCCTGGCACTTGGACAACTTTGAAGTCATATGGCTGTAAACGCAAGACCCATCTTTCTATGCAGGCACAGGGTTTGGATTGTGGTTCTGTATATTGACTCCAAAGGCTTGTGGTCAGTGATTAGATCAAACTGTCTGCCATACACATATGGGTGAAATTTTTAACAGGCCCACACCAGAGCTAGAGACTCCTTCTCAGTTTGAGAATATCTTCTCTCACAGTCACTCAAGCTTCTGCTCACATAGCAGATAGGAACCATTTCCCCCTGGTGGCGTTGTTCGAGCACAGCGCCTAGTCCCACTGGGCTTGTATCTGCAATCACTTTCGTTGGTGCATCTTTATCAAAGTAAGCGAAATTTCAAGCTTTCACCAGTCCATCTTTGAGTGCATTGAATGCTCCTCTTTGCTCTGGACCAAAGGTAAATTCCTTGTTTTAGTTAGGCATCTCAAAGGTTCTGCCAGAGTTGCAAATTGTGGAATGAATGTGCTGCTATAGCAAACAAGACCTAAAAAGCTTCTCACTTCTGAGGCATTTTCCGGCTCTCTGGCTTCCACTATTGCTCTAACTCTCTCTTCCGTAGGTCCAATGCCTTTGCTTGTCAGCAAAATTCCCATGAAGATCAAGCAATCCATGTTAAATTCGCCTTTTGCATGATGCAAGGTAAGTCCATACTCCTGCAGATGTTTCATGACAACATGTAGTCGTTGGTCATGTGTCTTCTGGTCTGGTGCATGAACGATGACATAATCTGAAATGTTTTCAACTCCTTCTATTCCAGCTAGTGCAGAGGCTCATGTTGATATTGCTCACTGGCTGAAGACACTCTGAAGATCAACCATTTGTATCTGTAGACTCCGTTGTGGACAGCAAATGTTGGGATCTGGTGTGATGGTGGTGTCAACTCCAGCTGGGGGTAACCCCACTTAAGATCCAGTTTGCTGAATACCGTGGACTAGGGTTGGCCATGGCGAGTGGAGCTGGACAGTTTTTGTTAGTTGTGCTCCGAGGCCAGAGTGGAGAGGAGCGGAGCTGGAGCTGGCATTGCTAGAGCCGGAGTGGATATTAAGTGGATATTAAGTCCAGTATTCTTAAATTAACAAAATATGTAACTTCATAGGTATTGTTGTGTGTTGGGGGTTATAAAATAAGATCAGTTCTCACTCCAGCTATTAGTACATAATACATTATTTTTTATTAATTGTAATTATATGGCACCGTCACTGACACCTTCACACCTCTCACTTTGCAGAAGTGATACTATAATCTCAGGGCATCTCTCATAAACCACTTGCAAAAGAAGTAAAGTCCATTTTAACTGTAAAGTTTTAAGTATTTCGAAATTATTTTATTCCAAACAAATTCTTCATCTGCCTAAATTAACCTAAAATTAATTAATTTTATAGCCATTTGTTATCTGAAATGTCCTGACTAGTTTGTCCAAAAGTTGGTTGACAGGGAGTTAAGGTTGCATGCTGGAGTCATGCCCCCTGCACCTTGTTTGTCACTTTTGAGATACGAAAATACTGGACCCCTGGTAGGGGGGTTGCGAAATGTCAACCTAGCGGGGGTGCTGGAAATTAGACAACGATCTGGGGGTTGAGGGCAAACTGGACACTGATACATTTTTTAACGACATATTCAACAGTCCTGTTCTATGAGCTTGTGTGGCCGACCACTTCGCGGCTGAGCTGTTGTTGCTCCTAGATGTTTCCTCTTAACAATAACAGCACTTACAGCTCACCAGGGCAGCTTTAACAGGGCATCCTATGACGATGCCACATTGAAAGTCATTGAGCTCTCAGTAAAGTTCATTCTACTGCCAATGCTTATCTAAGGAGATTGTTGTGTGGCTTGATTTTACAGTAGCTCTCTAAAGTGTTCACCCCTCTTGGTCTTTTCCACATGTCTTTGTGTTACAACATGAAATCAGAATGGATTTTATCAGTCAACATGCAATCACCGAAAATGTCCATAATGTGAAAATGAAAAATATGATCTGCATTTTTTTTGTAAATTAATTACAAATACAAACAGAAAATTATTGAATGCATAAGTAATCACCCCTTCAGTCAATATTTGGTAGAGGCAGCTTTGACAGCAATTACAGCCATGAGTCTATGTGGATAAGTCTCTATCAGCTTTGCACATCTGGACACAGCAATGTTTGCCCATTCGTCTTTGCAAAATTGCTCAAGCTCCATCAAGTTGGATGGGGCCCTTGGGTGAACAGGAATGTTCAACTCTTTCCACATATTCTCAGTTGGACTGAGGTCAGGGCTTTGACTGGGCCACTCCAGGACATTGACCTTTTTATTTTTTTGTCACTCCAGTGTGGCTTTGGCTGTATGTTTGAGGTCATTGCCCTGCTAGAAGATTAATCCCAGGTCCCTTGCAGACTTCAGCAGGTTTTTTTACAGGATTTCTCTGTACTTTGCTGCATCCATTTGCATGATAGGGAAGGTGATAGGGATGGTGTTCTCAGGATGATTTGCGGTGTTAGGCTTCCACCAAATGTAGCGCTTAGCGTTGAGGCCAGAAAGCTCTATTTTGGCCTCATCAGACCATAGAATCTTCCTCTACTTGGTCTCAGAGTCTCCCACATGCCAAACACAGTAATTAGAAGGGGTGACCACATACTGTTGGCCGTGTAGTGTACAAATACCGGACAGTCCGCTAAAATACTGGCCGGCTGGCAACCGTAATTGCCACCTTTACAGGTTTCTACTTTTTCATGTTTGAATGGTTAAACAGATGCTTGTTATTAATATTTTGTTTTTGTTAAACAGTTATTTACATAAAAGAAGTAAAAAAGGAATCATTATTTATAACGTTGCATCCTAGTTTGCACTGTTTTTTGTGACTCCGGAGCTGGAACTAGTTAAAAGCAGCCGGAGCTGGAGCAGCAGTGTGGAGCTGCACCAGAGCCGCTCCGGAGCTGGAGCTGGGGCTGCTGGAGCTGGCCTGGAGTTGGAGCAGGGGGCCTCCATCAGCTCCGGAGCCAGCCTGGAGCTGAACCTCTGGAGCCACTCTGGAGCTGGAGCCAGCAAACCTGGAGCACTGCCAACCCTAATTACTACAGCAAGTGAATCAATTAAAAACTTTCAATTTGTTAAAAAACTTACCCAAGCCGCCACTAAAGGCAGCTATAATCAAAATTAAGGCACACCAAACACGAAATCCAAAGGACCCCATTTGGGCCGGCAATGAGGCTGCTCTGCCACCACCGTCTTCTGTCTCCACGGTAGTCCCCATAGGTTAAAGGCGGAGCTATCTATGAAAAAAGACTCTGGGTTGACCCGTCTTGCACTACTGTTCTCGCCCCACAGTGCGTCCACCTCACACTGCTCAAACAATATAATGGCACAGCTCATACCGGGCACAATGATGATGATGATGTTTGGTTCAAATAGGATATATGTTTATTAATGAAATGTAAATTGACAACACGTAATGTTAAAGGTAGGAGGGAGAAAAGCAGGGTGGATAGGATTATAAGAGAGAGAGAGAGAGAGAGAGAGAGAGAGAGAGAGATCGAGGCACAAAGCATGTAATATAAAATAAAATAAATGTGTAACGCTATGTAACTATGTAACTGTGATTTACCTAATTCTTGAATAGTACATGAAGTTTCTAGCTTCCAGGTTGTTGGTAGAGAAGTTCTGGTCCGGATTCCTTCCTGGGTTTCCACTTCGGTGTCTTCCAATCTTCCTGGGTTCTTCTCCTTGGTTTCTTCTCCCAGGTTGTTCCACTCCACTCCAAATTGTACCACTCCCAATTGTGCCACTCCGAATTGCTAGTTTTAACTTTAGTTTTTTTATACATTTGAGACAAAGAGATTCTAATCTGTTTCCTTCCTAACTTCTAATTGGTCAGTCTTTGCCATTCCTCTCCCTTGTTTCCTACAGAATGTGTAATGGGGGTGTGATAGCTGTGAAAATGATTCAAATGTTACCTAGAGTTTCTAACTTTCTATATTGTCAAGTTTTAGTTCTATCAATTACATTTTCAGGTCCCTCAAAGCATAATCTTACAGTTGATACCAAACAACCAGGAGCGAGAACCACAGTCACGCTATACTGGGAACTGTCTACAACTAGCATGTACAAAGCATGACTACAGAGGTCAACTCTTATGCCCTCTGCTTACACAATAGCAAAGGCCTACTGCTCTACTATACTTCAGTATATACAACGTGGGCAGCAGGAAAACATTAATGCCGCCTCTGTGCAGCTCAGCAATCTCACTGAACAGTACAGAGTGGCCGGCTCCACTGTGCTGTCACAAACAAATTATATACACTGCGGGGTGGAGGAGCCAGCTCATGTACCTGTCGTGCAACACAGGAGCAGTTGGCACCTGCCGATTAGCACAGCTAATGTAGGGCAATGACAGCTCTACTGTGTTGTAATAAATTAACTATGTACACAGTGGGGCATGAGAGCCAGCTCGAGTGCCCTTTGCTGGGGATAACAGCAGCGGCCCACTGCTCTTCTAGCACACAGCTAGAGCTGGGTCACAGACCAGCCGTCTGCACAAAGTATATACACACCTGCGACACAATGCAATAACATGCAACAATGAATAACAGGCCCTGCGAATGCAGTCACCAAATCTAGGAGCAGCTTGCATGGGTGCTTGACTGGAAGACATCTGTCAAGCTCCATCCAAGGTATGCACCAGGATGTGCTGACAGGGGCAGATGGGGAAAAATAGGTCAGGAGCCCATGCCCGTAGGCTACTGGGGCTCAACTGAAGTCAACACTGGATTCCCAATAGAGGGAGCCGGGCCTGTCATGTCCAACCTGTAGAACCAGACAAATGTCTGCCAAGGGGGCACCTTGAAAAAGTAAGACTCACCTTCTGCCAACCAGCACAGCTAGGAGCTGTCGACAGCGAGCTCTACTGTTCTGTAATATACAAAGCGGGGCAAGAAGAGCCAAGGTCTTGTGCCCTTGCTTAACACAGAAGCTGCAAGTACAGCAAGCTCTACTGTGTCATCAAGGCTAAATAAAGAAGTGGGGCAACAGGAGATCAGCTCACGCACCCTCGCTTACCACAGGAGCTGCCCCCTCTGGCCCGACCAGCACAGCAAGGAATGGGCAATGGCAAGCTCTACTGTATTGTAGCCAAGAAGTATACACAACGCAGGGCAAGTGGACACCAGCTCCATGCCCTCTGCTTAATACAGGGCTCAGTGAATTGTATACAATGGGGTAGCAGAGTAACACACATGCACTCCCGTGAAAACATATGTTTCGTTTCCACTGGCTTAAGTGTCCGTTCCATGCCGGACTCACTCATATGTGAGTAAAATGGATTTACCAGTGAATGAGAGGATGATGGTAAATGTAGTTCTGAACAAGAGGATACATGAATAAGAGGACACGGCAATTTAAAAGTGTAAAGTGTTTGAGATAAAAAAATAAAATAAAAATACACACACTTTACTTAAACATTCATAAACAACACATGGGAACATATATATACATTATATTTATACATAGAAAAACTATGGAAATTAAATGTATATTAAGACATAAATTATACAAATATAGCTATACAAATATAACAGTTTATCGCTGTCAGACGCTCTCTTCTCCTTCACACATGCGCATACTTCATCAGTTGATGCTCCTGGCGCGCGCAACACATCCGCATCAATCAGAATGAGCCAGTGAAGCAGTACAATGCGCTATTATGTTCACTATTATGATACTATGACTGACAGTAAATAAGGTCACAAACCCCCCCACACAGACACACAGACACACACATGCACACACACAGACACACCAATTATGTTAAAGAGTAATTTAAGTGTTCAATAAAAAGCTTTTAATATCATGTTTTTCTCATATTCCTGATTATATAATGTTACATTTCACCCCAGAGTATGTTACAACTAACCCAGACTATGGGGTGAATTGTAACGTTTTACTCCTTGTGTTTGAGACTAATCAATACCTTCTCAAGAGATGCGGCTGGTTGCTCCATATATAACATGACATTGTCAGCATGAAGTGCAATTTTATGGCACTGTCCATTTAATTGTATACCTTTAATTTCTGGTGTCTGTCTTATCAATTGTGTAAGTGGTTCAATGTATAAGGAAAATAAAAGTGGGGACAAAGGGCAGCCCTGTCTTGTACCTCTCTGCAGTTTGAATCTATCTGAAATGTAGCCATTGATTTTAATTTGTGAATGTGGATCTGAATATATTGTTTGAATTCCTTTAACAAATGTATGACTAAAACCAAATCTTTCTAGTGTTTGATATAGGAAATCCCAACTAACCCGGTCAAAGGCTTTTTCTGCATCAAGACTAACCAATATCACACTTGTCTTTTTTAATTGTATATGTCTCATTATATGTAATGTTCATCTAATGTTGTCCTGTGTTTGTCTGTTTAAAATAAAGCCGGTTTGATCTAAATTTATTAGATGGGGTAGAACTGTATCTAGTCTCTTGGCTATAATTGAAGTGTATATCTTGTAATCTACACAGAGAATGGAAATTGGGTGAAAAGATCCACATTTAGTCTGATCCTTACCTTCCTTAGGGATTACAGAAATAATGGCATCCCTCCAGGAAGGTGGAAATTCTCCCCCCTCCCATACACGCCTGCATGCGGAGAGTAACATAGAGGACACCTGATCTCTGAACACCTTGTAAAATTCAGTGGGAAAACCATCAGCCCCTGGGGATTTATTTGATTTAAGATTTGATATAGCTTTATTAAATTCCTGAATAGAGATTGCTTTTGTCATTTCTATGTTTTGTTCCACATTTATATTAGGTAGTTTTAGGGAATTTAACAAGGAATCAGTATATTGTTTGTTCAATTTCTCAGGTTGTGCATATAAAGTTTTATAATATTCTACAAAGGTTGTTTTGATTTCTTCTAATTTGGAGCACAGTTGCTTAGTTTTGGGGTCTCGTATTTTATGAATAGTCACTCTAGCCTGCTGTTTACGTAATCTTCTTGCTAATATTTTTATGGATTTGGTTCCAGATTCATAATATTTTTGCTTTACAATTTTTTTTTCTCTCCATACATCTAGAATGCCCAACTCTTCCATAGATCTCTTGACATATTTGATCAAGGATTTGGGGAATTTTGAATTATTTTTTGTGGTGTCCAGATTGGGGTTCATACAGTATATATATTTAAATCACCCCCGCATATTAATACTCCCACTGTTTCTAAGGCTATTAAATCGAAAAATGTTTTATAGAAATTTCTGTCACTTCCCGGTGGGGCATAGATATTTAATAAAGTAACCAAAGACCCTGATAGTTTCCCTTTAACTAGAATAAATCTACCTTCTTTATCATTAATTTCTGAATGATATTCAAAGTCGGTATAATTCGGTATCAGGATGGCAACGCCACGTCTGTGTCCCGATGCATGGGAAGAGTAAAATGTTCTCTGGTACCCCATATGCATCAGTTTGTCATGTTCACAATCTGAAAGATGAGTCTCCTGGAGGAACACTGCGTGCCATCTCTATCTCCTAACCTTTGCCAAGATCTTTCCCCTTTTTATAGGATTGTTTAACCCATTCACATTGTAGGATATTATTTTATTTTTCAAAATCTCTTTACACACTGAACCACTGCCTTCCTCTCTCTGAGAACTCAAAAATGCCGGCATGACAAGAAAAAAAAAAAAAAAGAACAAAACTAACAAGTATTAATAAAAAGGAACTAATAATAAGGACTTCAAAGAGGGGGTCAAAAAGTATATCAACCCCTTTTACCCCAGAAGTAATTCGGGGTAGCTAGGGAAATCCTCTTCTATTTAAGAGAAGAGGACCCTAGTAGATGGCATGCTTAGTCACCGCTCCCGGTCTATGCATTACTACATTTGTTTAAAGTTGCGGAGAAAAAAAACATTAGTATTATTTTTTGTGTACAAGCTGTACTTAATACAATAATATTCAATAAGAACAACTTCATATTTATATCGATGCAGAGAATGTTATATATTTCTAGAAAATCAGACCTGCTTTACCTGTAGTGTGTTCATAGATAATGTAAACAAACATTCTGAGTATAGCATTTGGATGAGTCTTCATTATATATTTTACCTAACAAAATTAAGGAGATATAGGAACAGTCTCACCAGAGTATTGTTATCTGCTTCAATTGTACTGTCCAAAACACTGTCCATCACAGTCTGAACATGAAACTCTGTCTTCAGTAGGTGGGCAGTGTCGAAAGGCCTGGAGTGCTGTTTTGTATTGTTCATTCGATTTTTGTCGAATGCCAGGCATTGCGTCTGATTATATCTTCCGTTGTGCCAGCTTTCTTGGTTTGGACATTAACAGCAAAACCTCTGTCTGATAAGTCCCTTGCTGCAGCATCTGCCGATGTGTAAAGTTGTGCTCCAGAATCGAAGAAGATCCTGAGTTTCACTGGGAATGTAGTCTGGAATTTGATTCCGTTTTCTTTTAGGATTGACTTCACTTCTTTGTATTCCCTGCGTATCTGCAGGACCTCGGGTGCATAGTCGTGATCAAAGTATATCCTTTTCTTTTCGATGAAGACTTCCCTTTTTCCCCATGCTTTTGTCAAGATTTCTTCCTTGGTTCTGTATCTCAGGAATTTGATCATTATTGATCTTGGTCTTGTAGAGGGGTCTGCGGGTTTAGGACCTAAGGATTGGTGAGCTCTTTCAATTTCAAGATTCATGTCTTTGGGAAGGTCCAGTTCCTTTTTAAGAAGTTTGTCAACAAAAGATACCATTGAGTCTCCCTCAAGTGCCTCTGGTACACCGTATATCCTTAGGTTTTGTCTCCTCGATCTCCCTTCTAAGTCCGTCACCTTCGCCTCTAGCTGTGTCTGTTTTTGAAGGAGCTGTATCAGCGTGTTGTCGGTCCGCTCTGCACAGGCCTCAGTTTGTACAATGCGCTGCTCTGCTTCGTCAGTTCTTTTGTTGGTATGTTTAATACCTTCGGTAATGTCGGATAACTTTTTGTTGATATCTCTTCTGAAATCAACTAGTTCAGCGTATATATTTTTTCAAGACTCACTCCAGGGGGCTCGGTTTTGTCGCTGGAGCCACAACCCGTCCCCTGGTGGGCTACAGGTGAGCTGCTGCGGCTGCTTTCCTCATCGTTGTATTCGTCTCTGTCTTGTTGTTTTGTGGATTTAAGTCCTCCGCATCTTGTCTCCATTGTCTCCCAACGTTAGGAACTTCGTTTATGTCGTAGTTTTTGAATATTTAGATGGTTTTGTTGGGTGTTTTCTAATTAAGACCAGAGAGCTACAGGTTTAGGCAGCCATTAGCTCGATGACATCACCAGAAGTCCCTGTTGGGCATTTCTAGTGTGAAGAACCCAGTCTTGATACACAGAGGATAACATGGATTTATTTAACATACCAGGCCTGGAAGGGCCCGACATGGAAGCTCTCCAGCAGAGTCTCTCTGAACAGCAGAAGTTAACAGCTTTTTATACAATTCATGACATGTGGGTATGTGGGCAGGGTCAGTCACAGGTTTCCCAGAGTGATGTCTTGAGGTTAGATTTCTGACCCTTGTAATGTTCATGGTTGTCTTCCTTGGGGGAGGTGTGGAATCCGGGGAGAGGTGGCTTTCTTTGATATACACCGGGGAGGTTCGATCCCATGGGTCTTCATTTAACAACTGTCAATCAATCATTAACAAAGACAGTTCCTACCAATCTGGGGAAGCAATTTAGGTCCACAAACAGACTTTTAACAAACAACTGTGGGCCCTCTCTGTCTGCTGTTTGATCCTTTTATTATCGACAAGAATGTCTAGAGGGTATGCCCTGAACAACTGCCTTAGTGGCTGTTGCTCGCTTAATCAATCTACTTTGCTCAGTCTGCATACTATTATTAAGATAAAACATAATACAGTCTCTTCAGTCCCACCTGTTGGCAATAGAGCAAAGCATAAAGAAGCCAAAAGAATCATGTTTGTCAGTTACAATAATTTCTTCCATCTGAGGAGCAGGTGGGATGGTGCTGTGTTTTCAGCTCCCATCCAGCCCAGTCTGCCACCTATGAGGTGTGTATGTATGTATGGCAAGTGAAGAGTCGTAGAAATACAGAGAGAGATATATATTTCCAGTCAAAGGTTTTAATTACAAGCAGCTGCAAGGAAGAAGTTCAAGAGGCAATCTTAAGAACAGTCTTGGAGAAGTTACAAACTACAGGCACTTTTATGCAGACCAGACAGAAGAGAAAGATAACAGGACCCACATGTCTGTCCCATTATGAGTGCAAGTTCAATTTCTTCCTGACAACTTGTTAGGAAAACCCATATATGGTGTGGCGGGGTAGCCAGTAATGGAGGCTTGGAGACGGACCGCAGGTACAAAGTAAGTCTTTATTAAATAAACAAAATAAACTGGCACGATGGCCAAACAAAAAGATACACAAAACTCAAAGAATAATACACAGAGTGGACCTGGTCTTCAATGTGTAAACACGTAACATACACACTCAAACAACACAACACAACACAAATCTGGGCAGGTTTGTTCCCACACCCAAATAACTCTCCAACACCCTCTACCCCCAAAGGGAGGCTGAGGCAGTTGGCTGGAGTTGATTGACCTTAATTGATCAATCACTCCAGCCACCTGCAGTCCATGAGCAGGCAGGGAAGGACAATTAACCCCCTCCCTGCCACATATGGTTAAACTGGGGAGAATTAAAGCATACATAATGTTTAATATAAGGGGGGTTTGTACGATGTATCAAGCCCAAATTGCTGGAGAAAACTGCTTCTTATCAGACTCTGTTCCTCTGGGTATCAGGGTTGCACTATTGGTGGTGATTAAAGGCCATCATATAATAATGGAAAATGTGTGTTTAAGGGTTATAATAGGGTGTAGTTATATCTGTATTTCTGACAACCTGGTATAACTGTCCGGATTCTTGGTGCAGAGAAAATAAGACATTGGAAATAACAACATTGACAGAAAGCAGAAACTCTACAAGAGACAAAGAACATGCAAACAGTGCTCGAACTAATAGGAGGTCTTTGACCTGTGCAGATCCCAGCTGCACCTCATATTGTCCATGCTATATTTCCACCCAGGTTTTGAGCAAGGAATCAGAAAGAGTCTGTAATGTAAGTCTATGTGCCAGGCAACAGGTGCAATGTTCGTCGCTAATGGCCCATGCCACCGAACTGCGGTCACCAGACCATGCAGGATGCACCCGGGTCTCCAGTGAGCAGGGTGTCATTCACCGGAAGACACACTGTTTGTGTTTTGTAGGGCACATCAGTTGGCCGGGAAAGGGAGCAAAGAGGAAAACAAATCGAAAACACAAGAAGCATAATAAAACTGTGAAGTGCTATCTAGCGGAGATAAAAGGACTAATATTACAAGTACTGTCGGAAAAGATGTGTCTTGAGTAAGTGCCGGAAAGAGGTCAAGGACTCTGCTGTTTTGACTTCGGTGGGCAGGTCGTTCCACCATTTAGGTGCCAGGGATGAGAAGGAGCGGGCTCTGGAGGAAGGAGAGTGAAGAGGAGGTAGAGTTAGTCTTCTGGCGCTGGAGGAGCACAGTGGTCTGGAGGGGATGTATGGAGAGACGAGTGTCTGAATGTAACTTGCTGCAGTGTGGTCGAGACAGCTGTAGGTGAGGGTCAATGTCTTGAACTGAATGCGTGCCGGTATCGGGAGCAAGTGGAGGGAGCAGAGCAGTGGAGTAGCGTGTGCGAATTGTGGCAGAGAGAATACCAAACGAGCCGCAGAGTTCTGGATGAGCTGGAGCGGCGGGTAGTAGATGCAGGGAGGCTGGCCAGGAGGGAGTTGCAGTAGTCCAGGTTGGAGAGGACCAGTGACTGGACAAGCAGCTGAGTCGAGTAGTCGGTGAGGAAGGGACGGATCCGGCGTATGTTGCTCAGGAAGAATCTGCAGGTGCGTGTCAGCGTGGTGATGTGCTGGGTGTAGGAGAACACAGGATCGAGGGTGACTCATAGATTTTTAGCGGAAGAAGAAGGAGAGAGTGTGGTGGATTCCAAGGGGATCGAGATGGGGAGGTCAGCAGAAGGTGAGGAAGAGTGGGGGAAAAACAGGAGATCCGATTTGGAGAGGTTGAGCTTGAGGTGGTGTGAGTGCATCCAGGCAGAAATAGCAAACAAGCAGGAAGAGATGCGAGAGGGTATGAGAGGGTTGGAAGAGGGAAAAGACAGGAAGATCTGGGCATCATCAGCGTAGAAGTGGTAGGAGAAACCATGGGATGCAATGAGGGGGCCCAGGGAGTGAGTGTAGAGAGAGAACAGGAGCGGGCCCAGGACGGAGCCTTGGGGAATGAAGTCCAGCAGCACCATATGTGTAGTAGACACCTGTTTAGCCTCCTTGGCATCCTGTGGATAAAGCGCAGTGATGACGGAAAAGGGTGTGTCGCCCTCAGAGAATGGAACACGAACAAGCCATAAAAGACAGTTTAGTGCAACAGTCAGTTGTTGTAGTCATAAAGGCTGTCTGGAAATGACAACATGTAGCTAGGAGTTCTAAAGCAATACACAGCCATTGTGAACTGCTCCTGTGGGTTTAAACCTAAAGCATTATGAAAGTTTAGGGAGAAATCATAAATGATCATCAGTGGAATGGAAACACAATGTAGCATCAGCAGAGATAAAGATGGGAGGAGTTCTCATACAAATATTCAACATGTCATATTAGCCATAATCAAGAGGCCTCACACACCCAGGGGACTGTTATTTGGGAATCCCTCCAACAGACTCTCCCAACAGAGGCCATAGGGCAGTCCTTCCAAACATGTAATTGATTACAGCATTCAATAACATGATAGTTGCAGAATAAGAAAACTTGAAAGTGGAGTTCTAAGTGTCTATGGTAATTCAACAGTCAAATCCGAAGTTAGGTTTCCGAAATCCTAATAAGAAATCAAGTGGGTTTTCGTTCGGTCAAGCAAAGCTAGTTATCTCAAGAAATGAAAACATTAGTAAAGAAATTAAAAACATGGCAGACTGGAAAGTCCTGAAGGACACAAAGCCTCATCAGCAGAGTACCCTGTGTACAAAAACAAACTAAGACAGGGAGATAGAAGAAGGAAGGGAGAGAAGAAAGGCAGATAATATTACTGCCTGAGCAGTATGAAAAAGACAACATACACAGAGCATACTCAATCACCTAGTAACATTTTAAACAATAATTCTAGGCACTTCTTAGTAATGGAAGAGCCACAAACAAATCTAAACCCCTACTAAAATATGGATCTCTCTTACAGGAGGAGCAAGACGCATTTGCTAATCCTTGGAGATAAAAATACATCTCTTTCACCTCTTCAGCAGGGAACCAGGAGCAGACAGAATGTAAGTACATGTGTGCATGTAAACCATGAAATGTAGTCTTCAAATGCTTGTCCTAAACAGAAACACATGCCTATATTGATTATCAGTATAAATGTGAAAGCAACTGCTACACCCCAGACAAACTAGTCCCTCCTTTAGTGCCGTGATATCCTCTTTTTCCACACTACTACCCATGCACTCGCAGTGATTGTAACAGTGTTCAACATTATTCTGGCCCTCTGACAATTAATGTCAATGTTCATGTCCTTCGCCCTTCTTTCGTTCAGAGTATTCTGTACTTCCTATGCCATACCCTCCTAACACTCGTGTTGGTCTCGGAGATGGAGTTATGATAGCAGTCTGTGTGGGGGAATATGTAGATTCCCTTGATGAATTCATCCATGAATTCATTGGCAATGTAGACCTCCTTAGAGGTACTGTGTGACAGGGGACACAACACACCACTAGGCACTAGGTCACAACTACTACTGCCCTACCCTCTCATCATGAGGGAGACTCATGGCAGCAAATCGGCAGTGGGCATGAGTGTGACCCCCGTCTAATCAGGTGTGCAACCTGGAGTTCTCGACTATACCCACAGTGTTGGACTGAGCTGCTTCCAGTAGGCCACGGCACTAAACTGGGCCTCAGTGAGTGAAATGCGATTGTCTCAGGGGAAGAGGTGAAACGATGTTGAGTCTTAGCGTATCATTCTAGAATGATGAATAATATAATGCTGGATAATAGGATTGACCCTTGTGTAGTGTGGAGAGGCACAATCTCTCAGGCACAGAACTAACAAGTAGATCTCAAGCCAAGTCTCGACAGGCTTGTGGTCAGCATGTCTCATGTAGTGATATATGGTGTGAGCTATTGTGTATATTGTAGTGTGAGTGCATCTAATGTTTTGTTTCTGCTTCTGCCAACTCACAGAATCCCAGATCTGAAGTGTGTGCTATCCATTCTGCATACTCCCTTCTGTACCCACCTGTTGTGCTTGTGACTCGTGACAGTCTGCATTGAGCTGTATTTGATGGAATCGGTTCAGAACGCTCGCCAACCATTTGCATAGCGTCTCATGCATAAGACATGAAACATTCAAAGATTATATAGAAACATTACACAGTTATTACATTCATTATAAAGCACTTCTATGATGAGCGGTAGTTCCTGAAGTTTAGTTAGGCCTGATCATGTCCACTGCGCCTGAGGCAGAAGGTTGAAAAGCTGTCCTTCCATAGGCATTGAGATGTGTTCACTATAGTACTGGCTGGGAGCCACACATGGACACATATAACTGCAGGCAAAAAGGTGAATGGGATCAGGGTCTGTATTTTGCTAGGAATTCATTGGGAAGAGAGGTTGCTAGCACTTCATTCCCTTCGAGACCTCTCAGTGGTCTCTTTCCCTATAACAATTCAAAATGATTGATGATCTTCATGCTGGTGGTCACCAACCTGAAAATAAAAGTGTTAATGGGGTGACACCATGGTGTATCAAATCAAGGAGTGGGCACAATCTGAGCCAAGGCATCACTGCCTGCTAGATGGACATTACTGTTCAGAGTAGATAGCCGGGCATTAAAGTTATTTACCTTTGTCTCCCTCTGGCTCCTTCTGGGGCTCATTAAGCATTATCCTATCTCATTATTATTATTATTATTATTATTATTTCTTGGCAGACGCCCTTATCCAGGGCGTATTACAACATAAGTGCAAAACAAAGTACAAAAATACAGTTAAGTAAAAGGCATCAATCATTACAAATTCAATTTAACTAAAACATAGAAATTCAAAATATAATACATTTTACAAATTCAAATTTACAATTTACACAGGCATGTACAATAAGTGAGGTCCTACATGCTGGACGGTAAAAGCTAGGTGCTGTGAAGATGTAGGGTCACAGTCAAGGGCTACGGGAATGGGAGCAAGGAGGAAAACAAATCAAAAACACAAGAAGCATAATAAAACTGTGAAGTGCTATCTAGCAGGGATAGAGGACTAATATTACAAGTACTGTTGGAAAAGATGCGTCTTGAGTAAGCGCCGCAATGAGGTCAAGGACTCTGCTGTTTTGACTTCGGTGGGCAGGTCGTTCCACCATTTAGGGGCCAGGGATGAGAAGGAGCGGGCTCTGGAGGAAGGAGAGTGGAGAGGAGGTAGAGTTAGTCTTCTGGCGCTGGAGGAGCACAGTGGTCTGGAGGGAATGTATGGAGAGACGAGTGTCCGAATGTAACTTGGTGCAGTGTGGTCGAAACAGCTGTAGGTGAGGGTCAATGTCTTGAACTGAATGCGTGCCGGTATCCGGAGCAAGTGGAGGGAGCAGAGCAGTGGAGTAGCGTGTGCGAATTGTGGCAGAGAGAATACCAAACGAGCCGCAGAGTTCTGGATGAGCTGGAGCGGCGGGTAGTAGATGCAGGCAGGCCGGCCAGGAGGGAGTTGCAGTAGTCCAGGCGGGAGAGGACCAGTGACTGGACAAGCAGCTGAGTCGAGTAGTCAGTGAGGAAGGGGTGGATCCGGCGTATGTTGCTCAGGAAGAATCTGCAGGTGCGTGCCAGCGTGGTGATGTGCTGGGTGTAGGATAGCGCGGGATCGAGGGTGACTCCTAGATTTTTAGCGGAAGAAGAAGGAGAGATGTGGTGGATTCCAAGGGGATCGAGATGGGGAGGTCAGCAGAAGGTGAGGAAGAGTGGGGGAAAAACAGGAGATCCGATTTGGAGAGGTTGAGCTTGAGGTGGTGTGAGTGCATCCAGGTGGAAATAGCAGACAAGCAGGAAGAGATGCGAGAGGGGATGAGAGGGTCGGAAGAGGGAAAAGACAGGAAGATCTGGGCATCATCAGCGTAGAAGTGGTAGGAGAAACCATGGGATGCGATGAGGGGGCCCAGGGAGTGAGTGTAGAGAGAGAACAGGAGGGGGCCCAGGACGGAGCCTTGGGGAACGCCTGTGAGGAGAGGTTGGGGGGTGGATGAGGAGCCTCACCATGTCACTTGGTAGGACCAGTCACTGAGGTAGGAGGAGAACCAGGTGGGAGCAGTCCCGTGGAACCCCCGCTCAAGAGTCTTTGAGAGGAAGGGGAGTAGGGAGACAGGGCGATAGTTCTGAGGAGAGGTAGCGTCAAGGGTTGGTTTCTTGAGCAGTGGGATGACAGCAGCTTGTTTAAATGTAGAGGGGAAACAGCCAGAGAGGAGTGAGGAGTTGAGGAGGGAAGAGATGAAAGGGAGAAGATCAGGAGCGGTCGCTTGGAAGAGGCGAGAAGGGAGAGGGTCCAGGGCACACGTTGTAGGTTTGTGACGTAGGAGGAGAGCAGAAACTTCAGCATCTTAGAGAGGTGAGAATGAAGAAAAGGAAGCTTGATTGGTGGGAGGTTTGGGTGTAATGGGAGAGGAGGGTGGAGTATTGTTGAGCCTGTGGATGTCTGCAATCTTGGAGGAGAAGAAGGAGGCGAAATCATCAGCAGTGAGAGATGAGGGAGGTGGAGGGGGGGGCAAGCAGGGAGGAGAAAGTGAAGAAGAGTTTGTGGGGGTTGTTGACAGTGGATTTGAAGAGAGATTGGAAGTAAGACTTCTTGGCTGAGGTGAGTGAGGAGGAGAATGTGGACAGTAGAGAGTGGTAGACTTCGAGGGCAGCTGGGAGTTTGGTCCTTTTCCACTTCTGTTCGGCGGCGCGCAGACTAGTTTGGGTTGAGCGGAGAACAGCAGAGAGCCAAGGCTGAGGAGGGGAGGGACGGGCAGGACGAGACATGAGAGGACAGAGGGAGTCAAGGGAGGAGGTGAGGGAGGAGAACAAAGAGGAGGTAGCACAGTTGACAGATAGATGGGAAAAACAGTCAATGGAAGGTAAGAGGGTGAGGGCAGTGGAGGCAAGGGTGGAGGGGGAGACAGAGCGGAGATTACGGTGGAAGGTGACAGAGGGAGTGGGTGGAGTGGGGAGGGAGGGGAGGGAAAGAGAGAAGGAAATGCAGTGGTGGTCCGAGATGTCCATGGGTGTCACGGAGAGCATTGAAGGGGAGCAGCCTCTAGAGAAGATGAGGTCTAGCTGGGGGCCTGCCCTGTGAGTGGGGGGAGATGGGGAGAGAGAGAAGTTGAAAAAGTGAAGGAGAGGAAGAAATCCGGCACAGTGGGAAGGGTTGGAGAGGTGGATGTTGAAGTCTCCCAGGAGGATGGTAGGTGAGGACAGCGAGGGGAGGGAGGAGAGAAGAAAGTCGAGTTCATCCAGGAAGGAGGTGAGTGGACCAGGTGGACGGTAGAGAACTAGAAGGAAGAGGTTAGAGGGAGAGGTGATTTCCACTGCATGGAATTCAAAGCTGTGGGTTGAGATAGAGGAGAGAGAGGGGGGGACAGAGAAGAGGAGAGAAGGGGAGAGCAGGAGCCCTGTTCCTCCTCCCTGCCCAGTAAAACGAGGGGAGTGAGACAGGACGAACAGAGAGGATAATGCAGCAGGGGTGGTAGAGTTTTCTGGGGAGATCCATGTCTCGGCCATGTCGGCCTTGTTGGAAGCTGAGTGTCAGTTCCACAGGCCCCCAGAGAGTGGAATAGAGGGGAGGGAGGAGGAGGGGAGAGGCAGAGAGATGAGGTTGGAGGGATTAGGGAAACAATGGCGCACAGGTGCATGCCGAAAAGACGGAGAGAGCAGGACGGGAATCGGAGAGATCGTCATGGTTGTCTGTTGTTGCTGAGCAGCGTCTCGTCGCTGGAGTCCCCGCAGCTCGAGTCCCTGCCCTTTGGAGATGGGGCCCTTCGGAAGGGGGGCACTGAAGGCTGCTGGCGCTGACTGCTGGCACAGAGGTGTGGGGGGTGGTTAAATACGACACCTGTAACTAATTAGGACAGTGCACACCTGTGTTGCGTTGAATGACACAAGGCTGGTCAGGATGGCCCTCCCTCCCACGCAGGACTGCTAATAGCACAATTAATGGCCGCTTTATGTCTGAATACAGACAAAGACAGTGCCAGACACATGCAGTTACACTGAACAATAGCTCGTAGTAATGCTAAATTAATGCTAAATAAATGCTAAATAATTACAGTCTGCAGTTTAACGCTTCTGGTTTACAGAAAGTGTGTGTCGAGTGTGCTAAGTAAGTTGCTAAATTAACTAACAAACAGTCGCTGCTCTTACTACAATACAGTTGCAAGATATATAATTCATAGCTAAACAAGTAACCACGTAAACAATCAATGTAACTCTTAACTAAACTAGGAAACACGAGAGAAAAAAGCGATACTTAACTGTGGTGACTTAAGCGACTCCTCAGCTGGCTTGCCCGCGTGTCCAGTATATACATTGTGCAGAAGGCTGGTCTGTGGCCGTGTCCTAGCTGGGCTAGTGGAACAGAGGGCTGTTGCCGCTGTCCCCAATGCATGGCACTCAAGCTGATTCTCGCTAGCTCGCTGTGTGGATAGTTTATTGGACACCAGGTCTGTGACCCCGCTCTAGCTGTGAGCTAGTAGAGCAGTGAACCACTGATGCTGTCCATAGCGGCGGGCACTCGAGCTGCCTCTCGTGTATCGCTGTGTACATATTTAATTTGTTACAACATGGCAGAGCTGTCATTGCTCTGCTAATCAGCAGGTGTCAACTGTTCATGTGTTGCATGAGAGCTGACTTCTGCACCCCACAGTGTATATAGTTTGTTTATCACAACATGACCTACAGTGAGGGGAAAAAAGTATTTGGTCCCCTGCTGATTTTGTACGTTTGCCCACTGACAAAGAAATGATCAGTCTATAATTTTAATGGTAGGTGTATTTTAACAGTGAGAGACAGAATAACAACAAAAAAATCCTGAAAAACGCATTTCAAAAAAGTTATACATTGATTTGCATGTTAATGCCATAGCAACTGCTCCCCCCCACTGGAGCCTGCCCCCCCTGCCTGACGTCCCTGCAGTACGCGCCGCTAGGCAGAGATGAGGCAGAGATGAGGCAATCCTTGCCCTGAATAGCTGGATGGACCACACCTGCGCACTCCTGTCTGCACAGGCAGCGCAAACAGCAGCCAAGACCCTGACCCCCCCACATCTCAAGTCTCCACTGCTGGCCCATGTACCATGGGATGTTGACGAGAGCCTCTCTGCCCTGTCTATGGACAAGGACAGCAGACAGGTAATCTGGGAGGAGGACCACCTGTTACTCGTGGGTTTGAAGTCAGAGGCGGAGCTCATGGAGGGGGAACCAGCCTTGTCCCCCCTACTCCATTGAGCAAAAACACTTCCCCTGTTCCTGTAAGTCAGGACCAGAAGTTTTGGACAGTGATCCAGAGGGCCGTGGACTGCTTGCAGATCCTCTGGCCCTCTGACCCTGCCCCCTCACACTCCAGGTTCAAAGAGAGACAGCGGTGGCGGCCGACCTGCTGGTCAATTTGATGCATCACAGCGCAAGGGCAACTGGACACTCCTTGGCAGCTATTGTGGCTGCACACCGCCAGCTCTGGCTGTCACAGGCAAGACGAGTAGATGCGCCCATATCGCCGGGCTTTACTTTAGGCCCCTCCATGAAGGAGATGCTGACAGGAAATTCCCAGGAGAGGGAACAGTCCCTGCAGCGAGCCAGGGTCAACCTGGTTACACCCTTGGCCCAGCCTTGCAGGCAGCCTTCAGCCTGTTCGAACCCCTTGTGTTGCCAGGGGCTCCATGTCTTCAATTATGCGCTGGCGCCAGAAAGAGTTGTCTCTATACACGTGTGTCTCTCCCTCTTCTGACTGAGAGCTCACCTCAGGGTGTCCCCTTGCCAGAGGCTGCTGGGCCTCCTAGCGATAGCATCACAGACCCTCCTCCTCAACCTCCTCCGATTGAGGATGCTGCCGCGGTGGTTCGAGTCTTTACAGATGAATCTTCACCACGATTATGCACGCCGAGTCACAGTCACTCCGGCGTGCTGGAAGGCGCTCCGTTGGTGGTGGAGCCCTCACAATTTGACCCTCGGTGTGCCCATGTGGCCAGTCTACCACCGAGCAGTTATGATGACAGATGCCTCCAAGCAGGGTTGGGGAGCAGTCTGCGATGGACGTGGAGTCCGAGACAGATGGACGGAGCCTAGCCAACACAATAGCGGACCTCCTCTCTCGTGGAGGCCCCCCGGTCTTGGAATGGCGCCTCCACCCATCTGTGGTACAGCAACTGTGGAGCTGGTTCGGCAGGGCGGACGTGGATCTCTGCCTCGGCACACTCCACACTCTGCCCACTATGGTTCTCCATCCAAGACCCCTCAGGAACCCTAGGGATCGATGCATTAGCCCACATGTGGCCGCGCTGTCTCCTTTACATGTTCCCACCATTCCCCCTTCTCCCAGTGGTCCTGGAGAAGGTCAGGAGAGAACGAGAAACAGTTCTGCTGATAGCCTAATTTTTCTAATACAATCACTCTTTCTACATATCTACCATATTACCAACAGTGACATTTTTTTCTAGGAAATCCAGTGCCCTCCATTGTCTCCCCAGATCCACTCACTCACTCTCCTCCACTGTGACAGCAACATCATCACAAGGACAACAGGCCCATCCTTTCACACCCACAGATTCTAACATGCCTTTCAAGAGATGGCATATGAGGAATTATACCATTCTACAACCACATCTCTACAACACAGGTTCACAACACACCGTTTCACAACATACTGTAGCTTCATCCACTGTCTAAAACATTGACCACATTTCACATGCAGCAAACGGTAATGTCACGTGGGGTGACAAGGCTCTGTATTATAATTTTATTTATAAAGTGGTTTCTTTTTTTTCCTTTGTGGAAAAGGTAGAGAGATCTGAAGGCAAGGTGGATGGAATAAAAGCCGTCCAATAAATCCTTTGTTAATGTGCAAAGAGTTCTTACAAACAGTGCAGCACTCCACACAGGAAGATGAACGCAGTAGAAAATAACAACAACAAAATAAATAGTCTTGTCCTAAAAAATGGACTTCCTTTGAATTGGAGATATTTAAAAAGTGACATAGTGCATAGTCCTCCTGTGCAGGTCCTCCCACTTTGGGTTCACCATCACTCTAAATAAACAAACAGACATTTTCTGGCCAGAAATAAACATACAAACAAACACTTTAAATAAAGTTATCAAAATTAATTTTCCACAATTACATATTTATCATATCACAACATCTCTTAATACTTTAAACACAGAAAAGAAAACCTTACTTTAATGTTATGTAGGTGATACCTTCATAAGAGTGTTTAGTGCGCTGCTGCCTGTCCTATAAGGTGACATCACGCAGCTGCCATGAGTGCCAACACACGCACGCACATGCACGCACACAAAGATACTGCATAGCGCTTACTTCAATTACACAAACAAATGCATGTAATTACTTTATACCAGTTAGCACTGGACAAATACACAGTGATATTAGCATTGTATTCAAACCAAGGAATCACTAAACCTTCAATAACATTTCAACACGCATTTACACTTCCCCTCAAACTGCAATCCCCGATCTTCCTCTCCATTCAAATTCAAGAACGAACGGAGCGCAATAGGTACGACTTGGATGTATATGTATATAAAACGGTTACAGATATAAACAACTTAATCAAACTTTTCCCTTTCCCCCCTCGCTATGCCGCTGTAGATCTTCCTCTGATTATTATTTAAATGCAGATCATTATAGCCACATTTGTGATGAGTACCCGCGTTGATTGATGTGATTTTATTTATTATTATTATTGTTGCCATTGTTCTCATTGATTATCACTATTCATGTGTGGTTTTAATTGATTGGTTTATTGGTTCATTATTATTCACTGCTTGCTGTTTAATCACATTGTTTTCCTTTTTAATTTAGCTAAATTGCCAAATGTTGCACACCTGCCTCAGATCAAAGAGAATCGCTGCTCAAATCAAATCTCTATCACCCGAGCTCCCAGCTCTAATGAGGGGTGAGGGGAATTAAAAGACTGCCTGAGCCAGAGAGGAGGGATTCATGTTAGTTACAAGGAGGAGTGTGGAGAGACACAGAAGGCTGAGTCTTTTGAGAAAGATTTTGTGGACTCGTATTAAGGCGATTTTCAAAGCCGCGGACGGAAGATCCCAGCGTGGAGTGTGTCAGAGACTGCTAAGGGGGATAAGGATGTATCCGAAGACAAGCAGTGCCAGAGATGGGGAGACAGACTCCATAACCTGACATAAGTATATGATAAATGCTATGAGAGCATAACATGCATTGTTTATTAAGAATCTGTTGATTATACTGTATTACCTGCTGCCCTGCAGTCCCTGCTGTAACCTGCCATTTGGTGCACTAGCCTGGAGATCTGAAATAAACCAGAAAGGAAAGGAAATATTCAGCTGAATTGAATCACAGTAATAGCACATCAGTAACTGCAACATTTACCTGCAGATCTATTGGGAGTGGTGGTGCAGGAGCCTCCCCCCCTGGTCCCAGTGAAGGTGTTTCGAGCATACCTGGAGGGAAAGAGTGCTGACCTGCTGGACTGTAGGGCTGAAAGAGAGAGACAATAAACGGATTTCCCTAAGCAGAACTCCACAGGGAGAAGATTCCACAGACATGAGCAACCAAATAATTGCAGGATTTGTTCTGTGTTATACTAATCGACAAATGAAGCATAGGTTTTATTAGATTCGTTTTTAGTTATCTTTGTTATTGTTAGATTAGGGAAAATAGTTTTAGGATATTTCAGGATTTTTTATAATACTGTGTGTGTCTATGCCAGTAGGGCAGTCAAAGGCAGTAAAAATGTGTATTGTGGGTGGGCGGGTCAGTTCGGGGACCCTGTTTGTCTGTGTGGGTGTGCATGAGTGTGTATGTGTGTTGCATGTGTGGTGTTATTGTGTTGGGCTAGGGAGGGATGTTAGTGGGTTAACAGTGTTTGTGTGGCTCCCCTGTTTCCGGGTGGTATAGCTGGAGAGTGATAATTGGACATGTGGGAGTCACCTGACGGGGATATATAGAGGTGTGGTGCCACGCCGCTCAGGGAGTCAAGTTGGAGTTTACTAAGGAGTCAGACCTGTATGTGTTATAATCTGAATGGAAAAAGGGGGAAAGTGGAAGTACCTCTGAGAGAAGATTTAATAAATGACAGTTTTGTTTTGGAAAACTCTGCTTCGAGTGACTTAATTTCCACAGCGACCAAAACAGGCAAGGTTGCTGTAAAGTATGCTACTCATAACTGTTGTATTTAGTAACTGCAAACTGGCTTTTATTTAACTCGCCATTGGAACATGCTGTACTACAAATGCCATCTTTTTACTCCTTTTCGTTCCTCCTTTTTCCCCACCCCCCTTAAGCCTTTTGTCATTTGACGTTCTCCTAAGAACTGTGTTAAAGTGGTAAAACCCCAATATTCCACATTCCTCTCCCTTTAATTAATCTCCCATTCTATTTTTTTTTTTTTACATATAAAACAAAAACGCAAACAACTCACTCTCTTACTCTAAGGACAGGGGTGGACTACCCTGTACCTCCAGGCAATTATGAGGGATTATTCTGCCCTCTCTTCCTTTAACTACCTTTAACTATAATGTTTTAACGTTTAACTATCCATCAGTACCCGAGGCTTCGGAGTGCGGCTAGAGCGGTGCAAAAAGACTGTCTTCAGTTTGGACTTCCGTCATACTGTCCCGATGCTCTGGACTGTTGTTGACACTCCCCTGTTCTTCTGTGTTACCAGCTGATCCTGTGCATTTGTCTTTGAATCTCCCAGGCCTTCCTGGCTCAACTGGGGTTGATCAGCAACTGTGTCCTCTCCTTCAGGCTGTGGCATGTTTGACTCGAGTATTTTAGATGAACACCACCTGATATGGTCCACATGTCTCCGGCAGGCTCTGCCATCATGCAATTGTACCACGTATGATACTGATCCTGTCTTTTTGATTAAGATACCTAGTAACCACGGCGGTCCTGTGCCAAAATTGTGAGCAAACATTCTGTCCCCCACTGTATAGGACCATTGTCTGGCATGTCTGTCATGATATTCCTTCTGTAGCTCTTGTTTCCGTTCAACCCTGGTTCTTTCATCTGGGTAGAGGGTTCGGCTGGTGATTTACCAGTGGTGGCTTGGGGTGTAACTGTACTTTTGAAACTGTATGGTATAACTGTACTCAGTTTTGACTCCATATTTCCCTTTTCCATGTTCTTTAACACTAGAAGCGCTGATCCGGTCAATTTGACCGATTTGGTTATTAAAATTTGAATTACTCTGTGTTCCTAAATACACTGCGCATACCCGTTCGTGACTTTTCCTAAATATATGTATTAAACATGCCTACAGTGTTTTAGCTGGCTAAACGCGAAAATAAATAAGTTATAAACACATTTACCTAGAATAGACAAAATTGGGTTATTTTGACTGGTCATTTAAATACATAATAAATCAAATATAACGCACAATCCTGCCTACCCTTTACAAATACAGTCAGTCCGCCACTCAAGTGGCGATCTCTACCTGTCTACAGTCTTTCATGTGCTTAAACACACGCATTGTACAGCATTACAGGTGTTTTCTTACAGCTGTAGTCAGATTGAGTGGATACAGTGATTACCCACAAATAAACATGAATTGGAAACGAAGTTTGAAGAGAGCAAGTTTTGGACATGCTGTGTATATGAACATGACTGATTCAGGGGAATCAGTGATACTGGCAATGACAGATCATTCGTGGGTTTGTGCCAGTGGTGTGAAAACACTGCGACTGAAACGCCAGGTACAAATGGCACAGAGTGCTTTTACTCTACTGATCAATACGCAATTGCTATGCACAGTACAGAGTGCAATAGCACAGGCACATCCACCAAAATAATGATTCATGGACATTATCAGCGGAGGAGCATTTATTGCGATGCTATATATTCATTTATTGCGATGCTATATATTCAGACTGTACCAAGCTGTCAGGTATGCAGGCTAAATATATAGTAAATATTTTATTGAAATACAAAGCTACAGTGAATACAAGCACTGTATGCTGAAAACAAAGTTTACGGTGTTGAAAATGTTGACTTTAGTGTACAATTATGTTTTGATAAATGCAATACTTATTTTTGAACTATAAAATTGCTTTTGAGCATTATTCCAATATTTACGTTCACACTTGTTTCATTATCTTATTGTATGCTGTTTATGAGCTTTTTGCTTATTGTAGGCTATATAGTTATTTATGTTTTGACTGCAGTGTGTGAGTTTAGAAAAATGTGCGTTGTTATTAATAGAAATAATATTAATGTTTTATGGTCATATTTCAATTTGTGCTATGCAAATGTTGGATTTGAAGTTCATGAATAAAACTGCTGATCCATTTTAGGCCACTACACATAGCTCCATGCCAAACACTTCATGTGCACTATACCTGGATGTGCCTCTTGCAGCAATTTTAAAACTTGCGGTCTCATTGTAGGTGGAATAATGACACAAGCTCCCCACATAAGACATCCCTCCATGAGGCTTATTTCTTCTTTCCTTCAATCATAAGGCCTGGTTTCTTTATTTGGCACCCCCGCCCAACCATTTGTAAGTAGCCTGCGTATTTTTGATAACACAGGGTCTCTTTCAGTAGCCAGGCTGACTTGTTTTGCATCTAATGGGGACATTGAAAGCCATTCCATTAAAATGACTGTTTTGGTTGGCATGGGCACTTTTAATGGGCATTCCGGTAAGGGTAGTCTGCTCAGTGCATTAGCATTGCCAAGGTCCCCCACTGGTTTATATTGAAAACTAATCATATGCAGCCAATGTTAGGGCCCAGTACTGAATTATGGCTAAGGCCATTGGGGGTATTGGTTTATTTTCATTAAACAAGCTTTGGAGGGGCATGTGATCTGAATTTATTGTAAAATGCCGGTCCAGTAGATAGCAATGGAACCGCTTCACACCAAAAATCACAGCAACCCCTTCCTTCTCCAGTTGGGAAAACATGTTCTCTGCTGGTGCATGATGCATAGCTGATGGGTCGCTCTGAACCATCCTGTGTGCCAATACCGCTCCCAATCCATATGGAGAAGCATCACAGGATAACAACAGGGCTTTTCTACAATCATAATGCACCAGTACATCTGAGGACTGAAGCAAAGCCTTTGTCTGTTCCCGACCCCACTGCCATCTGACCTGTTTCTGCAACCGTTTCTGCAATAGCGCTTGGTACCCTGTACCTAGTGTCCAGAATAACTCTGCCCAGTTTAATTTCAACTACTTTAAACAGTCCCAACCCAGCAAACTGAGGCCTTCCCCCTTTACTACAGTGAGTGGTTAATGTATCTCTTGTCCTTGGAATTCAACCACAATGCTAATGGACCCCAGTATTGTTCTCCTGTATAACTGCGCAGAACCACATCCGATGTGTTAAACGCAGGTGTGCTATCCAAGGGACATTTTCTGCTAAAGGTAGCTTCACCAATTATTGATACTGAAACACCTGTATCAATCTCCTTAGTGATTTCCTGGTCAATAAAAATAACCTCCAAGGCTTTTCCCACTGTTGTTGGCTTCTCACATTGAACATTGTATACACTTCACTTTCCTCTACTAAGTGTGTAGACTCCTCCCCAGTGGCGATTCTAGTGTATGTGGGGGCCCCAGTAAAAATAATTCCTGACGGTGTTAGTAGTAATATAGGGCACTTTTTCGAAAGGGGGGGCTGCGGGGGATTTGACCTTTTGACCTTGAACTTGAGTTGAACTCTGGTGGGGTCCCTTCCTAGGGGGTGGGGGGGCCCTTCCTAGGGGGTGGGGGCCTTCCTAGGGGGGTGCAGGGTGCTTGTACCGCGTCACAGAATAATTACCATATTGATGGGTTCCGAAGGAATGTGCAGGGTGGTGGGGGTCTTCAACTGTTTTTCAAACCCACCAAAAGATTTGTCTTTAAGCCAGACTGATTCTTTAGTAAAATAGCTATTTTTCTCTATACGTGTGAAGCTCCAAAAGAGCGCTATATATATACCCTTCAGATTCTTTAGAAAACATAGATATTTTTCCCTACAATAGTGAAGCTCCAAAAGAGTTGTATTTAAGTCCTCCTGATTTATTTAGTAGAATAGCTATTTTTCCCTATGCGAGTGAAGCTCCAAAAGAGTTCTATTAAAGCCCTCCCGATTCTTTAGTAACATAGATACTTTTACTTAAGCGAGATCCGCGAGGCTGTCTCTTCAACAGGGCCAAAGCTGTTACCTCTTTCAAATGGACAAGGGTTATGTCAGTCTGGAGCTTTTTGAGCAAGTGGGGGTGGGGAGGAGCTGTCTACGTCTTTAGTAACCTCGGATCGGTGAAGAATTAGTATATTTGGGGGCGGAGTTGACAGGGCACTGAAGAAATAGCCTATTACGTTAGAGTTTGGTCTGAAGAATTTAAATATTTGGGGGCGGAGCTAACAGGGCACTGGTGACAGGTGGGGTCTGTTTTCAATTTAAGAAGCGGCTCTGTTTACATTTGAGGCGATGGGCCCCCCTAGCCCCGGATAATGGAATGTGTTGAGAGATAGCGATCTGTAGAAGCGGTGGGGGCTGTGGACAGCTTGAGAGACACAAGATGGACTGAACTTTAGAAAATCCTGAATATGAGCAAAATGAAAAGAAATGTAATACAGAAAATGTAAATTAAAACTTTCAGTAATCAGCATAATCTCAGTAAATACTACACCAACCCAAGACCAATATTTTCTTACATTTCAGAATATATATCAAACGTATTATTTAAAGAACAGATACAATGTAAAGATTGAATAAATTAAATTATGAAGTTTTAAAGGTGTGTGTGTGTGTGTGATGTAAAAGCAATGTAACGTTACTAAGTTAAGAAATCCTTAAATATAGAAGAGTTATAGAATATATATGTTATATAAGAAGCATAGACTATATATGTAGAAACTGGGACATTTCAATACAACTCAATAAAAGCAGCATTTGTAATAATATTAGTAATCAAACATCAAATTATTATGTAATATAAACCATTCACACGTTAAGATTAAGTAAATACACTCAATACGATCTCAGAACATTCTCTGTGTGTGTGTGTGTGTGTGTGTGTGTGTGTGTTTACACATATACCGAGTGCAGGCTGGAACGCTTATCTCAAGGGCTCAGATTCTGATGAGAACGAGCTGTTATCTAGACGCTTGTATTAAAAAAAAAAAAAGTTTAACTTAACACAATAATGTGATAAAGAATCCTACCCGAAACAATGTTGGAAACCTGTAACTATAATCAAAATATAAGAGTTATTCTTAACCATTAGGCCGTATGAAGATATAAAAACATGATAACTATTTAATTAATGAATGATGGTTACCACAAAACATTTAGGAATCTGGTGGTACATACAGCCGCTATGTGTTAAAAGATAACACGTGTGGCAGTGGTGGGGGATGTTGTAACATCAATCACGCGTAGAGAGAGAGAGAGAGAGAGAGAGCACTTAATAAGCCCCCTTGTCTAAATAGGTATTTTGGTTCTAAAATGTAATAAAATATAATAAGAGATGTATACAAACCTAGAAAAGACAACTTTATTTATTTCATTTTAAACGTGTGTATTTAATGTTGATGTCACAATGTTTAGGCTCGACTGATTATATAAATATATTCTTTACACAGTTTTAAACACGTAGGGATATATATATATATATTATATATGAAAATAAATGGAAAGACCTACAGAAAACTTTATTAAACATATGTCAACAACAAGCGTTGTACATGATGTACAACATACGATAGATACGTGTAATTTACAGAACATTTAAAGATATTAAGGTTAAATAAATCTAATAAGCCCGATATTTTCATGAACAAACTTAGATTACTTATCCTCGAGCGCCACCCTACGGATTGTCAAAGACATTTTTTCAAGCGTGTGAACGCGAATTTGGAGAGCGGACTAATAGAATAAACACTACCTTGATTAAAGATCTGTCGCAGTTTCTTCAATTTCTGTTTTCCAAAGAGTATGATGTGTCACACTTTAGCTTTGTAACTGACAGAGTAGCTCAGGTTCAGTGGCGACAACCTCAAGATTTCCCGACCAAGCCAGGGAATGTCAACATTTTTATAGCTGTTTTTACAACAGCTTATGCTAGATTAGAGTTGTATAGTTTAATGGAGCGTCTGCAGGAGCGAACTTTATATCACGATACGGACTCTGTAGTCTTTGTCAGCAGACCGGGCGATTGGATGCCGCCGCTTGGAGATTATCTGGGCGAGTTAACAAATGAGCTAGACCCCATCACATCGTAGAGTTTGTTTCTGGGGGTCCAAAGACATATGCTTATAAAACAGCTTCAGGAAAGAGCTGTATGAAGGTGAAAGGTATAACTTTGAATCACACTAACAAGAAACTGATCAATATCAAGTCTCTAACTACTTTGGTTCAAAATTATGTTGCAGGCCTAGATCAAGGAATTCAACCTCAAGAGGTGATTACTTCCGGAAATCAGATCGTCCGAAATAATAAGGTGTACACTCTCGAAAACAGGCCACTACAGAAAAGGTTTTGGGTAGTGTACAACAAAAGAGTTATTTTGCCAGACTATAATACGCTACCCTATGGATATTGACGGGGGATTCGATAACAGACTTCAACACCCCTTTTCATGTATTATATCAGGTCCTTCCAATTCTGGTAAAAGTTTTTTTCTTAAAAGGCTTTTAGAGAATTCTGCAATGGCTATAACACAAACTCTTGATAACATAGTTTGGTGTTACTCATGTTGGCAACCTCTGTACGATGAGCTAATGGTTAAAATTAAAAATCTTAAATTTGTGGAAGGTGTCCCCGCATCGCTTTGTGATGATGATTTGTTACCCAGTGACAAATGCAATTTAATAGTGATAGACGATCTCATGGAAACGGCTAGTGACAATAGCGAAGTGGAGAAAGCTTTTACAAAATATACACACCATAGAAATTTGAGCATCGTCTATCTAGTTCAAAATTTATTTTTTCAAGGTAAAAAGAGTCGAACGATCAATTTAAATGCTAATTATATTATTCTTTTCAAAAATCCTAGAGAAAAGCTGCAGGTGAACACTTTGGCCCGGCAAATGTACCCCAGACAATCTAAATTCTTTTTGGAATCGTTCGAAGACGCGACTAAAAACGCTTATGGATACTTGCTAGTGGATTTAAAAGCGCAAACTCCCGAAGACTATCGACTCAGAGCGGGTTTGCTGCCCCCAGATTGGCCTGTAGTCTACGTGCTAAAGAGAAGAAATAAAAAATAGAATGTCGACTAGGATAAGTAGAAACCTACCGCTTTTAAAGATATTATATGAGGGTAATCCTCGTCAGAGGAAAGCTGTGTTGTTGGCCGCCCCTTCTGATCTGATAGAAACTTTATGTGAAATCGCCTTAAACGTTCTATGGGGCAATATACCTTTAACAGCTTTTCAACTGGGTGAACTAACAAGAAGTTATCCGTTAAAAAGAAGAGAAAGGCTATTAACCAGAAAGGTGGTTTTATCGGCCCCCTCTTGAGCATAGCCTTGCCTTTCTTAACCAACCTTCTAGCTTCCAGATCTGTATAGTAGCGATGGAATACACCCAAAAAATGTTTTAGGTACCTCAAGAACAACTTGACAAACTAACAAAAACCCTGCCGCCTCCAGAATCCCTCCGACAGACTGTGGAAAATAATCTAGACTCTGAAATGAAGTCTATATTATCGCGATGCGATTTTAAAAAAAAAGAATGAAAAAGTACAGCTTTATACAGCCGCCTTACAGAGATATCTGAGTATCGTTAAACAGGGTGCAAAAAGCCAGAGTACTCTAACTTTAATGTTGCCTTCGGAGAAAGAGCAGCTTTCTGAAAGTAGTGCGGTTATTGAAACAGAAGAAGAAGAACACCCTGTAGAGGCAGATGTGGTTTTATCAGATGTATTGAAAAGCATGCCTGTAAGAAGTCAAAGAAATGCAAAATATATTCTACATAAAATGTTTAACACCCCTCGGGTGACCTCCTGGAATAACCAAGGTGAATTTATTTTTAAAGGTCGGGTGATTAAAGGATCGCACATGTTTGATCTGTTCAAGAATGTAACGAGTTCTAATAAGATTCTGGATAGTAGGAGGCCTACGGGGTGGAGAGATTTCCTCCAAGCTTTGGCGTGTCTGAACATGCCTCAATCAACAATCCCTAACCAAACCACCCGTAACAAAATCTGCCTCTATAAGGCCGGTGACAGTGATTGGGTTGAACCCCCCGCCAGAAAGAAAAGAATGAAACCTGCATCAAAACATAGATGGATACCTTATTAACGGTCTTTGTATGTAACATTTGATACTTTTATTACGTTGTATATCCATATTTTGACATGTATTACACCATTTTTACAACATGATATATTCTTATTCTGTAATGTTTTTTTTTAACATTGTATAATGTAATGATTATATAGGATTATGTCAAATAAAAATGCTTTTGTATTAAAGCTTTTCTTTTATTTAACATGCATGACATTTTTTAAAATATTTACAAGAACAGACATTCTGTATACATGTTAGGTATTTAACATAGTTATTATTAGGACACAATGTTTGAACAAACCAGGACACAGTTTTATTGTTTTTTCCTAATTCAGGGCCATACAGCGTCATAACATTTGTGTAGGGGAGACCTTTAGCTCTATGATATAAGAAAAACACACAGTGTTGACCGCAGGTTGTAGTCTGTAGACTTTGCACTTGGCGACAGTTATAAACCGGTTCTTTACAATTGTTTATTAAAAAGTTGTTGATCGTAGCTGGAAAATGAATAAAATCTGGAGGGTTTCCGTAAGAATCAAAAAATTTGCCGCGATGATCTTCCGTCAGATAAATAGCCAGCCAGTGCTCTCCAGGCATGGTTTCAGGGTGAGTGTTAATTATAAACATGGCGGGTAAGTTCTTTAGCTTCAATTCAGGTAATTGATCGCAGGCATAGACTCCGTGAAACAGCTTCTTAGTGTAGGGGTTACAGTTCATGACAGCCGTGAGCTCTCTGGTGTTCATGGTTAATAATAATCATAGAGCACATTCCTTCTCTGATTCACTTCTATAATATTGTCAAACACGGCGTACACAACCATATTTACAGTACCGGCTAGGGGTTGCTTAAAACATATTTCCAGTCTTATGTTTCCTGTTTTCACCAGGGAGAAATGTTGCCCGCACTCTTCATCGGGGGTTAGGTTGAAGGCGTACAAAGTGTAGCCGTTGATTTATTCAGCGCGGTTTATCAGCAGAGGCTGGTCCTTCAGATGTCTCCCTGTAGCGAGAACTAGACTGTAATATTCACGGACCGCGCAACCATTTTCAAAATCGGGTTGAAAAGGTTTGGCGGGGACCTGCGTGCCATCAACGTACAAAGCTATAAATTCTGCATTATAATGTTTAAAATTAAATGGATTCTTTGTATATGACCCTGTAAATGCGTTAAAATTATCCACCAGCCCGATAATGACATGTTTTGGGAGCTGTCCGAGGAAGAGGTTATCCTGATTCATAATGTGAGTTCCTGCCGCGATGCTGTGCACTTTCATATAGACTCTTTCAATGGGGTACTTGGCGTTAGTGGTCATTAGAGCCTGAGCGTGGCCTAGTTTAACAGCCGGTGAAACAGACACCTTTTTAACAAACAGAGAGGCCGATAAAATAATGAGTTTATATTTTTCATCATCATACAAAATTCATTTTTGTTCCAAATCATTTTTATCTTAATATCAACCCAATTGAGCATCAGTTTCTCTTGAAAAAATATGTCTGAATGAACATGACCAAAATTGGTCAAAATTGTTTTACTTGCTGTAGAAAATGTTGCTCTTTTTTTCAGACCCGCATTGGTGGATCCTTGACATCCATGGCGGCCGGTGTGTCTTTGGCAAACAGCCCGGGGCTGAACTGTTTGTTTAGAGTCTCCTCGCTATAATTAAGAATACACTCCATCAGTGCTCTATAGGGGTATGTATTACTGCTTTGACTTATCAGTCTATCCCCCAGGGTTACATCCACTTGCGAGAAGATGGTGGCCACCGGGTAGTTGATAACCCCCACTTTGGCCTCCCTCTCGATAACCTGTCCTTCTTCAGTCACAATTTTACAAGTGAGTAAAATAAGGGTATTATTCAAATCTAAATAATCTTCACCATTACCGGTTATGAAAATTTCCAGAGGGGCGGATTCTGAAATGGCAGAAAGAGGCGGAATCTCCACATAGATGCTTTTATCGATACTCGTTTGTGTGTAAGGGACCGTAAACAGATCCAGTTCCGATTTCACACATTCTTCCGACATGTTGTGTACAAAAGCCATTATTAAAATATATATCCCGAACAGGTTCTTGACTTTCTTTTAGGTTTTCTTTTAACTGTCTTCTTCTTCTTCTTCTTCTTCTTTTTTGGCTGCCTACTCTTACGAGTTCTGCTACGGTCTGTCGCTGAATAAGTAAGTCTCTGTCTTTTGTTAGCTACCACTCTCTGCCCTCCGGGTGGGCGTCGTCTTTTACGAGAGCCTCTGGCCAGGACCATTAGACCTGAACCCTCCTGATTATCGTTGTTGTTGGATCTGGCCATAGCGCTGCTGATCACATCGCTTACGATGTGTTTGGCGGCTGATTTAAGATGCGGTTTCACTATATCAAAACCTCTCCTGAGAAGAGGCATAGCCATCCTGAAAAGTCCTCGAAAGAGACCACCTATTCCACTCCCATACATCACATTAGCCCCAGCGAACCCTGGCAAACCGTTACCGGCCTGCATTTTGTAATAGTTCACATAGTCTTTAGGATCGACATAACCCCTCATGATAGTCATTTTAGCCGTGTACACAATGTTTCACAGGTCGAAAATGTAGTTTGCTTATAACCTTACCAAAACGGAAGGGTAAATATTCTGATCCGATTTCACTTCGATCGTAATATTGTCAAAATGAGTCTTGGAGACAGGTACGTAGTGTGGCTTGTCATAAGTAATTGTGACCACATCGTTGTTTTTACCCTTAATATGTACATTTCTTAAAAGGGGGACGTAACTATCCCCCACCCTCTGGTGTGAAATTATGTCCGTGTAGATATAAAGGGTGTAAAATCCTCCGCGGATATCCGCAGGGTATGGAGTTATTATATCCTTAAATTCATCCTCCTTGTTGGCGTAAAACCCTAAAATCCGGCCTAGGTTACCGCTGGTTTTAATTCTTATCGTAGATGCGGACTCCATGTAAACTTTATTTTTAATCGAACTGTAATGTAATCTGACAGGTTGTTTCCCTCCAGAGATCTGTTTGTTCATCTCTTCTAATAATTTTTCAATATTTTCATAATAACCGTCTTGTAATGTGAAAGTCCACTGTTTTTTAACTCCGACGTCCAAAATTGAAAAGATCATGTACTACAGCCCAAGTGTGGGGGTACTGTATTTCCGACAACCCCACCTCCCAGGGCCCCCGCAGTTCTATAGGTTTTACAAATTTGACTGTAAAACTAGAAATGGTGTAAATGTCGAGGGACGCGTTACTAGGCAGCGTCACATAGAATCCTACCTCTTCCATCTTCATGACCCATAATGAAAGATCCCCCATGAGCTTTCACTTGTATACCAGCTGTATATCCCGCACCGCACTATCCAAAACCCAGCTATTGAACTTTTCAGGCCACCCCACCCATTTTACCAGCAGATATTTTTTCCTGTTTTCAGTTTTTTTCCCTAAAATCTTTTCTACTCTGAATATGCTATTATTCCCCACTACAATATTTTGTAACTCCTCCTCATAAAAAGTACCTTCTATAGACTCCCTGTCGTAGTCTTTTAACCTGTACACCGGCGGGGTTCGAGGCACATGTTCGGTAATGGTGAAATATTCATCCAAAAAAGTTTGCTCATAACCTTTTACAAAGGGTCTCCGTAGCTTTGAAACTCTTACAACATCTCCTACTTTGAACTTGTAAACCTGTTTCTTTGAGGCTTTAAATGGACCATAGACATTTTTAAAGACCTTAAAAGAATTACTCTTATCCACATCTACAGGTCTCATTTTAATGATAACTGTGGTTGTAAGCATTCACAAACTCTTGAACTCTATCGAGATACGTTCGAGTATTGTTAGCTGTGAAGTATCTCCACATTTTTGTCTTTATAGTTCTGTTAAATCTCTCCACAATCGACGCCTTAAGCTCGTTTCCTGTGGTGAAATGATGTATTTTGTGTCTTTTCAAAAGATTCTGGAATTCTCTATTGAGAAACTCTTTACCTTTATCAGACTAGTTTTTTAGGACAGCGCCCCTGCAAGAGTATATCTTTAAAGGCCTGCGTAACAACAACGCCGGTTTTATTCCTCAACACTCGCACCAACGCATATTTTGATAATATATCTATACACGTCAACATGAATGTGTGCCCTTTATTATGTTTTGATAAATTTGACATATCCACTAGATCCACCTGCCATTGTGAATCTATGTCTGAAACATACACACGATTTCTTTTAAAGTTAATTCTAGCCGGTTTATGTAGGGTGTAAGCATCTTGCGCAGACAACCACTCGGCCACACTTATCTTATCTGCCTTAATACCCTGCTCTGACAACCCTCTCCGGAATCCCTTCCGATCCCCCAAACTCCCTACTTTGGCGGGGTTGTAGTACAAATCCTTCATCCTAGGAGCTTGTCGAGACATTCTGTAAGAGCACACAAAAACAATGACCAAAGTATTTCGAAAATGGCTCTTTTATTCATTTTCAGAGTACAAACCCATTTTTAAGCAATTGAGAAAAGTATAACACATACAGCAATTTTTCCCATTATTTAAACAAAAAGATATCAACTGATTGGTTACTTGCTCTATATCCACTACTACACCGGCTTTTATTTTATAAGTACACACATCGATTACATACATGTATAAAACAATAATATGTGCTATTTTAAAAATAAACAACCGTTCATTAAACATGACTTGTAAAAGATTATATAAATGTTGATGAAATGGTCTAACATCGTTCCTTGCAACAGCGATCATAGCCGCCCAGTTTTCATACCCCTCAGTCTTTTTCACATCATCCATTAAATGCTCCAGGTTTGAAAGTTGAGCATCGTCGACAGTCAAATCTGTAGAGAAAAGGCACTCGTCGGCCACTTTCTTTTCCAATACTTTGTACAATAGGGCCCTCAGATTTGTCGCGGTTTGTTGGCGACAAATCTGGTTACAGAAACAATCCTGAACATTCCCCATCTTCAGGTGCTTTCAGTTGCTTTCAGCCTCTGAGTCGGTTTCGTACAGATCAAATTCCTTGTCCTTGTACTCTGCTTTACTTTCTTTACGGAAGAAATATTCCTTCAGCTTGCCGGAGGTTTTTCTGCTGCTCTCATCCAACTCGTCGAACAGCTGGTTGAGTTTCTCTCTGATGTACGGCTCCTTTTTCAGCTCCAACAAAATTTCATCTATAATTTTCTGGACCTGCATGGGACAAACATGCAGATGATGATAAGATAATGCTTTGACTAGCACTGGTTTCAACCAAGGTTTGTTCAGTTTTTTGTAAATATCCTTGAAATAGAAATGGAAATAATATGTTTCTGGTTCAAACAGACAGCTGTGTCTCATCTGGCTAGGATGATTCACTTCACACCCCAGGCAGACTTCTTTCAGGGCTCGATCGATGAGAGCATTCAGTATATACACCAGGGCGTTCTTAATAATTCTACTTACTTCAGCACGGACCTCTGGTCTAAAACCGTCGCCTTTGTCACGCCCCCCGGCAGGTTTGATGATCATTGGTTCGCTCAGCGCAGGTTGAGGTGTTTCTAGAGCCATAGTACATCTCTCCTGAGACGCCGCCGCAAAAGCAGCGATGTTCGGGGTCTCTTGAGCCGGGGAGTCGGTGTTGTTAGTCATTACTTCCATTGAACAGCGGGCTGTTTCGTCTTGAGGTAGGGCGGGTAGCCGCGGTAAGAGCGCTCAGGCTGGTATAAAATGTCAGGATTGTAGGACCAAGGGAGGTCCTCGTTCGTAAGAGGACTGTAGAGTCTCGTAACAGACATGCTCTTTTAATCTAAACCAAGAGCAAGGGGGGTGGCTACTTTTATACAATATTTTTACTACGTCATGTATTACATCACAGTTAGACGGGTGGGGGCGTGGGGGTAATGTCGACAAAGTCCTTGTCGATGTCTTTGGCAGCATGCAACCAACCCCCGCCACATTTTTGCCCGTCCTCGCTGTTGAAATAAAGTCTCTTTTTAATAGAGTCAAACTCTACATATTTCCTCAAGACCTCAAAACCCTCATTAATTTCTTTTATGACCATTTTCATTTTCGACCAATCCTGGGCGTAGAAATCATTTTCGGTAACATATTCATTTTCATCCTCAGGATCCATAAAAATAGGTTCAGCATCGTAAAA
This sequence comes from Amia ocellicauda, assembly GCF_036373705.1. NCBI lineage: Eukaryota > Metazoa > Chordata > Actinopteri > Amiiformes > Amiidae > Amia > Amia ocellicauda. Next base: position 22,599,724 of record NC_089850.1, read on the forward strand.
AAAGCTAATTTGTTTGGCATAGCGTGTTTTCCTAAACACTATTCTGTTGTACCCTGTCATAGTTAGAGTCATTACAGTTCTACTATGATTCACAGATAGAGCGCTTTCCCAGTAGTGACGATAGACGATCTCTATTCCCCTGTTTCAACGCCTTCCCTTGTCCAGTCCTTTACATGCATCCAATCCTCGTAAGTGTACTCAATTCTTGTTACAAAAGGCGTAGACATCTCCTCACCAGCTCTTAACTCAAAAAGCTCCAGACCGACATATCTCTTGTCCATTTTAAAACGGTATCCACGCCTTGTCTCATCATCCTCCAGAACCCAGATTCGGTTGAGTCTCGCATCATATCGTGAAGGAACCCTAGCCCGGGTTTTCCTCTCGGGTGTTTTCTCGTAAATACAGTCGGACATGCTGAAGTCCCAGAATCACTTCACACGTGTAAAGAGAAAAATATCTATTTTACTAAAGAATCAGTCTGGCTTAAATACAAATCTTTTGGAGGGCTTGAAAAACAGTTGAAGACCCCCCACCCCCTTGTACATTCCTCTGGTGCCCTGTTAGCCCCCCCCACATATTTAAATTCTTCAGACCAAACTCTAACGTGATAGGCTATTTCTTCAGTGCCCTGTCAACTCCGCCCCCAAATATACTAATTCTTCACCGATCCGAGGTTAATAAAGACGTAGACAGCTCCTCCCCACCCCCACTTGCTCAAAAAGCTCCAGACTGACATAACCCTTGTCCATTTGAAAGAGGTAACAGCTTTGGCCCTGTTGAAGAGACAGCCTCGCGGATCTTGCTTAAGTAGAAGTATCTATGTTACTAAAGAATCGGGAGGGCTTTAATAGAACTCTTTTGGAGCTTCACTCGCGTAGGGAAAAATATCTATGTTTTCTAAAGAATCTGAAGGGTATACATAGCGCTCTTTTGGAGCTTCACACGTATAGAGAAACATAGCTATTTTACTAAAGAATCAGTCTGGCTTAAAGACAAATCTTTTGGAGGGTTTGAAAAACAGTTGAAGACCCCCACCACCCTGCACATTCCTTCGGAACCCATCAATATGGTAATTATTCTGTGACGCGGTACAAGCACCCCGCACCCCCTAGGAAGGCCCCCCCCACCCCCTAGGAAGGCCCCCCCGAATTCAACTCAAGTTCAGGTCAAAGGTCAAATCCTCCGCAGCCCCCCTTTCGAAACAGTGCCCTATATTACTACTGGTGTTGGTATTTTCTCCCATGAGAGCGGGTGGGGGGGGGGGGTGGGGGTGGTTGATGGAGTTTCCTCCCATTTGGGCCCCCCTCCCAGCCTGGGGTCCCAGGCAATTGCCTGGGATGCCTACCCCCTTGCGAAGTACTTGTCTGTTTTCCTGATTTCCTGATTAACAGTACCTGCGTTTTCCTGTTTCATGCCGCTTGTTGTCTGCAGACCTGATGTATTTTTTTCAGCGATTTCCATTCCTTGCGCAATATCCAATGCTTTTTTATAATCCAAATTAGATTCTTACAGAAATAGATGTTGTATGCGTTCATCATTAATTCCACATACTAGTCTGTCTCTCAGTCAGTCATTCAATGTGTCTCCGAACTCGCAATGCTCTGAAAGTGCAAGAGTTCAGCCACGAAAGCAGCTACTGATACCCTTGGCTTGTGAGAGTAGTTATCAAATTAAAATGCATGTACTATGGATACATTTTTCGGGTTATAATGTGCTGTAAGAGCTGCCACTAGCTCGTCAAAGGTTTTTTCACTTGGTTTAAATGGAGCCACTAAACTTCTCAGAAGGCTGTAAGTTTTTGCCCCGCATACACTAAGGAAAATTGCTTGTTGCTTCTCCGTTTCGGTGATATCATTAGCAATGAAATATTGAGACAGTCTCTTCGTATACTGAACCCAGTCCTCTTGTTCTGCATTATATTCCTCGATTTTACCGTAAGCAGATTTTTTTTTAGTAGCTACCGAACAGTTTTATCCTCATCACCAGTGTAAAGTATGCTACTCACAACCGTTGTATTTAGTAACTGCAAACTGCAAACACCATCATTTTACTCCTTTTCATTCCTCCTTTTTCCCTGCCCCCCTTAAGCCTTTTGTCCTTTGACATTCTCCTAAGAACTTTGTTAAACTGGTAAAACCCCAATATTCCACAGTCACCACAATACTTTTATTCGACCGCATTATATTAAAGTTGATTTGAATAACTTCTATTGTTTTTCAAATGGACTTCCTGCCCTGTGTGTATTCTGTAAAAAATAGAATTGATTTGTACCAATTCCCTAGTGTCTATGGTGGGTGTACTGAGATCTGTGTCCGAACCTGCTTGGGGGAATTGGGAATAGAGGTTAATGTGAGTGCCCCTCCTCTTTAAAATACTGGTGTGGCATAGCTGTGGTGCTTGCTGTCAGAAGACCACCCGTGACAGGTAACACCAACACTTCAAGGCAACAGACAGGAAAACATTTCTTCCTTCCCAGCAGAGAGTGAAGATCCATCAGGCCTGAAAACACTAGTAAACAGGGGTCCTGAGGTGGAGAGTGCCAGTGCAAGCATCTCAAATACAGGGAGAGCAGGGCCCACAGCACCAAGTTGGGTAGTTCTCCAGTAAGCTCTTCCTGAATTTGAGAAGAGGATGTTAGAACTTTCTGATAGGGAATCTGGTTTTAAAATAAAATTAGTAGCATGGGAGGCAAGAGAGAAAATATTTATTTGAAGAAAATACTAATGTCACATGCTAAGGTTGGCAATAGTGTGTGAACACAATCGCCTACACCACTCTGATTTAACGAGGACGGTTTCCCCTGCATAGGCATGGCTCAGCCCGGGCACTATAAAACCCCTACCCCAATGATACACAAAAGCCAAAATATGGAAAAAATAATAAGGATCTTAACTAAAAGGGTGCTAAAATATTTTAGCCTGCCCCCACAGCCAGAAACACCACACACCACCACCACTAGGCAAGTATGGTATCGGGGCTCTGTGGGATTTAGTCTTCACAGCCTATTCACAAAAAGGACAACTTTGGTAAAATAAACTAATGTACCCGATTGTCCAGAATATGAACATGGGGAACTGACTATGAATTATACAAACATTTTAGAGTGACTGGGGGTGGCACTCAAGGGGTCAATCAGATTTCAGCAGAGGCCAGTGTTCCAGTAGTCGGTGAGGAAGGGTTGGATTTGGCGTATGTTGATCAGGAAGAATCTACAGGTGCATGTCAGCATGGTGATGTGCTGGGTGTAGGAGAGTGCAGGATCGAGGGTGACTTCTAGATTTTTAGCAGAAGAAGAAGGAGAGAGTATGGTGGATTCCAAGGGGAGTGCATCCAGGCAGAGATAGCAGACAAACAGGAAGAGATGTGAGAGGGGATGTGATGGTCAGAAGAGGGAAAAGACTGGAAGATCTAGGCATCATCAGCATAGAAGTGGTAGGAGAAACCTAAGGGATGTGATGAGGGGGCCCAGGGAGCAAGTGTAGAGAGAGAACAGGAGGGGGCCCAGGATGGAGCCTTGGGGTACGCCTGTGAGGAGAGGCTGGGGGGTGGATGAGGAACCTCGCCATGTCACTTGGTAGGTCCGGTCGCTGAGGTAGGAGGAGAACCAGGTGAGAGCAGTCACAGAGATTCCAAGGTGAGCGAGGCAGGAGAGGAGGATGGAGTGATCGACGGTGTCAAATGCTGCAGAGAGATCAAGGAGGATGAGGACTGAGGAGAGGGAGGCCGCCCGAGCACAGCTGAGGGAGTCATTGACTGCCAGGAGAGCCGTCTCAGTAGAGTGAGCTGTGCAGAAGCCGTATTGCAAAGGATCAAGGAGCAAGGGTTCACTGTCTTCAAGTTTAAATGTTCTGTCTTCCATTATTTTTAATAGTCTTGCATGGTTTCTGGCAAAAGTGCAAATGTGAGCATGTATCCCAATCATGACAAAACAAGGAACAAGTTGCCACAGACAGACACAGGAGAGTACAGGTGACAGGCAGCCATCTAGTTGATTGACTAGTTTCAGACAAGTCTTAGCATTCCTCATTTTGTTTTAACTTTGCCTTAATTGAAGTCAATTCAGTTCAGCTGCTGAGTTGGTTGAAAATAAATAGGTTGTAAAAAGGTGATTTAGTCAAGGACTTGCAAGAATTCTGTTGCAGGAGGAGCCACGTGGGGACAGTTAGGTGAATTGGGGGCAGGTAGACAAAAGCAACTTAGAGCTGCGCTGTTTCTCAGTGACAAAGTTGAGCAGTTGACTAGGGATCGGGAACCAATAACCAAAAAACAAAACAAACAAAAAAGAAAAAAAAAACATTTAGAAGCATGTGGCCACTACAGTGTCAGGATTGCAGAATGATTGCCTTCCAGGATGAACTCATCCAAGATTATAGTGATGAGGAGACCCGCATGGTATCTTGCCTGCTTGGTGCTCAGGTTGCAGATCTCCTTAAACTAGTAGACGGGCTACTGGCCAAAGATGGTCGGGAATCCACTGGTTATGGTCCACATTGGAAACAATGACATAGGAAAAGGTAGGACAGAGGTTCTGCAAGACAAATTTAAAGAGTTAGGAACAAAACTAAAGAGCAGAACTTCCACGATAGTTTTCTCTGAAATACTTCCGGTACCACGTGCATGGCCAGGGAGACAGGCTGAGATTAGAAAGTTTAACACGTGGTTGAACTCCTGGTGTAGGGAAGAGGGTTTTAGGTTTATGGAGCATTGGTCTTTCTTCTGGGATAGATTGGACCTGTACAATCCATATGGTCTACATATAAACAGAAGGGGGGCTAATGCATTGGGAGAGCATATGTGCAGAGTAATTGACAATCTTTTAAACTAGGGACCAAGGGGGGTAGGGAGTTCTGACAATGGGAGATGTTCCACTAAGGAAAGAAAATAAAGGGAAACTGCTAGTAGTAAAGTCCTGAAGTGTTTGTACCTCAATGCCAGGAGTATAAGGAACAAGATGTTAGACTTAGAAGTCACAGTGCTGGTGGGTGACTATGATGTTGTAGGATTGACGGAAACATGGCTTTCAGGAAACGATGGGGATGAATACAAGTTGAAAGGATACACACAGTTTAGGAGAGACAGGCAAAATTGAAGAGGGGGTGGGGTAGCATTATATGTCAGAAATGACATTGAGGCAGAAAAACTCAAATTAGATCCTAGTAACGAAACAGAATCTTTGTGGTCAGGAGGATTAGTGGTAGGAGTGTGTTACAGACCACCCAACTCAGATATTCAGAAAGATGCTGCATTGTACAGTGTAATCAGGACTGCATGTAGCAAGGATATGGTTGTTATAATGGGGGATTTCAATTTCCCAAACATAGACTGGGAAAGCCCAGTTGGGACTACAGAAGCAGAAATAGAAATGGTTGAGATGGTAAATGACTGCTTTCTAACTCAATTTGTCAGGGAACCAACCAGGGAGAGTGCATGCATTGACTTGATCTTTTCAAATGACCAAGATAGAGTCAGAGGGACACCTAGTTAGAGAACCAATGGCAAACTGTGATCACAACATGGTGAGCTTTGAGGCATTTAAAAAAAAAATAAGGAGCACATCTAAAACAACTTAGAAGAGGTAGAATGGAGCACACTGGCTACAGATTCAGTTGAAAATGGATGGATGAATATTTTAAGAATATTGTACTTGAGGCTCAGGAGAAATTGGTACCAACACTTAGCAAATTGAGGACCAAAAAACATTGGGCAAAATGGTTTAATAGAAGTATGCAAAAAAAATATCAAGAGAAAGACAATGTTGTATAGCGCATACAGAAGGGATATAGATTAAACAAAATACAAAGAATATGTTGAGCTGCAAAGCGATCTTAAGAAAGAGATCAAGAAAGCAAAAAGGGAAATAGAAAGAAACATAGCTCTTGGAGCTAAAACTAATGCAAAGAGCTTTTTTCAATACTACAACAGCAAGGGGTCAATAAAGGAGGAAGTGAAACTGCTAAAACAGGTGAAAATGGAAGTATCTTGGAAAATGAGCAAGATGTGGCAAATGTTGTAAATGAGTATTTCACAGAGGTTTTTACAGAAGAAAAAACGGATAACATGCCACAGGTTAACAATCAGTCCAGTCAAACCCTAAGAGAGATCAGGATAAATGAGGAGGAGGTACTAAAGGGACTAGCAGAATTAAAAACAAACAAATCACCTGTGCCAGATGGTATATTTCCACTTCCACTTACTTAAAGAAATGAGGGGAATATTTTTAGGCCACTAACTCAAATATTCCAAATGACACTTAGAACAGGGGATGTGCCAACTGACTGGAAGACAGCAAATGTCATACCAATCCACAAGAAAGGGGACAAAACTGAGCCAGGAAATTACAGACCAATCAGTCTCACCTGCATCACCTGTAAAATGTTGGAAACAATGATTAGACAGAAAATAGAGGAGCATCTTAATGAAAACCATATTCTTGGAGATAGTCAACATGGGTTTAGATAAGGCAGATCATGTTTACTAATTTATTGGAGTTTTTCGAACATGCAACTGCAGCTGTAGATCATGTGAAAGCATATAATATGATATATTCAGATTTTCAAAAAGCCTTTGATACCAAAGACTGATCCTCAAATTGGAAGCTGTAGGCATTCAGGGTAATGTAAGTAGATGGATTATGAACTGGTTGATGTATAGGAAACAGAGGGTGTCGATTAGAGGAGTTGCTTCTAACTGGAGTGAGGTTATTAGTGGAGTTCCACAGGGATCAGTAGTAGAGCCTTTGCTTTTTCTAATCTATATTAATGATCTGGACTCTGGGATAGTTAGCAAACTTGTCACATTTGCAGATGATACTAAAATAGGTGGCTCAGCAGATACAATCTTGGCAGCACAGGCTATTCAAAGGGACTTAGATAATATTCAGTTGTGGCCAGACACCTGGCAGATGAAATTCAATGTGGACAAGTGCAAGGTAATACATGCAGGTAACAAAAATGTCCACTATAATTACAATATGGGAGAAATAGAACTAGATGAAGTAACGCATGAGAAAGACCTAGGAGTTTATGTGGACTCACTTTCTCCATCCAAACAATGTGGGGAAGCAATAAAAAAGGCAAACAGAGTGTTAGGGTATATTGTCAAAAGTGTAGAATTGAGAACAAGGGCAGTGATGTTCAGACTGTACAATGCACTAGTTAGAGCTCATCTGGATACTGTGTACAGTTCTGGGCTCCACACTTCAAGAAAGATATCGCTGCTCTAGAGGCAGTTCAGAGGAGAGCAACCAGACTTATTCCAGGTCTGAAGGGAATGTCCTACTCGGAGAGATTGAGGGAACTGAACCTTTTCACCCTGGAACAGAGGAGACTACGTGGGGACTTGATTCAAGTCTTCAAAATCATGAAAGGCATCAACCACATGAAACCAGGGAGCTTTTCCAGATCAGCAGGGACACATGAACCCGGGGACACAAATGGAAATTGGTCTTCAAGACATTCAAAACAGAAAAACAGGAGACACTTCTTCACACAGAGAGTAATCACAATCTGGAACAAACTCCCCAGCGATGTGGTAGAAGCTGAAGGTTTGGGAACATTTAAAAATAGACTGGATAGGATCCTTGAATCACTTAGTTATGAATGGACACCAAACGAGCACGATGGGTCGAATGCCCTCCTCTCATTTGTAAACTTTATGTTCTTATGTAGTTGTTAACAAAATTTGAGTTGCACTGCATGGTTTTGGTGGGTTTCCTAGGTATACTTTATGCGGTAAAAATGTTTTTTTTTTTTTTTAATCCTTGGTGAACATACTGTTGTAAAAGTAGCTTATGTTTTACATTCTAGAATCGGACCAACGAGACCTGTCCTGATGCCAGTGACCGGGTCCGGGCTGATTCAGGGCTGTAATACAATTTGACACCGAGCCAATTTGCAGAAACCGGCATCGGGCCAACTCGCTGACAGAATTAGGACAGTACTGGGCTGGAATCAGTGTGCTGTCTGGGCAAGCCTCAGGCAAAGAACACACTTCACCACAGGTAAGTACACTTCTCAACCATGCAATGAAGATAGACTGCTCACATTCTTTTCTCAACCTTTCAATGCACTTCTCTCTCTCCTAATGCTGCCCGAGTCCAGAATCCAAAGCACCAATCACTACAGAGGGACCCTGTCTCACCAACCCTGTGAAGTAAGTATCAATTAATCCTTAATTGCATATGTCAATGTATTAATTCTCTCTCGCTTTCATCCAAGTAATCCCCCGCCTTGAATTGGTTGTTAGGGTTCAGCGCAAGTGGAAGACAGGTTTTGGGGGCCGGACTCACATAGCTGCAGAAGGCTTGTCAATTTAACTGAAGCATGGATATGAACAGAATTTTGTTTACAAACGACAGGAGGCCATTCGACCCATCGTGCTTGGTTGGTGTCCATTAATAACTAAGTAATCCAAGTATCCTATCCAGTATATCCAGAATACTTAGCTTTGTTTTTCGGCTCTTACCCTCACAGCCAACATGTCATTCAGACTCCTGACTCTCGGCTTGTTTCTTTTGTAACAAAAGAAAGGGGTATTTTGTTTTTAAATACTGCTATCAACTGGGTCTGTGTGATACTGGGGTGCTACAGGGAGAAGAACTTGGTCTATTGTTTACTTTATAAATTTAAAGCATTGTAAGATATTATTTGTTAGAATATATTTTTCTATGGGAAATTCTATACCATCTGGTTTGGTAGAGGAAACAAACTTCCTTCCTTTTAGCTAGTTCCCTGGTAGCCACTGGTAGCCCCTGGTAACCTTATCTATATGTCCAGAGACCAAAAGGGTACCTGTCTTCTGATTGGCTCCTAGCCAAATTCCAAAGAGCCCCCAGACTTCTAAATTACATTAGCATAAAGCACCCAAGTCATGGTGGTGGAAAAATGCGATTGGTTGGAAGGAAACCTTATAAAAGGAAAACAAAGAGTAGTTTATTTCTCTTCATTCTTCAACGAGACAACAACAAGAAAGAGCAGGAGGAGGGACAGAGAGAGAGAGACACACCACTGACTGACCCAGACTGACCTAATGCTGCCCTGTGAGAGGAGAAAGGAGAAATCGGATATTATCTGTTTCTTACTGTAATCCAGCAGAAGCTTAATATTACTTATTTTCATTAATATAATTGAATTATATTAGTTTCCTATTTTTGTCAAAAGAAATGATTATTGCACATCTGTGACTTGACTGCAAGTAGAATGGGGGCTCCATAGGTGTTTCCAGATATTTTATGGCATGTTACGTCACTTGTTTATTATACCTACGTCATATCCTGACGGAAGTGTACACCCATAGCGCCCTAACCCCCCACGATGACCCCGATGACCTCTCTTATCCTACTGTCCTTCTCTCGCCCCTAGTCCCCCTCCCTCCACCCACACTGATTAGTTCTGCAGGCCTCTCAGGCAGGTTCTTGCCAGAGAGTGTGAATGTTCAGAGTTTGAATGTTTCAGGTCCTGGGGGTTGTGACCCCCCTATTAAGTTAGAATAGCTCCATTGTTTCAGTAATAGTTATCTCTCTCTCTCTCTCTCTTTATTTATCTTGTAGTGAATTCATTCTTTTTTTATTTAAACACCTTCTGGTAAAGGCCTTCTAACTGTCTTAAAAGTTCATAAGATTTAAACTTAAGATATTGTTCAATTTCTTAACAGTCCCTTATCCTGGCTTACAAGTGTTACGATATACCACATTATTTTCTTAATCTTTAGAACTCATTAAATTACTCTAGCCCTCTAAGTAAAGTGCTTTGGGGGAAAGTTTTTTTTCATTTATTTTAACTCTCTCTCTCGCTCTCTCCCTCTCTCTCTCTCTCTCTCACGAAATGCATAACATGAAGTCTGAGTTTAAAATGAATGCTCGGGGGTTTGGTAGTGGGTCCGGAGCCACAGGGGCCACTCTCATCTAAGAGGGCGGGTTATCGTGACGTGGTGAAGAGACAGTGTAAAAAGCGCATCACCCCCCGATCAATGTTTAAAGAGAATGTCTTACCCAAAAGCTATGGATGTCGACAGGCTCTACACCCCTCTCCAATCCCAGGATCACCCTTGGTTCTATTCACCCGATTTTGTATACATGCCTGAAACCTCTGACTGCGGCCACCCTCTGGGACCTCAACCCCCGATTCCGCAAGACGAAACAGGACACTTTGTGATGGACGTCAAAGCTAGTCTCTGGGATGCACAGGCTCAGGAGATCCTGAACGGTTCTGCGTTTGCTATCTATCTATCTATCTATCGCGGACTCGTCTCAGATAGGGGGCGTTCCAGCAGCTGTAGAAACAACCCACAGCCCGCCAAGCGACCCAATGAGCAGTGAACCGCCCCAGGGGCGTGATGAAGATGATGGCTTTATGCCCGGCATCCGGGTCGATGTAAGCAGAGTTGTTAAAAGCGCCCTGGTGTATATTCTGCCAGCTCTCATCACCCGAACCTGGAAATCAGTCTGTCAGGGTTGTGAAGTGAATCACCCCAGCCAGTTGAGGCACAGCTGTCTGTTTGACCCAGATGCCTATTATGAACAAACCGTGGCTGAAGCTGGTGCTAATCAAGGCACTATCTTACTCCCACCTGCGGGCCACCCCCGGGCAAGTCCAGAAAATCATAGATGAGATTTTGCTGGAGTTGAAAAATGAGCCGTATATAAAAGAGAAACTTAATCAGCTGTTCAATGACCTGGATGAGCCGAGTAGAAAAAACGCCAGGAAGCTAAAAGAGTATTTCTTCCGTAAAGAAGTTGAAGCTGAGACCTGCAAAGAATTTGATCTCTACGCCACCGATTCAGACTCTGACCTGAACTGAGGGACCTGGAAGATGGGAAATGTTCTGGACTGCTTCTGCAACTGGCTCTGCCATCAACACTCGGTGGATAGCCTGAGAGCTCTATTACACCACGTTCTTGACAAAAAAGTAGCCAATGCGAGCCTTTTCTCTACAGATTTAACCGTAGATGATGACCAACTTTCAAACCTGGAAAAGTTAATGGCCGCCGTAACAGATACTAGGGGGTACGAAAACTGGAGTGAGATTGTGGAGGGCGCCCAGAAGGATGTTAGTCCTTTTCATCATCATCTGTATGAACTTTTACTGATTATGTTTAACAAACCTTTGTTTACTTTTAAAATAGCCCATATTGTTGTTTTATTTGTGTATGTAACCGATGTGTGTGCCTACAAGATAAAAAAACATGTTGTTGTCGATATAGAACAAGTAACCAATCATCTGATTTATTTTTGTTTGGACCATAGAAGAAATTGTTGTGTATGTTATACTTTTCTCAATTGTCTAAAAAGAGGTGTTTGTTCACTTGAAATGGAATTAAAAAAACATGTATAAATAACTTTGCTCATTGTGTCGTGTGATCTGACAGAATGACTCGGCAAGCTCCCCAGATGAAGGATCTGTTCTACAACCCAGCCAAGGTCAGTGGTTTGGCTGGTAAGAAAGGTTTTCAAAGAGGACTAACTGAAGCCGCGGTTAAGGCTAAGGATGAGGTTGTTTCAGAATGGCTAAGGGCACAAGATGCCTATACCCTACATAAACCACTCAGAGTTAACTTTAAAAGAAATCGCGTCTATGTGACTGACATAGACTCACAATGGAAGATGGATCTAGTCGATATGTCAAATTTATCAAAACATAACAATGGTCACAAATTTATGTTGAAGTGCATCGATGTGTTAACGTTTTGGGTCATTGTCATGCTGGAATACCCATCCAAGACCCATTTTCAATGCCCTGGCTGAGGGAAGGAGGTTCTCACCCAAGATTTGATGGTACATGGCCCCGTCCATCGTCCCTTTGATGCGGTGCAGTTGTCCTGTCCCCTTAGCAGAAAAACACCCCCAAAGCATAATGTTTCCACCTCCATGTTTGACGGTGGGGATGGTGTTCTTGGGGTCATAGGCAGCATTCCTCCTCCTCCAAACAAGTTGAGTTGATGCCAAAGAGCTTGATTTTGGTCTCATCTGACCACAACACTTTCACCCAGTTCTCCTCTGAATTATTCAGATGTTCATTGGCAAACTTCAGATTCTTGAGCAGGGGGACCTTGCGGGCACTGCAGGATTTCAGTCCTTCATGGCATAGTGTGTTACCAATTGTTTTCTTAGTGACTATGGTCCCAGCTGCCTTGAGATCATTAACAAGATCCTCTGGGCTGATTCCTCATGATCATTGAAACTCCACGAGGTGAGATCTTGCATGGAGCCCCAGACCGAGGGAGACTGACAGTTATTTTGTGTTTCTTCCATTTGTGAATAATCACACCAACTGTTGTCACCTTCTCACCAAGCTGCTTGGCGATGGTCTTTTAGCCCATTCCAGCCTTGTGTAGGTCTACAATCTTCTCCCTGACATCCTTGGACAGCTCTTTGGTCTTGGCCATGGTGGAGAGTTTGGAATCTGATTGATTGATTAATTAATTCTGTGGACAGGTGTCTTTTACACAGGTAACGAGCTGAGATTAGGAGCACTCCCTTTAAGAGAGTGCTCCTAATCTCAGCTCGTTACCTGTATAAAAGACACCTGGGAGCCAGAAATCTTGCTGATTGATAGGGGATCAAATACTTATTTCCCTCATTAACTTGCTAATCAATTTATAACTTTTTTGAAATGTGTTTTTCTAGATTTTGTTGTTGTTATTCTGTTTCTTACTGTTAAAATACACCTACCATTAAAATTATAGACTGATCATTTCTTTGTCAGTGGGCAAATGTACAAAATCAGCAGGGGATCAAATACTTTTTTCCCTCACTGTATGTATTAGTATATTTGAGTTGAACCATATAATGTGTTGTGATATCTGTTCTGGCTTTTTGGGCAGGTGAAATTGAAATTATTATTATTAATTTCTTAGCAGACGCCCTTATCCACGGTGCAAAAACACAGTGCAGTTCAAGGCAACCAACTCTGTTTACAAAAAGGAGATAACTTAACAAAAAACTCTTCAAATGCACTGAAAATGGTCATTTGCAGTCTGTATAAAGGCAAGCAGGCCATTTTTAAATAAGGGCTGGGCCTTTCTTTTTAATGTGCTGGAGAACCTATCTCGGTTATGAAATAATGTTTGTGTTACTGAAGCTTTTAGTGTAAGATTTTGTGCTTTAAGATTCAGTAATTTCAGCCTCCAGACTCAGCTTTGTTGTACAGATCAGCCCATTGAATTCTATCAGGTTTACTGTTCCACTTTAAAAAAATATGTTCTGCTCATATTTAAAGAAAGATTCACCTGGAGTAGGCAATGACATAATAAAATAAGTAAACTCTGATAATATTAAAGAATTTAGAAGTGTAATTTTACCATACATTGTTATTTTTTTACCTCTCCATGGTTGCAAGATCTTGTCTATTTTTGCTAATTAACTATTCCAATTTATTGTTGTAAGTTAATTCATTCTTGGGGGGAGATGAACACCATGTCCAGTCCCCATTGTATGGGTAAACAACAGGGTTAATGTGTAGGTTGTATTTTTTAATGATCCAATATGTAGTACATTTTTACCCAACCTCTGTAACACCGGATTTCACCTGACCTCAGGCTTCATTTTATGAGTAGAACTAAAAGTCATCAATGAGATTTTATATTATCCTGTTAGTATGGGAGAGCTGTCTGTGTAGGCCTGTCTGCCTAGATTTGCAGTGGCTTGGACTTTAAAAGTTGTGAAGTTAGTTGCCATGCCCGTCTAAACAATAATCATCATCAATTCCTTCCAATTCATGTTGATTACTGTGTGCATCAAATGCCAGCAGCTGACATGTTTCATATGGAGACAATTGTTTCAGTTAAAGGAAAATATGTGAGAAACAAAGAGAACTGTAGTGATTTATTTAACCTCTGTTTTAATTTCATAGAGTATGTTACTCCACAAAAAAGTGTACTAATAGTGTGATTGTGTTATACGATTGGGATGATTTAGCACACAGCACATTGAGTCCTACTTCTTATTTGATTTTGTAATGGTACCACAGTGATCCAGCTGCTTCTGAAGAGACTCTGCTCTATTCTATCCATACATCGTATGGTGTTATTCGTTTTCAGAACCTGTTTATGGGTTCAAAGGAATAAATGTGCCTAAGCTAGATCTTTCTGTGGATACCTCAATATAAACATGATGGTTGAAATATGTAAACATGTTTAAGGTGTTTGAAGCTATAAATAGGCCCCCTGTAGTTGAAATAACTAAATACATGTTTTGTTTGTATAGAGGTGGAAAGACAACCCCAAACACCCATTACACAAGATCCCTTTGAAATAATAAAGTGCAAAATACTAATATTTGACACTAAGGATATTTTAAATTACGTATATAGCCAATAATACAGCTAAACAAAAATGCACTCCTTATTGCCTAGGGCCTTGGTCTGTGATACAAACCAGAGGTGCTCTTAGAGGCGCCTGCTCTGCCCTCTGAAGGGGTTTTGATAGGCGGCTAGACTTGGGGTTGGGGCCCTATCCGCGACTGATGCTTATTACCGATCGCTGTGTTCAGAGCTCTCTCATATCAAACCCCTGATCTGATATGCATGTACAGACCTTTTTCAGGATGCTAAACCACAAAGAAAACTTTAAAACAAAAAAAATAATAAATAAATCGTAGGTTAAGCTTATGTAATGAGACAGAGTTTTCACAATCATGTTTTGTGACTTTTTAACACACAGACACAGTTAGATCACTTCCACCTGGGCTGTGGTCACCCGGACTGAAAATCTTTGTAAACCTTTATTTCTGATGTGTACCCTCTGATGTGTTGTTATTCAGCATCATGATTTATAATAATTACATTATTTGTCATTTAGCAGATGCTCTTATCCAGGGCAACTTACCGTCACAGTCTCTTGTTTTGCCCTTATTGGATTATCTGCTTCATATCTAAGCCTGCACTTGGATACTTTCCTTTGGTCCTTGAGGAAATCACACTTACATTATTTGTACCCATTTATACAGCTGGGTATTTTACTGGAGCAATCTAAGTGAAGTACCTTGGCTCAAGGGTACAATAGCACTGCCTACCCACAACTTGAACCCACAACCTTCCAGGTATGAGTCCAGAGCACTAACCACTACTCCACAGTGCTGCCTACTAATAATGCATCTGATTAAGGTTGAATAATACAAAATAAAAAATAAAAATAAATTTTTGATCTTTGTTAAAATTAACCTTTGTCTTTAGCATGTATTTTACTGGTAAGTCAAATCCCGCTTAAAAAATAGCTTTTACATCGGGCCCAAAAGCCCTATATATCCCAACAGTTTAAAATTGGTGGTCATATTGTTTAAAATACATGAGCTGAATTAAACAACAAATCATTAAGTTTTAATTAAACATGTTGTTAAAAAGCAATACATATGGCACCATACTTCTTGAGAGACCATAAAAACTTATATTGTTGAGGCTGAACTTTTAATTTAAGGGGTAATGCAGATAGATGATTGGGTAAGTAAGTTTACTATGATGTGTAATGTGTGATGATAGCTCATTCTTCTAAAAGCCTGAGAAATGTTGTGAAACACTCCAGACAATGCCTGGTGTTGTATTTTGAATAATGTTCAACCAGGCTTAATAGCCATGTCCGTTCATTAACTGTATCGCCATGAATTCAAGCTAACCATTAAGATGCTACTTATTGTTACAATTACTAATCTGTTAAATCTCATAGTCATTTAATTTTAAACCCCACTTAAATGCCACTTTACACTCACAGAAACCTTTCTTCCTGAACAGGTGGTGGGTGGTCATCAGTTTAGGTCCTCTTTAAGTTATTTGTAATAAAAATGTAAACTGAAATTAATCTTTTAAAGCACAAACATTTTATTTTATTTTCCTTTAGTTTACTGATCCTGTATATAAATGATAATACTTTATAAAACAAAAATAAAAACATCAAGACCTTACAGTTCTCACATGTTTCTGTACAGCCTTAACAGTGTTAATGCTGAGAATTAATACAACTGTCTAACTAACTAGACAGACACCCTGCATTTTTACTGTTTTAGTGTTACATTTTACTTTCCAGTCAACTCTGAAGGATCTGTGTCATGGTGTTAAGATAATAGAGCGGCTGTGAATGTGCGGGGCCGGATTCCTTGCAGCTTTTAACCTTTTGGTCTCGACAGGCTGGTCTCGGCAGAATGGGTGAATGAGAATCTGTAATGCAGTTTTAAACCCTAGATGACTACGCCCTGTTATGCTGTTATGTCCTAGCTTTTGATTTGACCTTCACTATATGTTTTAAAAAAAAAAACCTTTATGTTATCAACAGACTGCATACACTTAAAATGGTAGACCAAATGCCTAAACTTGGCTGTTGAAACAGAGAAGGGCATTAAGAGGCTTCTGGAGATGCCTGAGCTCAGACCCCCAACCCATACAGAGCCACTTAAACTCCTTTTGAGGAAACCTAGGAGTAATAAAATGCCTCTGATATATGCAATAAGCCCACAAACTATTTTACACAATTAATTAAGGATTGTGAAAAATGAATATAATGCAGAACCAATTTCTGTTTTCTGTGTATGTTTTGTTACAACTGGAATTGACTTGGATATAGAAATTACATTTTATAAAGCATATCTCAAATTTCAACATTTGTAGCAAAATAGTCAAATCTATCACATCGATATAATGTCATGTATTTCAGTGCACTGTGTATAATTTAACACAATTGTAAATTACTTAGATATAGACAATGAGTCTTATAAAGCAGTTTGCAAAACTGAACATTTGATGTACAGCTAGTGTCTCGCATATCTGTACAATATCACCCGTTTCTATCTACTGCGCGTGATTAATGAAGACTTGCATTTTTTACTCTTAATTTGAATGTTCGAAAAGGGTCTTTTGAAGAATTGGAAAATCAGAAGTGTTTCTCTCACTTGTACTACAAGAGACACTTATTTGCAAAAAATGTGTAAAATTGTAAAAAGGAAGACTTAAAGTCAAACACCCAGATAAGAACTTCATAGAATTTATACAGAATATCATTTAGAGATGTTACTGAATTACGTTACTCAGACAGGGTAGAAGTGCCTGACTGCTGGATTTGTACATGATTTCCGGTGATAAAATTTCAGTCATTAGGGGGTCTAGTTTTGTGTTGCTTGATGGAGCTGTATGGTTCTCTGAAAAGAGGGTGTGCAGGGGGAGGGAAGAGTTGTTGCATGTGTTTTACACATAGAATCAGAAAACTGGGTGTGCAAGGGGGAGAGAGACAGACAGACAGAACTATACAACAACATGTTATATATTCCATTCAAATAAATATATATAGATAGAATATTTATGCAGAGCTGATATGTAATTTATTGTATTTAAATTTCTGACAAGACCGCAGGTCTTTCAGGCCCTCCTGTCGGTCCTGCGAGAGCAAGCGGTAGAGGAACCGCAGAAAAGGTAAAAGGAAAATATGACCTTATGCAAGAAGTAAGAATCTAATTTGTGCGGATGGCTGTATGCGGCTGTGTGCATTCATCCCCTACGTGGACACCACCTTATGCTCTGAGGCAGAGTGATATTGTACTCAGTGCTGTCATTCCATTGATGACTCACAATGTGCTGTGGCATCCCACTGGTATTAAGTGCCGCTAGGGGAATATATACACCGATCAGCCATAATATTATGACCACCTGCCTAACATTGTGTAGGTCCCCCTTTTGCCGCCAAAACAGCCATGACCCGTCGTGGCATGGACTCCACTAGACCTCTGAAGGTGTGCTGTGGTATCTGGCACCAAGACGTTAGCAGCAGATCCTTTAAGTCCTGTAAGTTGTGAGGTGGGGCCTCCATGGATCGGACTTGTTTGTCCAGCACATCCCATAGATGCTCGATTGGATTGAGATCTAGGGAATTCGGAGGCCAAGTCAACACCTTGAACTCGTGATTCATCAGACCAGGCCACCTTCTTCCATTGCTCTGTAATCCAGTTCTGATGCTCACGTGCCCATTGTAGGAGCTTTCGGCAGTGGACGGGGGTCGGCATGGGCACTCTGACTGGTCTGTGGCTACGCAGCCCCCTACGCAACAAACTGCGATGCACTGTGTGTTCTGACACCTTTCTATCAGAACCAGCATTAACTTTTTCAGCAATTTGAGCTACAGTAGCTCGTCTGTTGGATGGGACCACACAGGCCAGCCTTCACTCCCCACATGCATCAGTAAGCCTTGGCCGCCCATGACCCTGTCGTCGGTTCACCGCTTTTCCTTCCTTGGACCACTTTTGATAGGTACTGACCACTGCAGACCGGGAACACCCCACAAGAGCTGCAGTTTTGGAGATGCTCTGACTCAGTCGTCTAGCCATCACAATTTGGCCCTTGTCAAAGTCGCTCAGATCCTTACGCTTGCCCATTTTTCCTGCATCTAACACATCAACTTTGAGGACAAAATGTTAACTTGATACCTAATATATCCCACCCACTGACAGGTGCCATGATAACGAGATTGAAGACTCTGTATAGGATGTTGAAGAAAGTGTTTTGTGATAATTATATAATGTTTTATATTAATACTAGCATTAGAAGTAGTTTGTATACAGACTGAGCAGATTAGATTTAGCAGGACAAGTAAAGGGTCAACAAGGTCGATTTGTTAGAGACTCCTGTCAGTAATGAAAGATTACACAGTGCTGAAATAGCCTACAGATGTCTGCTGAGAATTTGTTTATGACTTAATCGTTTCTCAAGATAGGCAGAAATTGTTTCTGTTAATGAGCGATTGACACTAGGTAAATGACGACCATGGGATCGCATCTTCCTAGTGCACATCAAAGACGGACATCTGCTTTGGATCCATCACCTCTTCACGGGAGGACAGATCGTAAAACGGACCCGGACCTGTATCTTCTCATTGGATGAACGGCCATAAGATGTTACGTCATTTTTCCTATAAAGCTGTACTCATGTTTGTAAACATTAAGTCTCACTGAAGGAATTATTCCTGACGTGACGCTTCCGAGCGGCTTGATTAAAGTTCTATTTGCTTTATCTCCGCGACTTCTCCACTTATTTCCGAGACGGTTTAACAGAAATTATCAGTGTTATTCAATTCACCTGTCAGTGGTCATAATGTTGTGGCTGATCGGTGTATATATTTTTGTTAGTGTGATTTTAAAGGTAGTCGATGTCCTCCTCATGCAGACTTCTTGACATGAGAGGGACAGACTGGCAGTCAGAGACAGTGGAGGTAGACAGGGAAGTGAGGGATTTTATAGCACTAATTATAATGCATTTCAGGCATATCAGCAAAGCACAGATTACTATTATTATTATTACTATTATAACACAATCCCTTGAAACATCAAATATCGCCAATGTCCCATTATCCTTTTTAACCACCCAAACACCCCCCAATCCTCCCCAGGGTTCTGAAGCTTTGTGGCTTCACTGCGGATGTGAGCTGCTAGGTTCAGGATGTGCTCCGAATTGTCTGGTATATAGGTGCAGCATTCCTAGCCTATGAGAGCTCATGTTCCTCCCTGCACAGCCAGCAGGTAGTCCAGAGCCATTGGATTCTGGAGGGTTACAGTTCGGATGGCGATCATTTCAGTGGTGATATTGGACAAGGCCTCGGCAGTGTGGTTTTCTGTGGCTTCTAGAATGGGTGCAATTGTTTTGAATTATTGAGTGTTTCAAGCCACTCCAAAATTAGGAAACAAAATCATAAAGAATCAAGCGGTCTCTGATATTTATCTCATGTGTAGGTGTGATGTAGGTTTCCCAGGCAGTTTTAAAGAATGTATAATGGTGGGAATGAGATATCCCATATACACTCACCTAAAGGATTATTAGGAACACCATACTAATACTGTGTTTGACCCCCTTTCGCCTTCAGAACTGCCTTAATTCTACGTGGCATTTATTCAACAAGGTGCTGAAAGCATTCTTTAGAAATGTTGGCCCATATTGATAGGATAGCATCTTGGAGTTGATGGAGATTTGTGGGATGCACATCCAGGGCACGAAGCTCCCATTCCACCACATCCCAAAGATGCTCTATTGGGTTGAGATCTGGTGACTGTGGGGGCCAGTTTAGTACAGTGAACTCATTGTCATGTTCAAGAAACCAATTTGAAATGATTCGACCTTTGTGACATGGTGCATTATCCTGCTGGAAGTAGCCATCAGAGGACGGGTACATGGTGGTCATAAAGGGATGGACATGGTCAGAAACAATGCTCAGGTAGGCCGTGGCATTTAAACGATGCCCAATTGGCACTAAGGGGCCTAAAGTGTGCCAAGAAAACATCTTTTCTGTGAGTGTGGTAAAGAAATGAACTTCTCATTTATGTCATTACAGTGAACTAATTGGAATACATAAAGTATACACCTAACAATTGCTTAGAATGAAATGCTTTTCTTTATGAAATGTAAGATTAGTGCTCAAAATAATTAGACACCTATATTTCTACCTGGGCTTGATTATGTTGACAGTTTATGGCTGTGCCATTAATCCAGATTTCACATTGTTCTCTGTGGGTTGGTTTCACAGAGCATGATTAGCACTAGTAAGTTTAAGTACATTGCTCAGAATATGGCACTCACCAATAGTCTAGATGGCGGCTTACTATTTTGACAGCCGGAAGTCCCGCCCTCCCTACGTACCATAGACCGGAAGGCCCACCTCACCTTCCGGTTACCCCCACCTTTGAAAGGAACTTCTCTCTCCTTCCCAGCACCCCCAGGGTTACCCTTTGCCCCTCCCTTGTCAGCCAATCTTGGATGATATCGGCCATATTGGATGTCAGCCATCTTGGTTGATATCGGCCATCTTGGATGTCAGCCATCTTGGCTGATATCGGCCATTTGTAAGGTCATAGGTCATCTGGTAAGATGGTAGCCATTTTGTTAGGGTGACATCCATCATGGTGAGGGTCCGAGGGTACCTTACCCTACTGGTGTGGAGGTGTAATGTTTAATAGCATAAACTGTGTTTTTTTATGGTTATATTGTTTTATGAGACTGTTTTAGTAAAATAAAAAAAACAAGTTTTAAATACACACATACATATTAGGTTATAATGTTTTATGAAACTGTTTAAGTAAAAAAAAAAAAAAAAAACAAGACTCAGTAAAATATGTGTCAATGTCAGTCTTTTATTGTGACCAATCTAAACATGACAACATGGTATCAGGTTAGAAGTAGACAGTGAGCTTAGATACTGACACGGGTGACCAGTGATCTCCCATGCCCAACTCCTACAGCAGACAGGAAGAAACAGCTGAACTGTATTGCACAAGCAACACCCTCAACCTGTTTATTTGCAAGGGCAGCGACACAGATCATTGCTATTTTGTCTAGCACAGTGTAAAAATTGGACTTGGTCATGATAGGGATAGTGTTTCCAAAAGAACTCTGGAGAACTTTTTGAACAGCTGTAAAAGCAGATACACCAGGCTGTGGATCTTTATACAGCATTCTCTTGAGCATACTGGGGAGGGCATCCACTGTTTTCACAATATCCTCAACTAGCAATGTCACATTAGGATTACCAGTATCATACAAATCACCAAACTTGTGAGCTATTAGAGTGAGGATGGCATCTTCAAGCAGAGATTCCTCAAACATACGTATACGTAAACCCACGGCAGCAGGAGTTTTCTTTCTCTGAAAAAAAAAAAGTCTTATTGCACAAAAAATGTTCATCAGACATTAGGAGAGCGTCCCTGAGGCTCAGAGGAGGAGCGCTGACACCACTCTTTTGATAAACATACAAAGAAGAAAACATGCATTTAAATTCACTTTGCATTGAAATTCATATATACACACGTACGGCCTAACATGTAAACACGTGGTGGTAAGTTTTTTGTAAAAAATCTAAACACGTTTTTTAAAGTAAAATAAATTGTTACCTCTTTTGGGTCCCTGTCTTCCGTCCGTCTTGATTTTGTGTTAGATGCACCTGCATCTTCATCAACAGTGCCAACGCCTTCATCTTCATCAGACATCTGGGCAGCTTCACCAGGGCTCAGGGGAGGTATTCCTACACATGTCTGTTGATAAACATACAAAGAAGAAAACATGCATTTAAATTAACTTTTCATTAAAATTCATATATACACACATACACCCTAACAGCATGTAAACACCGGCATAAGTTTAAAATTAATAATAATATTCTAAACACATTTTTTAAGTAAAATAAAGTGTTACCTCTTTTGGGTCAATGTCTTCTATCCGTCTTAATTTTGTGTTAGGTTAGGGTGTCTTCTTAGCAGGTGTAGCCATAGTGCGCTATGGGAGTTTCCACCGATTACCGCAGACCTGTTCTGTCCCCAACGGGTGACATGTTTTCTGCCTTTACCAGCGGGTCTCTTTATACTGTAAATGGTGGGCAGTGGCTCTACAGAGGAGGCGGGGTGTGGGCGGGGTTGGGGGGCGTGTATGGGGACACGTGGGTCAATGGGGGCAGTGGCTCTACAGAGGAGGAGGGGTGTGGGCGGAGTTGGGTGCGTGTATGGGGTACAGCCAGCATTTGTACCCATTAGGCTCGTGTCCAGAACAAATATGTGATAACAATTTTATCTCTCCAAATGGTCACCTCACCCAGTGTGTACACGTTGTTTTGAACACGAGACCATGACCATAGCATGCATAGATACAGATGTCTGTGGGAGATAAACTCTATCGGAGTGAAATAGACACCCCAATATACCGCCCCAACTGAATTCTGTAATGAGAACAACATTTTTGGCAGTTTCCTGGTATGTAATGTTGGATACAATTTTGTGTGATTCTTAGAAAAATTAGTAGTGAGATAGTGAGAGAAACCTTTGTCCAGCAGGGGGCATCGAACTGTATTTGACAGTCTCTTTCTTTTCCTTGCAGGGAGCTGATCCATCAGGCCAGACCAGACGAGACGGGGAGGTGCCGGTTGACAGAGCTGCAGAGTCCTGGGTCCTTGGAGCGGTCCGGAGGCCGAGGCGAGTGGAGATTGGGACGGACTGGGAGCGACAGGGGACCTAGCCAGAGGAGTCGGCGGACTCCTCACGGAGTGGGTCCCATCCAGAAGCCCGGCCGACCATCTACCCGGAGCCCGGCCTGACCAGGACTGCTCCCTGCTGACGTCACCAGCCAGGATCCAGGAGAGGCCCCGGATCCCAGGGACCGACAAGGCCGATCGGCAACGTCCCTAAGGGAGGCCTCCTGCAGCCAGGGCCCGGACTTCTCCCCGCAAGGCCCGCTCCCTGCAAGATCCCCGGAGGTGGAAGCTGCTCCCCAGCCAGGTGGCCTTGCCCCGACCTCCGGATTGAGAGCCTCTGGATCCTTCTCCCAGGTAGGAAAGCGCAGCATGGCCCAGCGAACCGCCGGTGTGAGGCGCCATAATGCGGTGCGCTTCAGCCGTGAGGCTGGAGCCGAGACCACGGCCCTCACCCGGCTGGAGTTCAGCAGGTCCGTGCTGCAGAGGGGCCTGGGCTTTGCCCCTTCTGAGCTGAACTGCGTGGTTAAACTGCCTGGACCTAGGGACGTGTTTGAGGTGAGTTTTAAGAACCCTCAAGTGCTGGAGAGTTTCTGGAATCTATATAGAGAAAAAAAAGATAGTATGCCCCTGAGTGACTTTGTGGTCGATGCCCTGACTGATAGAGAGATTAAAATAGTAACTATCCAGTTTTATAATGAAGCAGTGGCAGAGTATGATGTAGAGGTATGGCTGAGGAGACACTGCGAGATCCTGTCTGAAAGCAGGAGAGTTAATGATGAGGACGGGGTCTGGACCGGTGCTCGGCGGTGGCAGGTGCGCCTGCAGGTGGAAGTGGCCGCCATCGGCGGAGTACGCCATCTGCCGAGCACCGTGGTACTAGGAGCAAATAGGGGGCTTGTCTTCTACCATGGCATGCCCAAATTATGCAGGAACTGCGGGGCCCTGGGTCATTTAGCCGCAGCCTGCACTGTTGTTAAGTGCAAGGTCTGCGGCGGAGAACATCTGACCAGGGCCTGCAAGCAGGAGAGGGCCTGCAACCTGTGCGGTGGGGGAGGGCATCTCTTCAGGAATTGTCCCTCCACCTATGCAAATAGGGCGCGGGCCCTCAGGGGTGGTGGAGAGAGAGAGAATCAAGTGGAGGCTCCTCCAAAGGTGATACCCCAAGATGGGGGTAGAGAGGAAACAGTCCTCAGGAGTCTCATAGGCTCCCTCTCTGACTCTGGGTCAGAAGTGGAGGCAGAGGGGGAGTGGACAGTGGTAGCGGGGAAGAGGAGGAGAGCAGAAAAGAGGAGCATGGGTAGGGGGGTTATGATGAATAAAAGGATCCACTCTGCAGATTCTCCCCCCCACTGCCAGCTCCTCCCCCGCTGCAGAGACCTCTCCCTCTAATTTCTACACGCCCCACTCTGACTCCGGAGAGGAGAGCAGTGGGCCTTCTCCACTGCCCCAAGTTGGCAGCCTGGTGGATGAGAGGCCCCCTAGAAATAACATTCCTCCTGCCCCACAACTGAGACTCTCCCAGGGGAGGGGTCAGGTATGCCCTCCCGGCAGTAGTGGGAGAGCCGCAAGTCCTCAAGAGAGGAGAATCGGCGCCAGTGTCCTTTCCCATAAAGACCTAAGGGACGTAATGGCAAGGTCACTGGCGCTGGGGGAGGAGGCCTGCGGCGGCAGACAGCCGGGAAGGGAGAGACCACCCCCTCCCCCACCATTAGTTAAAAGAACAACTAGCGGGGTCTACACAGTTCTCTCCCCAGTTGTACACAAAGCCTCTGCCCTGCCATCTGCTCGTCGGGCCTCGGCCACAAAGGAACCAGGGAGAACCTCCAGCACCACGGGCCCTGAGCCCAGTGGAGTTTCGCCAGCCTTACCGGGTGGCGGGAGCCGAGCCCCCGCCATAGTCTTCCATGTCCTCCATGATCGACTCCTCGGGGCAAGAGGTGGAGGGCAGAGAGGCTGTTGAGACAGTGGTGCGGGATTTCTACAGGGAGTTGTATGATCAGAAGGTGGTGGATCAAAATCTGATCCATCACTTTCTGTCCCTGTTGGAGTCCCGCAATGAGGGGGACGAGGAGAAGGAGGAGGATCCAGAGATCACCACCACTGAACTCTCCCAGGTGATAAAGAGTCTTAACTCTGGAAGGACACCGGGTCCCGATGGGATCCCTGCTGAGTTCTATAAGATCTTTTGGGAGGTGCTTAAAGAAGATCTGGCCCAGGTCTTGGGGTCGATGTACAGAGAGGGTAGATTGGCCCCTTCTATGAAGAAGAGTATCCTCTCCCTTCTTCACAAGAAGGGAGACCAAAAAGATCTGAGGAACTGGCGGCCGGTCAGCCTCCTGTGCACCGACTACAAGATACTGGCCAAAGCACTGACGCTCCGGCTGCAGCGGCCACTCCCTCAAGTCGTGGGTCCCGACCAGGTCTGTGGTGCCCGGGGGAGATCGGCGGCCGACAACGCCATGCTGCTCAGGGATGTCGTGGCCTACTCGAACGAGAGAGGGCTTCCCCTGGTCCTAATCAGCTTGGACCAGCAGAAAGCCTTCGACAGAGTGGGCCACGAATACCTGCAGCTCGTCATGGAGAGGATGGGTCTCGCTCTTGGCCTGAGGAAATGGGTTAAGATCATTTACAGCGGTCTAAGCAGCAGGGTCCTTGTGAACCGCCACCTGACCGAACCATTTCCGGTCAGGTCGGGGGTCTGGCAGGGTTGTCCCCTGTCGGCCCTGCTGTACGTCCTCTGTCTGGAGCCGTTCATGCAGGCGATACGCCGGGACGTCCGGATGACAGGTTTCCATCTTCCGGGTTCTGGCGGAGAGCAACTGAAGGCCCTGGCCTACATGGACGACGTGGCCGTGGTTTGCACGGACGCTCCGTCCGTGGCCAGGGTCGAGGAACTGCTGGACGGCTTCTGCAGGGCGACGGGGGCCGCTGTCAACAAGGCCAAGAGCGAGGTCTACCTCTCCAGGGCATGGCCTGTCGGCCGGGGCCCGCCGACCGTGTTCCCTGTGAAGCCGTTTATCAAGGTTCTGGGGATCACAATCGACGGGACCAACACGGGCACCCGGAGCTGGGAGGAGGCCATATCTAAGGTCCAAAAGAACATCCACGGCTGGAGCACAAGGACCTTGACGATGGCTGGTAAGGTGCTGGTCGTAAAGGCCATCCTCTTCCCGATACTCCTCTACGTAGGAATGATCTTCCCCCCAGACAAGGTCATCGCAAAACTAGTGACCCGAATTATATTTCGGTTTGTCTGGGGGAGCAAAATGGAGAGGCTGAAAAGAGTGCAGATGGTGAAGGGTACCCTGGATGGAGGCAGGGGGGTCCCGGACATTGTGCGGCTGATAAAGGCGCAGGGGCTGGCCTATGTGGTCAAGAACATCCAGGCTGCTGGCAAGAAAGTGAGTTTCATGAACCGCTTTTATTTTGCCAGCAGCCTGAGACCATTCGGCCTCTGCGCCATGGATAACACCAGTCCGCACTCGTGGGATCCCCCGCCGTTCTACAGGGCGCTCCGAGCCTTCGCGCTCGAAGTAGGCCTCCATAAAGTCGTGCTGGCCTCCTGGGATTATAAGACCATCTGTAGCCAGATGAGATCTACCCAGGAGACCAGCCGGATAGAAGATTTCCCTCCCGAAACCTGACGGTTTATCTGGGCTAACGCTACACACGTTTGCCTCACGAATACGCAGAAAGATGTCTCCTGGATGGCTGTGAGTCGGTGTCTCCCCACCCGAGTGTTCATGCACAGAAGGGGCATAGCTCCTTATGACACCTGCCCCTATAAGGGTTGCCTGGGGAAGGAGACGGAGGCTCACATCTTTAGAGATTGCCCCTCCGCCTACAGGGTCTGGCTCCTGTTTTCTCCGTTCCTCCACAGGTTTGCCGTTCCTGCGCGGGCGACCGCCCAGCAGATCTTATACGGTCCTGCCAGGGGATTAACATCTTCCACCCTGAGGTGCTGGTGGCGTGTCGTCTGCGCAGTGAAGCAGGCCCTGTGGGAGGGACGGAATATCTGGATGTATCTAACGAACTAGCATCAGTAGCTAATAACAATGATAATCAGATCGGGGGTGGTGATGCTGCAATGTTAGAGATGAATAATGAAAATGATGAACAAATGGCTGAGGGTGGCGTTGACGGGGACCCTCCTCAGGTGTTTTTGGAGATTATTCGTCACTATGACCGAGAAATTAATAGGTTTCGGGGTATGGGGTTTTATGAAGAATTCAGGTTTGTGAACGTGGATCTGGTAGAATCTTATACGGATGCTGTCCGTATTGTGCATGGAGCTGTGCAAGGATTGCTAAATGAAATATCACACAATGTGGGTCCTAATGATTTTGTACAGCTTAGACTGAGCTTGGGGTCATTAAATAATCCTTTCTATTCGAGGAGGCGAAATTTGGGGGAGCTGGACGCTGCAGATTTCTTAGAGAGCATAGCTAATTTACTACAAAGTCACACCGAAATTCTAACAGATGGGAGTTTGCGAATAACGGTCACCATGATTAGAAATATGCAAGGTGGTGGTGGTACGTGGAGGTGCTTAAAAGGTATTTTATTTAGTAAAATAATAGACAAAAAAGGGCTTGTCTCATTGATTTCAAAAACCAAGGTAACAATTTATGTTTTGCTGCCAATGTGTACCGTCTGTGGAAGGGTAAAGAATGCACAGATTCCGAAATGTTAGATGGTGCCAAACGAATGCTTAGTCAGCTAGGGTTTTCAATTCAGAAAAAAAAATGTTTTTCAGATATTCAGGCATTTGAAAGACTATTGGGCGTCATTATCACAGTATTGTACCATGAAAACGGATGGGAATATTTTACTACGGGGCCTACACCTATAAATTCTAAAGTCCTGTTTGTGTTACTTCACAAGCAGCATTACTATGGGATTTTAAACATCAGAACATCTATAGGTGCTAGCTATTTCTGTGATTATTGCCATGTGGTATATGGGTATAAAAATAGACACAGCTGTCGGAGCCGGTGCAGAGCGTGTTTAGACCCCCTCTGTTTTGAGGTTAAAGAGACCATCACTAGATACAGTGTATGTAAAATATTCTGCAGGGGCAGTACGTGCCTCAGTAGACACATGGCTAAAGCAGCGACCAAAGAGATCACTTGTGTTCAACACTTTTACTGTACAGAGTGCTGGACTTTTCTCCCAATAACACATACTTGTGAAGAAAAGCTGTGTCCTCGCTGTAAAACTGTTATCCAGACACCGGACATTCATTTATGCTATGTGAATGTAATAAACATCCCCAAAAAAATTTATTTGATTTTGAATGCATGCAAGAAACAGGGACACACATCCCAAATTATGTTTATGCCTCACACATATACAACGAACGCACATGGGAGTTTTATGGTGATTCTTGCTTATCTGACTTTGTGAAATGTTTCATCGACATGTGTTTAAAAAACTACACTTTTATTTCACACAATGGTAAAGGCTATGATAACTACTTGGTCATTAGAGAGCTCATACGTGAAAAGAGAGCTATAAACTTAATCCCACAAGGTGGTAAAATGATGTGTATGACAGTGACCGCTCTGAACATTAGGTTCATTGATTCATTAAATTTCTTGCCTATGAAACTGAGCAATATGCCAAAAGCAATGGGATTTGAGGGTGCGAAAGGACATTTCCCACACTTTTTTAATACTGTTGCAATCCAAAATTATGTAGGACCCTTACCTGCTGAACAATTTTACGGGGTAGACTACATGATGGGTGCTGGTAAAGCAGAGTTTCAGAAATTGTATGACGGGCACAAACACTCTGAATTTAATTTCCAAGATGAATTGAAATGCTACTGTAGACAGGATGTGGACATACTGAGACAAGCTTGCACGATATTTAGGGATGAGATCTTAAGTATGACTGAACAGATACGTAAATACGTCCAGCAGACCCCGATTCAGACCTGATAAAAGTTAGTCTTGACCCATTTCAGTACATCACCAGTGTGTATGACCATGTACCGGTACATGTTTCTCAGACCGCAGACCATAGCATTAGTCCCGCACGAGAATTATCATAGTCAGAAAAAGCGGTTCTCGACCCCCGCTATTCAGTGGCTCATGTATGCTGAACACACAGACAACATCAGTATACAACACGCACTAAAGCCGGGTGGTGAGCGTAAATATGGTCCGTACTGTCTAGACGGTTTTGCAGTAATAAATGGAGTGAACACAGCATTTGAGTACCACAGTTGTTTTTTTCATGGCTGTGATAGATGTTATAGTGAAAATGACTTTAACAGCATCACACACACAACATTTGGTTGGTTATATCAAAAGACAATGTATAAAACCGAATTCTTAAAATTACATGGGTTTGATGTCAAAGTGATGTGGGAACACGATTGGTTGGCAATGCAGAATCAAAATCTGGATGTTAGCGCTTTTATTTCTGAAGCCCGGTTACCGGCACCTTCAGAGCCCAGAGAGTCTCTGTTCAGTGGCAGGACTAATGCTGTAACCCTGTATTATCAACCAAAGCCTGGTGAGGAGATCCGATACTACGATTTTTACAGTCTCTACCCTTTCGTGAATAAAACCAAATTGTACCCTGTTGGTCACCCAGATATAATATGCGAGGGCTTTGAAGATTTAAAAAATTACTTTGGGCTCGCAAAAGTCAAAGTTTACGCCCCAAGGCGTTTGTTTGTCCCGGTGTTACCGACCAGAGTTGGTAAAAAAACTGTTCTTAACACACCCAGGAGCTGTCTCTCTGCACACACAGCGAGGAGGAGCTCAGTCTAAGCTGTACAAAACCATCGCCTTTCTCACACCCCCTGGCAGGTTTGATGATCATTGGTTCGCTCAGCGTGGCTTGAGGTGTTTCTAGAACCATAGGACAGTTCTCCTGAAATGCAGCCACAAAACCTGTGATTGGTTGGTGTGAATGTTCTGTACTTCCTTTGGGTGGGGGTGTGCATGATATTGTCGCCAAGGTCACCGTCAATGTCTTCTGCAGCATGCAGCCAAACCCTGCAAAAATTATTCCCATTCTCGCTTCTGAAATAAAGCCTCTTTTTAACAGAATCAAACTCTGCATATTTCCTCAAGATCTCAAAACCCTCATCAATTTATTTTATGACCACTTTCATTTTTGACCAATCCCTGGCATAGAAATCAATTTTGGTAACATATTCAATTTCATCCTCAGGATCATCGAAAAATGGCTTAGCATTTAGAAAAAAGTAAATTTGTCTGGCATAACGTGTTTTCCTAAACATGATTCTGCTGTACCCCATCATAGAGTCATTACAGTTCTACTATGCTTCACTGATACGGCACTACCCCAGTCGTGACTTTCAAACAGGCAGCGGAGTAGTTTCACAGTCTCTATTCCACTGTTTCAGCGCTTCTAGCTCTTTATCCACATCCCCTTCCCTTGTCCAGTCTATTACATGCATCTAATCCTCGTAAGCATACTCAATTCTGGTTACAAAAAGCATAGACATATCCTCACCATCCCTTAGCTCAAAAAGTTCCACACCGACATAACCTTGTTCATGTGAAAATGGTACCAAGTCTCACATCATACCATGAAGGAACCCTAGCCCAGGTTTTCATCTCTGGGGTTTTCTCATACATACCATCGGACATGGTGAAGAACCAGAACCGCTTCACTCATGTAGAGAAAAATAGCTATTTTACTAAAGAATTGGGCTGGCTTAAATATAACTCTTTTGGAGGGAATGAAAAACAGATGAAGAGCTCCACCACCCCGTACATTCCATCAGTAACATGAGATCTATATATACACTTCCACACTATCCAGCTTTGGACCTTAAACTAGAGTTTCCATTTTATCTGGTATCAATATCCGAAGACAATATCCGGTTGGTTGGCTTCACGGCTGTGCTGTCACCACCGTTTACTTCTGTGTCTATTTGTATTGTTTAGTTATTATTATTGATAGCTAACTCAACTGTGTTCTGTCCACGCTCCGGGGCTCCAGTGCGCTTTAAAAATAATAGTCATGTTTATAAAGTGCCTTATATATTCTGACTGCTTGCTGTGTTGGTTTTTTGTCCATAGGGCTTTTTCCTTCACAGCAGGAGCGCTAGCAGCAGCAGTAAAATCCGTGGCCCAGCTGCCCGGCCTGAGCCTCGGTGTGTCGTAAGAGATCTCGCCCACGTGAGGTGCTCCTCCGCAAGCTTGCACCCGCACTACAACCAACGGCTGCGGCTTTAGGAGATCTCGCTCTCTCAGTTCGCTGAGAACGAGCATTGCTAGCTCTACCGGTCCATGCGTGTAGGCCTCGGTTTTAGATCACGGTGTGGTTAAGCCTACGGGCCTAAGCGCCACTTGTATCCAGCACCTGGTGCTTGGTATACACTGTGTTCAGTCCAGCAACAGCAAGGTTGTGTGTGGTTGGTGTCGCAGTGCCCCCGTGTATATAAACGTTGCCGGGTGGAGACACACTTACAGCGGCGGGCCCGCTAGGCGCTCCACTTGTTTCAGAGGCGTTCCAGTTGTGTGCCCTGGTGCAAACACTGATCGGTGCCTCTGCTGCACATTTCCCTGTGCACGCACGTGTGCGCTCGGCTCCGTGATGAGCTCCTTCTCTCGCGACCAGCGCACCTTGCCCCGCCTGGAGTGGGCAAGTTTTATGCCCCATTTGTCTGGGCACCGACAGCGGGTGCAATTTGTTCCACCGGTTGTTGGCGAGTGATGGGGGGGCCTTGGGGGCACTGGATCTCCGCCTCTCCCTGAGCCCCTCTGTCTCCACCTCCAAGGCTGTAGTGATGGAGACAGCCGCTAGCCCCGCACTTGCATCTCCTCCTGGTTCCGCTGCTGCGCTGCCCTATGCGCTGTGTGTGCACGTGACCGACAACGAAGAGTGGCGGAGCGATGCGACAGGGAGCGTGATCAGGCCTTCCTGGCTTTAAATAGTAGGATGGACCCTGTGATAGATAAATCTGTGCTCTCCTGGCCGTGCAGGCAGCACAGGCAGCACAACAGGTGCCGCCCCCATCCCCACACCATGACGCTCCACTGTCGGTTCACATCGCGCCGGTGGAGACTGAGGGGAGTCTGTCTGCCCTATCCCAGGACGAGGGAAGTGGACGGGCCACCTGGGAGGAGGACCGCCTGTCTCTGGGTCCTCACGAGGAGCAATCCGCGAAGTACCCCTGCCGGGGCAGCACGAGTGATTTTATTCCCCATACTTCCTTGTGCCCTAGAAAGACGGTGGTTTCCGCCCCATCTTGGATCTGAGGTGCCTGAACCGCCACCTCAAGGTGTTGTACTTCAAGATGCTCAACCTGCGCACCATGTCCCATGTCATCAAGCCCGGTGTTCACAGATCTTACACCAACTGGATATTGTCTTCGGATATTGATACCAGATAAAACGGAAACTCTAGTTTAAGGTGAGATCACAGATCTGGTTCACCACGGTGGATTTGAAAAATGCTTACTTTCACATCCCCATTGCGTGGGCGCACAGGAAGTTTCTCTGCTTCGCCTTCGAGGGCCGAGTTTGTTGTTCTCCCCTAAAGCCTGTCGCTAGCCCCACACACTTTTTCCAAGTGCATGGACATCATGTTAGCCCCTGTGGTGTGCCCCTTGGGCCAGTCTATAACTGAGCAGTCATGTTAGCATGTTAGTCGTGTTAGCCCCCTTGCGTTGTCAGGGGGTCCGCGTCCTCAACTATCTAGATGACTGGCTGGTTTGTTCTCACTTGAGGGAGCATGTTCAGGAACACACAAACCTGATTTTAGGCCGCCTCCATACGCATGTGTCTCTCCCTCTTCTGACTGAGAGCTCATGTCAGGGTGTCCCTTTGCCAGAGGCTTCTGGGCCTCCTAGCAGCTGCATCACAGATCTTCCAATAGGAGCGGGGCCACAGACTCCAGGTTACTGTCTGGAGTTGTGTTGCCGAGGCTTCTAGCAGTACACCTCGGGGCAGGCACCATGGCCGTATCCACCATTGAGGACACCGAGGTCCGGACCTCTGTATTTGTTTTCAAGGTGTATATTAAAAGTCATAAAATAATTGCCTAATATTAACTCTTTGGTGTCGCAAAGATCATACAACACAAAGATAACCGACCTTCTCAAGTGACTGCTTGTTTGAGTTGACCAATGAAATGGGCTGGGGGGTGGGCTTTGCGCTGCACTGTGCTGGACTCAGAGCCATAGCGGTTTCTCTATATGACTATCGACTGTGTCAACACACCGGACAGGACAGGCACCGCAATCCGCCCAAGCGTTATGAGGTAACTAGAGAATTGTACTACTTGTCTGCTTGTAGTTCATTTCCATGATTCATCCCCACCCAGTCACACAACATCTGACAAATAGCTCCAGTGCGCGGTCACGCTTCGCTAAACAGTGGCCGTCCATCAGGAGTAAATTAGCGAGCTACCAGCTAACATTAACTCCATCCATCCAATGACGGACTGATATTATGATATGCGTTTCTTTCATATTCCTTGAAACATTTATGATTTAAGGCAATTCTGTGATGGTGTATTGTCAACAATGAACATTCATATAGATTAGCCTCTTCTGTATTTCCATACTGTTGTGTGGATCATTCATTGCAACATTAAACCTGATTCTCATGTATTACTGCTTGACAGATAATTTATGCTACTGCACACTGACATGGTTTTAAAGCTATTATTATCCAACGTCTTAAAATGCACATATGTCAATCAGGGAAATCAATATTCTTCGCTCCCAACCCCGCTAGCAAACTTAGTTTTTGGACCTCGGTATTTCTTAAATCCTGCATACGGCCATGCCGGGCACCTTTATCAGCTCGCTGCCTCCTCCCTTGGCTTGGTTATACAGTAACCCCTCCCCTTTGGGCAGTGTTTGAAAGATAATGATAGGTTGCATATGCAACTCTGGTTATCCGAAAAGGAAGCACTGCCCAAGGGTTGCAAGGTCGCGTGGGAGTCCTGGCTCCCCACAAAAGAGGACAAACCTGCGCTGATATCACATTTTATGGAACAGGATGTGGGAAGGGATCTGTTCTGAGTGACGAGCGCAGGGGCCAATGGCAGCTTTGATAGAGTGATGTTTCAATCAGGTTCCTACGGCAGTGCGCAGAAACCCCTCCCCCTTGGGCAGTGCTTCCTTTTTCAGATAACTGGGATTGCATATGCAACCTATCATTCAGATAGCGGGGAGGGGCTGTGGTGATCCATGTCGACTTAGACTTGGTTGCCAAGCTTCCAGGTTGTTGGTAGAGAAGTTCTGGTCCAGATTCCTTCCTGGTTTTCCACTTCTTCTCCTTGGTTTCTTCTCCCAGGTTGTTCCACTCCACTCCAAATTGTACCACTCCCAATTGTTCCACTCCAAATTGCTAGCTTTAACTTTCGTTTTTTATACATTTGAGATAAAGAGATTCTAATCTCTTTCCTTCCAAACTTCTGAAATAAAATTGAAATTCGAATCGAAGCAGTCTTTGCCATTCCTCTCCCTTGTACCCTTGAGCAAAGTACCTCACTTAGATTGCTCCAGTAAAATACCAGTGAAAGTGAATTTGGACGATAAAATAACATAACAAATCGCTTTTATTAACATAACATAACATTAACATTAACAAAAAAAAACAACTTCTCAACGAGTCTCCTGCTACGAGTTATTTTCACCACACACACACAAACACAAACCTAGCTAATCTATATATATATAAATGTAACAGTCTAAAAATATATACATTATATGCATACATACAAAAACTATGGAAATTACATGTATATTAAGACATAAATTATACAAATATAGCTATACAAATATAACAGTTTATCGCTGTCAGACGCTCTCTTCTCCTCCACAGGCACGCATGCTTCATGCAAAACATTATTTGTTACATGCATGTTGTGTAATGTAAGCAGTAATGGCATTTAGGATAGATTACTTTGAAAAATCAAGGTTTGTAGTGAGAGGGGAAATGTAATGAGTCGAGTCCCGCAAAAATAAAGTGTGAAGGATGGGAATAAGAGAGAAGTTTGAGCCATACAAGCTGCAATTAAACTATAGCCTATTGAAAGACCCGAGGTCATGTCAGAAATTTGACTACAATAAATGACATATCAGCTCTGCATAAATATTCAAATATATATATGAATATGTATATATATTTATTTGAATGGAGTATGTAAAATGTTGTATAGTTCTGTCTGTCTGTCTCTCTCCCCCTGCACACCTACTTTTCTGGTTCCACGTGGAAAACACGTGGAACAGCTCTCCCACCCCCTGCAGCAACTTTTGTCTTTGTCTGGTTCCACGTGCAGGGATGCCTCTCAACATTTTGGAGAGAGCATCAAATGATGTGAAAGTGCAGGGAAAGTCCATCAGATCTGTGGCAAAAGTGTATGGCATATGCCACATCACTCTGTAAAGAGAGGAAGAAGTTAGAAGAGAAGGGATCAAGGGAACTTCCACGTGTAGGCTACTATAGTGGAAAGAAGGTCTTCACGGATGAACAAGAGAAAGATTTGACAGAATATCAAACGAAGGCTGCTGATGTACATTATGGATTGTGTCCATGTGAGGTAAGCAGATAGGAACTGGTAAAGGATAAGTAAGTGGAAAGTTAGCAATTTATGTTGGTGGCAATGTAAAATATAATGGATGGGGAAATATTTAAACATTTTTATGTGACTAAAATTACAGGTGAGAGAACTTGCATATCAGCTTGCAGTGAAATATGGGTGCAAACATCCAAAGTCATGGGACGAATCTTCAAAGGTTGGAGCAGACTGGTTTTCAATCTACATGAAAAGAAACCCAACTCTGTCCATTAGGAGTGCCGAGGCACTCAATTGTAGCCATTGATTTCTACAAGAACAATGGAATTGTGATGCTAACATTCCCCTTTCACTGCAGTCACAAGCACCAACCCCTCGACAGGAGTGTATATGGCCCACTCAAGAAGATGGTGAACAGTGCAAGTGATTCCTGGATGAGAATGAATCCAGGAAAGACCATGACGATATATGATATACCAGGTCTTGTGAAGACAGCACTTCCAGGTGCAGCTACACCAAAGAATGTACAGGCTGGATTCCAGTGCAGTGGAGGAAAGTGAGTTTGCACCTTCACAGGTCATAGATCGTCCTGATCCAGCTGCTTACCAGGCCACTCCTCCAGCTGCTCACCAGGCCACTCCTCCAGCTGCCCACCAGGCCACTTTTTTAGCTGCCCACCAGGCCACTCCTCCAGTTGCCCACCAGGCCACTCCTCCAGTGGCCCACCAGGCCACTCCTCCAGCAGCCCACCAGGCCACTCCTCCAGCTGCTCAACGGCCACTGCCCCATCAAGCTGTGGTGAAAAAACTGAAAGTCACTTGAAATTTAGCCCAGTTAACATACGACCCTTACCAAAAGCTGGACCAAGGAAAATACCTGTAACAGGAAGGAAGAGGAAACAAATAGCAATACTCACTGATACACCTGTCAAGATGGCCCTGGAAGACGAGCAAAGAAGAAGTTCTGACAATGTGAAACAGAAAATAAGCTTGCCAAAGAAAGGTCTGGGCAAGAAACAAGTCAAATCAACTCGCACAAACCAACAACGACCTGGGCTGTATAAGAAGAAATCAGGTAAGAAAAATCAGGAAATGCATAACATCGAGCCACAGGACACAGATTCCTCAGACACTGATGAGAATCTCTGTATTTTGTGCATGAAACACTTCAATAATTCAAAGCCAAATGAAAATTGGGTTCAGTGTTTGACTGGTAATCTGTGGGCCCATGAAGCCTGCACTGCAGAAGTACCATACATCTGTCACCATTGTGACTCTGAGGGTGATTAACATCTTGACAGACACACACACACTAATGTTTAATTGTTTTATTATTATGTTCGAATGTTGGTATTAGACCTGTAGGCTTCAAGACTGGCTTGTTTGCAAGACAAGCAATATTCAGTTGGTGCACATTTGCACATTTTGTTAAATGTATTATGTTCACTA
Source organism: Amia ocellicauda (assembly GCF_036373705.1). NCBI lineage: Eukaryota > Metazoa > Chordata > Actinopteri > Amiiformes > Amiidae > Amia > Amia ocellicauda. Next base: position 22,636,603 of record NC_089850.1, read on the forward strand.
CTATGTTACTATTACCGACAGTAAATAAGGTCACAACCTCCCCCCCACACAGACAGACACACACACACACGCCAATGATGTTAAAAAGTAATTTAAGTGTTCAATAAAAAGCTTTTAATATCATGTTTTTCTCATATTCCTTATTACATAATGTTACATTTCACCCCAGAGTATGTTACAACTAACCCAGACTATGGGGTGAATTGTAACGTTTTACTCCTTGTATTTGAGACTAAACCATGCATTTTCTGTCTGTGTTGCAGAGATAACAGCGACACCATTTAGTAGCAGACACATGCAACTAGTTCATATTACATTTTGAATGCACCGGCTTAAAAGAGCTCCGAGATACAGACAGAAATGTCAAATATGTTACAACCATCCCTGGTCTCCCCTAGTTGACTAGGTCCTTTCTGAAATTTTGGGGTTTTTAAGCAAAGTCAATAAATCTTGAATATAGCTCACTATTTCCTCTCAAATGCGTTCGGATATTTGTGTAGAAATTTAATCAAACTGTATTTTTGCATTTTGTAGCAATCTAAAATTTGAACTGCCAATTTAAAAAGAGCTCTCTTGGATATTTCTCTTGACATTTCCCAGCACATTCTTAATCCCTCTGAGAGTTCATAACACAGCTTCGGTTTGTGCCATGATCTCTGATAATGCTGGATAAAAAAATACCATGAACGTGAAGTGATATAGTGTAGTGATATTCTCATCCAACAATACAGGAAGTCATTTGCTGATATCTTTAAATGATTTGCAGATATTATGGCAAGCCATTGTGACATATAATCCATAATTTCTGATATCAAGAATACAATTGCTGATATAAAGAATTCAATTTTTGTATTCTTGATATCAAAAATGCATACTAAATATCATCCGGTTCTATTTTTGATATCAGAAACGCATATTAATTAGCTTTCGGTTTTATTTTTGATATCAACAATGCATACTAATTAACATCCGTTGACGTGTAACTTAACCCTTTACACTCCGCCCCATTATTTTCAGATCATTATAAATACATGTATTAAATACGTTTATCAAAATATAAAAATTTAAATAAAATAAAATATAGAAACTAGAGACCAGGAACTTTCAAACGATGCCTGACTACCATATGTAGGGTCTTCCTAGCCTGAGCTACAGGTTTGCAAAATCGGCCATTTCTCAGAGTGTACAGGACTAATTTGCATTTGCTTGAGTTTTTGTTTGTACTCTGTCAGACGATTAGCCCTTATAATACTTGTTCTTTAATTTGATATAAGATAAATGCACATGGTACAAACTATCAAGGAAAAGAAAAGAATACCCGCACACTTACTTATAGATCCAAAAAATCATAAAAAGTATTTATTTAGTATTTATTTAACAATGTGTTAAAAACCTGAGAAGCATGGGCTAAATAAATACTTTTTATGATTTTTTGGAGCTATAAGTAAGTGTGAGGGTATTCTTTTCTTTTTATTTGATATGATCTTTTTCAATACCCAGCACCGTCTAAGGTATTCAGATGTGCATGTGTGTAATATTTTTTCTACAATCTATCAAGGAGAAACACAAAAGTAAACAGGAAATATGCCAGTAGAGAATGGCAATACCGCTGAGGGTGTTCAGCAGTGAACAGGGCAATGTCAGACATTAACAATGAGAGGATGCCAGTCTGAGAGCTGAGTTATTCATATCTACTGTGGGACTTTTCCGAAGAAGGGGAGTGATTATAACATGGAAAGCAGCCAAAACTGGATGTTAATTAGTATGCATTTTTGATATCAAAAATAGAACCGGATGCTATTTAGTATGCATTTTTGATATCAAGAATTCAATTTCTGATATCCAAAATACAATTTCCGATTGTAGGATTAAATGTCACGACGGCGTAACCATGAATTTCTGATATCAGCAATTATGGATTATGGATTATGGATCTCTAAATGATATAGAGATCTCAGAATATTTGAAGATATTTTTAAATGCATTTAGAGATATCTTTAAATGCTAATTTGGCTTGCCATAATTAATCAGCTTACTCTGCACAGTACATTCATGTAAACACAAAACCTTACAATTTTGAAAAAGTTCTATAAACCCATTGTCAATCCTGAATAAGAAAAGACAGATAAACCACAGATATACTGCATGCAAATGGTTACATTAAAATATATATTTTTTAAATAACACAATCTGTTTTAATATGTAACTTTGCAGCACTATATGTAGTATATACAGCTCTGGAAAAAAATAAGAGACCATTTAACATTGATTTCTGAACTTGGTGGTCTCTTAATTTTTTCCAGAGCTGTATGTATACATATGTTTTTTATTCTGTGTACAGTTTCTTTCTAGAGGAATTAGGGTGATATATTTTTAATGTAACAATGAGCTTCAGTGCTTTTTGAAACCATGGATAGAAAAAAGCATAAATCAGTGGATTAAATGCAGAATTAATGGAAGCCAAACATAAAACAGCATCAAACAGTACTCGTGGAATCATTACATTGGAAAATAGTTCAAGCATGTTTACTATGTAGTAAGGGAGGTAGCAACCTATAAAGACACCCATTACTATTCCTAGTGTTTTAGCAGCTTTGTGCTCTCTGTTGCGCTGTGCTCTTCTTCTACTGTCTTCAAGTGTAAATGTTCTGTCTTCCATTATTTGTATTAGTCTTGCTTGGTTTCTGGCAACAGTGTAAATGCGTGCATATAACCCACTCATGACAAAACAGGGAACAAAAAAAGTTGTAAAATCCAGGTATATCCAAATGACACCATAAAGAACAAAACAGGCACCCTCACATGATAACTTTGCAGCCAAATCCTGAAGCCTTCTGTCATTGGATGCGGACAAAAGCAGTGCAAAGCTATATAATGCTCCCAATACCCACGCAAGACTTATAAAAATCCAGGCTACTCTGATGTTGATTTTGTTTGCGTAATGAAGAGGCTCACACACTGCATAATAGCGATCAATAGCAATAAAACACAAGTGGAAAACTGAAGTATTGCAAAGCACAAGTGAAATACATACATAAAAGTAGCAATAAAATGATCCATAATACCAACAATTTTCAACCATAATGATCACACTGAATGGAAGAACAAAAATCCCAAGAAGGAAATCAACAATTGCTAGAGAAAGAACCAACAGATTATTTGGTGAATGAAGCTGCTTGAAATGAGAGATGGAAATAATCACAACCAGATTGCCACCAACTGTGATTAGCACTGCTAGAAGAAACACAAAATACAAAACTGCTCTTTCACCTACCGAACTGGAGCGTTTAATGCAGGATCTGCTAACATTTTCATAGCAGTACTCTACTGAGTCCATCTGAATGAAGGATGAATTCATCTTGCTGAGGTTGGAAGTGAGGTACTGATGAAACCACAAGATGCAAGATCAGTCAGAAGTAAATAAAACAAAATCTGTTGAGCGAAAGATGTTTAAATCAAATGTATTTACTTTAATAAAATCTCCTACATTTCTAATTATTTTTGAATCTATTAAAATATTAAAATATAAATGCTTGTAATGTTGAAAAAGCCACAAAGATGATTATAACTTAAGTGTTGCCTGAGGTTATTCACTCTCCAGATATTGTAATTCAGTCAAATACAAAGCAAGTCACTGCAATCTACATAATTAACTTAAAACACGAATATAACGTCATTTGTGTTCTTATTAGTAAAATACATTACCTTATGACATAAATTCTTCGTTAATGAAGACCCCATGTGTACTTCCCATCTTCTGGATTCCCTGAATGTGTTGAGTCCTGGTTGAGAAGCAGACTTATATACAGTGTGAGAGCTCCCTGGAGTTCAGTGACACTCAAATATCCTTGGAGATAATTAAATGTGATTGGTTATGAAGACCAGTTGTACTCATAATTTCAGACCACAGTGAAGCAATGGGTTGTGGGGGAGTGGTGTGTAATGTAACCAATGTACCACTTTAGCAGAGCAGTCAATGTAATGTAATGTAAAATGGTTTGTATAGTTTTTATAATTCATAACTACATGATTGTTTTTGATCAATAATTTAATTTTTAACTTTTATTAGTGCCTGAAGAAACTTTTAAAGAAGTGAAGGAGGCTTTGAAGTACATACACTTACATTTATTGGCATGCTGACATGGCAGCCCCAACCTCAGTTTAGTCTCCAAGGTTTACAATTTTTGTCATAGGTTTTATACATTCTTTGGGCTGGGCGTATGACCATTGGTTCCTCGTCATCAAACAGATATTGCATTGTCTCCAGTACATGTCTGGCCTTAAGTAGAAAAACAGGAAATCCACAAACAGACATTGAGAAAGTCTCAGCAAAACAATATCTCATAGATCAGTCTATTTTGCAAAACAGTCTTATTTGCTTGACCATTAACATGCCAGTATTACTTTAATGCTAATATAGATCATTATATTGGATTATTCAGTCCCTCCTGTTGGCCCATGAAGCGAGGTGGAATAGAGCCAAAAGAATCATGCTTGTCAGTTACAATGATTTTTTCCTCCTGAGAGGCAGGTGGTCTGGTGCTGCATTTTCAGCTCTCATCCATCTCATCCACCTACGAGGTGTGTATTATGTACGGCAAGGTATTCAAATAATCAGGGGGTAGGAATGTCCTTTTCTTTACTTGGGGCTGGATTAAATCAAAACTTTGACCCACCTGCTAATAGCAAACTTAAAACATGTACATCGTAGCAGTTACATTTCTGATTAGAAGATAGTGGCATCTAACTAAAAATGAAGCCGCAACTCAGAATAGTTCTGTAGTTATCTTTCAAGTCGGAAGCACTGCCCAAAGGGGAGGGGTTTCTGCACACTTCCGTAGGAACCCAATCAAAACATCACTCTATCAAAGCTGCCATTGGCCCCTGCGCCCGTCACTCAGAACAGGTCCCTTCCCACTTGCTGTTCTATAAAACGTGACGTCAGCGCAGGTTCGTCATCTTTTGCCATTTTGCCTGGACTGCAGAACGTGAGCTCTCTGTGTCCATGTTTGTAATAAACATTCAAACTGCGTATTTTGGCTAGCTGGCTTCACTTCATAGTGTTGTTCACCACCATTTTCACTACACATCGTCTCTGTCTTGTGTGTGTTTAGTTATTATTGATAGCTAATCCTGATTCTGTCACGTCCACGCACCGGAGGTCCGGCTGCACTTTTGGTTTCAGTTTCGTTCCCAAGTAGAGCCTTTTAAAAATAATAGTTGTTATATATATATATATATATATATATATATATATATATATATATATTCCGACTGCTTGCTGTGTTGGTTTTTTGTCCACAGGACCTTTTCCTCCACAGCAGGAGCGCTAGCAGCGGCAGTAAAATCCACGGCCCGGCTGCCGGAGCCTCGGTGTGTCGTAAGAGATCTTGCCTGTGTGAGGTGCTTCTCCACCGGCTTGCACCTGCACTACTACTTGTAGGAGATCTTGCTCTCTCAGTTCGCTGAGAACGGGCACTGCTAGCCCTCCCGGTGTGTGCATGCAGGCCTCGGTTTTAGATCCTGGTGGTCTTCTACCCTTGGCCCCCGCGGACCCCGGACTCCGTGTCACCCGGTGTCCCTGGAAACCCTGGCACACACGGTGTGGTTAAGCATACTCACATTGCCAGGGACTCCATGTCTCTATACACATGTCTCTCCCTCTTCTGACTGAGAGCTCACGTCAGGGTGTCCCCTTGCCAGAGGCTGCTGGGCCTCCTAGCAGTAGCATCACAGACGCTCCCCCTCGGCCTCCTCCGATTGAGGACGCTGCAGCGTTGGTTTGAGTCTTTACAGATGCATCCTTGCCGCGATTATGCACACCGAGTCACAGTCACTCCGGCACGCTGGTGGTTGGTGGCCCTCACAATTTGGCACTTTGTGTGCCCCTGGGGTCAGTCTACCACGGAGCAGTTATGACGACAGACGCCTCCAAGCAGGGTTGGGGAGCAGTCTGCAACGGACGTGGAGTCCGAGGCAGGTGGACGGAGCCAGCACTGGCCCTCCATATCAACGTCCATCAGAGCAGTTCACCTCCCAGGCCTACCCAACATGGCAGCGGACCTCCTTCTCGGGGAGGCCCCCCAGTATTGGAATGGCGCCTCCACTTATCTGTGGTACAGCAACTGTGCAGCCAGTTCGGCAGGGCGGAAGTGGATCTCTTTGCCTCAGAAAAGTCCACACGCTGCCCACTATGGTTCTCCGTCCAAGACCCCTCAGGAACCCTAGGGATTGATGCGCTAGCCCACATGTGGGCGTGCCGTTTCCTTTACGCGTTCCCACCATTCCCCCTTCTCCCAGTGGTCCTGGAGAAGGTCAGGAGAGAACAAGCAACAGTTCTGCTGATAGCCCCTCGGTGGCCTCGCAGATTCTGGTTCCCAGACCTGATCGCCCTCCTCCACGGAGAGCCTTGGCAGCTCCCAGTCAGAGCGGACATGTTGTCCCAGGTGCAGGGCATGCTTTCGCACCCCAGCCCGGGCCTCCTCCAGCTCTGGGCCTGGCTCCTGAGTGGGAGCGACTGATTGCCTGCGGTCTGTCAGACGCGGTGGTAGCCAGTATTCAGTCGGCGAGAGCTCCCTCTACGAGGTCGCAGTATTCCTACCGCTGGTGGACATTTAGCACCTGTTGCCAAGCCGGCAGTCAAGATCCAATTCCCTGTCCCATTGGGGTCATATTACAGTTTTTACAAGAGCTGTTGGACCAGGGGAAGTCCCCATCCATGCTCAAAGTGTATCTGGCGGCCATCTCCGCATGTCATGTCTAGACTGATGGCGAGCCTGGCTGTGCAATTTTTAAAGGGAGCTCGATGGCTGCGGCCTACTCGCACCCCTTCTCTGCCCGCATGGCGTCTTGATATAGTACTGGACACACTTTCCCAAGCCCCATTTGAGCCACTGAACTCAGCTGAGCTGAAGCTGGTGTCGCTTAAGTCTGCGTTTTTGCTGGCAATCACCTCTGCAAAATGCGTGAGATGGCTCCAGGGTCACGCTACGGCCTAACCCTGTGTTCCTCCCGAAAGTGCTGTCTCCATTCCATGTCAACAGGCCTATTGAGTTGATGGATTTTTATCCTCCTCCCTTCGCTTTAGAGCAAGAGAGTCGGCTTCACCTGCTCTGCCCTGTGCGGGCCCTCAGGTGCTATTTGGAACGCACTAAGGACATTCAGAGCTCAGACCAACTGTTTGTGTCTTATGGAGCGCGGACACATGGCCAGGTGCTTTCAAAGCAGCGCCTCCAGCATTGGATTGTGGACATCATTACCATGGCCTACACGTCCACCGGGACCCCAGTGCCTGAACACCTGGTGGCCCACTCGACTCGAGGTGTTGCCACATCTTGGGCCCTTTTTCAAGGTGCCCCCTTGGCAGACATTTGTGCGACTGCAGTTTGGGCCTCACCGGATAAATTTGCTCGGTTCTACAGGTTGGACATGACGGGACCGGTCCCTTCCATTGGGAACCCAGTGTTGGCTGGAGTTGAGCCCTAGTAGCCTACGGGCTATGTGCCCCGTGGTGTATATAGTTCATTTGTACGAAATCTAATTGTCAGCACAATAGAGCTCTTCCAATCTGTACTATTCAGTTGTTCAGCTGCACGCAGGCGGCATGAATGTTCCTGCTGCCACACGATATATTTTTTTGTTCATTTGTACAACATTGGTAGAATTGGTGTGGTCTCACTCTGAGCTGGGCTAGTGGAGCAAGCAGCCAATGCTCCCATGTTATGCAAAGAGTGCATGAATGGTTTCCTGCACACCGCAATGTTATGGTTTGATGGTCATGGTAGAGCCTCCTGTTGTCCTGCATTAGCTGCGCTAATAGGTGACACAACTGCTCCCGTGTCACGTGGTGGTGCATGATTTGCTTCCTGCACCCCGCAATGTGTTTAGTTGTTATGACAGCACAGTGGAGCTGGGTGCTCTGTACCATTCAGTGAACGTGATTTTCCTGTGCTGCGCAGAGGCAGCATGAATGTTCCTGCTGCCGCGCTGTGAATACTGTTGTGTCCAGCTGTGGCTACTCAGTGAACTAGCCAGCTGTGTGTTATTCAGTGGGTCTGTGGCCCCGCTCTTGCAGGATCAGGGGTTCACTGCCACGTTAATGCGTGGAAGGTGCACAAGTTGCTTGATTGCCCGCACCATATTTTCTGCAAGTAGATATACGGCCTCGCTCCTAGATGCACAAGTAGAGCAGCCGGCCTTGCAATTGTAAGCGGAGGGCGTAAGAGTTGTCCTCTGTAGCCCCGCTTTGTATATGCTGGTTGCAGACAGTCCCCAGTAGAGCGTGACTATGGTCCTCGCTCCTGGACAGCCCAGTTTGGCCCCAAGAGGCCTCTGTGGCTCCTGTCTGGAGTTGTGTTTTGATGAGGCCCCTAGCAGTACACCTCAGGGCAGGCTCTCTTATCAGCTCGCTGCCTCCTCCCTTGCGACGGCTTGGTTATACAGTAACCCCTGCCCCTTGGGCAGTGCTTCCGACTTGAAAGATAACAATAGGTTGCATATGCAACCCCGGTTATCTGAAAAAGGAAACACTGCCCAAGGGTTGCAAGGTCGCGCGGGAGTCCTAGGTCCCGGCAAAAGAGGACGAACCTGCGCTGACATCACATTTTATAGCACAGGAAGTGGAAGGGACCTGTTCTGAGTGACGTGCGCAGGGGCCAATGGCAGCTTTGATAGAATGACATATCGATCGGGTTCCTATGGAAGTGCGCAGAAACCCCTCCCCCTTGGGGAGTGCATCCTTTTTCAGGTAACCGGAGTTGCATACGCAACCTATCATTCTGTCTGTCTGTCTCTCTCCCCCTGCACACCCACTTTTCTTGTAAAACACGTGGAACAACTATTCCCTCCCCTGCACAGCCACTTTTCTCTTTGTTTGGTTCCACGTGCAAAACACGTTAAACCACTCTCTGCCCCACAGTCCTTTGCATATCCCAGAATGCTTTGCGGAGGAAACAGTGATGTCACCCTTGCTGCTTGGTAACCCTACACTCCAAAGGAGGAAGAAGAAGTAGTAGAGAAGCGAGGGCTGAGCCAATCCATGTGCACATCCGGGACACTGCTCTCTGCTGATTGGACATTATTCACCTTTTGTTTACAACTGTATAAAATACAAAACCTGGAAGAGAACTGTAAGAAAGCTGGTTGAGCACGAGACTGCCTCGCGTTGGTTTTTCTTCCGGGAACCAGCTCCAGCAAAACGTATAAACATATTTGGGTGTATGGACAGGGCATGTAACTTGCTCACGCGCTTTGTAGAGGTGATTGCCAGCAAAAATGCTCTTAAGTGACACTAGCTTCAACTCAGATGAGTTCAGTGGCTATAATGGGGCTTGGAAAAGTGCGTCCAGTGAAGGGGTGTGAGGAGCTCTTTCCAAGCTCCCTTTGGAAACTGCACAGCCAAGAAATGAGACCCAGGGGGCTCGTCATCAATCCGGACATGACATGCGGAGATGGCCACTGTCATATACTGAATAGGGTGATATTCCTTTAAGAGGTATTGTATGTTGCGTAGGAACACACGCAATAGGGACGGACAATAAAACAAGATAAGTGAGAAACTAGTATCTGTGATACGAATGATGATAAGACTTAATTGATGGATTAAGGCAAAGAGAGATTAAAAAACATAACATTGGCCACGAGGATTGGGTGAGCACAAGTAAAAGAGATTACTTTCAACATGGATAAAGTGAGTGTTCTGATATTCGAGTGCTTCAAAGACCCAGCTACATTAGGTCCAAGATGGATGAGATGGCTAACTTCGTTTGAACTTTTTGCCAATGGGAAAGGACTTATTGTCAACGCTGATATACCATCTACAACTATGCAGCGCAGGAGAGCATTGCTTTTGAATCATGCAGGGCCAAATGTACAAGATATTTTCTCCACCTTGCATAATACAAGGTGATGCGGTCGATTATGATGCTGCAGTGCGAGCTTTGAATGATTTTGAATGCTTTTGAATGCTTTGAACGCAGACTTGCGGACGTGACCGGGAGGACTGTACCTCTGAAGTGAAACAAGAGCAACATCAGCAGCACTTCACACAGGAGTGCCTGTACCAAGGATCTACCTCCCTCAAGTGAAGCAAAAACAACAGCGACACACAAAAGGGGAGTACAGCTAATATGTATTTTTCTAATGCCATTTACTGTTTGTCGTGCAGCCTGTTTACCATGGTTAGATCTGCCGACCATAATGATAATTTTACATGTACAAAATGGGTAGTTAATAAGGAGTTGGCGGAATGAATACACGTGTTGGAGGAGCATGTAGATACTCTTAGAAATATAAAAGAGGCTGAAAATTGGATAGACTCAGTCTGTAGAAACACGGATTCATCCTCTGTAGCTAGCGATAGGCCCACACCGGCGGTTCCACAGTCAATGCAGGATCGCTGGGTCTCGGTAAAAAGGGGCTACAGAAGCACGAAATCAAGAGCTAGAGCTCCGGCACACCAGTCTCCCATTCGGAGCGGAAACAAATTCGAACCCCTCGGCGGCGCGTCTGTGGAGAAGGTGCTCATTATTGGAGACTCCATAGTTAGGAATATAAAGATTGTGTCACCAGCAGTAGAAGTAAAATGCCTCCCGGCAGCCAGAGTCTCTGACATCGAAGCTAAATTGGATGAACTGCCAGGCGGCGACGTTTCTACTCTGGTTATTCATGCTGGCACTAACGATATTAAACATAAAAATAAACTTTACATCACTATGCAAAACAAGGAAAAAACAATGTCAGAATGTAATTGTCTCTGGCCCTCTACCAAAATTACACAGAGGGGATGAGGCCTTCAGCAGGCTGTCCTCTCTAAATAGCTGGTTGACAAGCTGGTGTGCATCAAATAATTTTGCTTTTATGAACAATTGGGATTGTTTTTAGGAAAGGCCTGGCTTATACAGAAGAGATGGGCTCCATCCCAGTTGGAGAGGAGCCCAAATGTTATCTGATAATATAGCTAGTTGTTTGAAAACGTGACTCTTCAGAGCACCGGTGAGGCTGCACCCTCGCAGTCCTACACTGCAGTCTACCTCTAACTACCAACATAGCCTTACCCTGATCCTAGATCCCTGCTCCAATAAAGTACATAGTCTTGAGATTAAATCTTATACAAACAAAATGAATAGTTATCGTATTAAATCAGTAATTTGTCATAGGCTTGGATGTAATCCTTCCTCTCGGGGCCCTCGTTTCAACAATCTAATAAAAGTTAAAACTACACAACAGAAATTACCTTGTCACATTACTCCTCCCATGTATAAGCTTGCTGTCTTAAACATCTGCTCACTACCTAGCAAAGCAGCCTTAATAAATGACACCATTACTGACACACACACCTTCTCGTTATATATACAGTGGGGGAAAAAAGTATTTGATCCCCTGCTGATTGTGTACGTTTGCCCACTGACAAAGAAATGATCAGTCTATAATTTTAATGGTAGGTGTATTTTAACAGTGAGAGACAGAATAACAACAAGAAAATCCAGAAAAAAGCATTTCAAAAAAGTTATAAATTGATTTGCATGTTAATGAGGGAAATAAGTATTTGACCCCTTCGACTTAGTACTTGGTGGCAAAACCCTTGTTGGCAATCATAGAGGTCAGACGTTTCTTGTAGTTGGCCACCAGGTTTGCACACATCTCAGGAGGTATTTTGTCCCACTCCTCTTTGCAGATCATCTCCAAGTCATTAAGGTTTCAAGGCTGACGTTTGGCAACTCGAACCTTCAGCTCCCTCCACAGATTTTCTATGGGATTAAGGTCTGGAGACTGGCTAGGCCACTCCAGGACCTTAATGTGCTTCTTCTTGAGCCACTCCTTTGTTGCCTTGGCTGTGTGTTTTGGGTCATTGTCATGCTGGAATACCCATCCACGACCCATTTTCAATGCCCTGGCTGAGGGAAGGAGGTTCTCACCCAAGATTTGACGGTACATGGCCCCGTCCATCGTCCCTTTGATGCGGTGCAGTTGTCCTGTCCCCTTAGCAGAAAGACACCCTCAAAGCATAATGTTTCCACCTCCATGTTTGACAGTGGGGATGGTGTTCTTGGGGTCATTCCTCCTCCTCCAAACACGGCGAGTTGAGTTGATGCCAAAGAGCTTGATTTTGATCTCATCTGACCACAACACTTTCACCCAGTTCTTCAGACGGGCCTGTACATGTGCTTTCTTGAGCAGGGGGACCTTGCGGGCGCTGCAGGATTTCAGTCCTTCACGGCGTAGTGTGTTACCAATTGTTTTCTTGGTGACTATGGTCCCAGCTGCCTTGAGATCATTAACAAGATCCTCCCGTGTAGTTCTGGGCTGATTCCTCACCGTTCTCATGATCACTGAAACTCCACGAGGTGAGATCTTGCATGGAGCCCCAGACCGAGGGAGACTGACAGTTATTTGGTGTTTCTTCCATTTGTGAATAATCGCACCAACTGTTGTCACCTTCTCACCAAGCTGCTTGGTGATGATCTTGTAGCCCATTCCAGCCTTGTGTAGGTCTACAATCTTGTCCCTGACATCCTTGGACAGCTCTTTGGTCTTGGCCATGGTGGAGAGTTTGGAATCTGATTGATTGATTGCTTCTGTGGACAGGTGTCTTTTATACAGGTAACGAGCTGAGATTACACCTACCATTAAAATTATAAACTGATAATTTCTTTGTCAGTGGGCAAACGTACAAAATCAGCAGGGGATCAAATACTTTTTTCCCCCACTGTATATCAGTCTCATTTACGTTTAGGTGCCGAGAAAGATCCTATCATTACTTGTTACCACAATTTCCCTTAACTGATTATTATTCAATGATTAAGGATAGGCAGGGCCATCTATAATCTGGTGTCTATTAACTTGTGTCAATTTCAGACTAAACAGTTAAACAGGAATGAGAAGATATTTCTCGGTGTTGACAGATTTTATTTCTAAAATTATCAACAAAACAGTTTAATGCAACACACATTTATATTTAAGAAAACTAAATGATATTCCACATTCTAGAGTTATGAATCACAGATTAACATTTCTAATTGATTTCTCAAATGTCATGAATCACAAACTCCAAACTGTTAAACTTATCTGAACTTCGTCGCAGAGAGGCCTCACTGGCTTCGGGCTCAGATAACGGCACCTGGCACGAGGTCCGTGTGGTTGGAACAAAGGCAGTCCGGTTCGGCCTTGTCCAAGAATTTCCACTCAGTCGATGCACCTGGAAGTTGGGGTTTCGCGAATATAGAGTCTTTTCCAAACAGATTTTCCACTGGTTTGAAGGCTCCAAGGTTGTGCACAAAATCTTCTTTGTAAGCAGGGGTTCCACCGTAGTTACTTGAAGACAAAGTCTTTGAGGAAAGCAGGGCCCTGTTCCTTCCAAGGGTCAAGTTTCTTAAGACTCAAATAGCTATTTAAATGACTGAACACTTTCGTATACAGTCGACTTAGTCAATTGTCCAGCTGTAAAACTCCACTGATCAGGTGGGCACAGGCGGGCAAGCGCAGTCTGTAAAGTTCTTTATTTAATAAAGTCCATTAAAAGAATTCTTCGTACGACTCAATCTCCTTCTCCCAGGTTAACTCTTCTGTTGCCAGCAAAGACTTGGTTGGTTTCTGGTTCCGGTTCTGGCAACAGAGCTACAGGTTGAGCTGTGGCAGCGAGTTTCTGGTTCAGGTGAGAGAGAGAGAGAAAGAGACTGTGTGCTGTTCTTTATAGTCTGTCAGATCAATAGGTGATTGGTTCTTGAGTTTTTGAGATTGGATTTCGGTTTCAGCCCCCGGTGTCCTATTGGAGGGGGGCTTGATTTATGACTGATGTCAATCCATGCCATCTTTTGGAAATGCCGGTTGGCCCGGGTTCGTAGCTCTCTGTCGGGATTTCGGCTCTCGTCCACTTCAAAGAGTTTTTATTACCTACAGGCCCCTTTCTCCAGACATCTCATAGCAGGATTCCAAACTATTTGGCCTATTCTCGTTGCCATCCTCCCCAAAACTGTCACTTTGATGTAAACCAGTTCCAAGCGGATGAGTTAAGGAAATCTGATAACTTTGGGGGAGAGAGGTCTTCTTTAGATCAGTGCTTCAGCTCAGAGCTAAAATGCTCTTATCAAAATACACCCAACATAACGCTACAATGGTTTAAACCATATCTGTCAAACAGACTCCAATATGTACAGATTAACGAGAACCACTCAAATTTAACTGAGGTTAAGTGCCATAGACATGCAATTGCACAACTGTCTTAGGAAATGTCCTGCACTGCAAGACCAGTATCTGAGCACGACTGCCTTCTTGTCTTCCTGCAACAGCCCCCTCCGAGGGTCCAACGAGGCACCTCGTCCCCGACCATGGAAGTCTGATGAGGCACAACCCACCCCAGAGGCACTTCACCATGGAGGGTCAACGAGGCATCCACACCCAATGTCTGACGAGCCATCGCAACCCAAAGTCTGTTGATGGTCCAACCCCCCCACCCCCGATAGCCAGCGAGAGGGAAGAGCACAGCCAGCAGCACCGAAAGAACTTTCGGATCTCCTTGCTGCTGTAATAACTATACTGCCTGGAGGGGCCCAGCGATTCATTTTCTCCTACATGCCATCTATAGGAGTTTTTTGTTTTTCTCTCCTCCGTGCCTAAATGGTTTATTAACTTAAATGTTCACTCACTTTATTCTAGATCATGTAAAATGTTTACAGGCCTATATTTTATTTTATTGTATTTATGTATTTTATTTTGCTGTATGTTTGTTGTATGTTTATCCGGCTGTAAAGCGCTCTGTGGCTGCCCTGCGAAGGGCGCTATACAAATAAAAATTGATTGATTGATTGATATTGTTTCTGTTAGGATTTTTATTATTAGGCATCCATGCACGAAGTTCCAGGTCCAGGATGCCTGGAAGCCTATTGTTGTTGTAAGGATTTTTATAATGATTAGGCTTCCAGGTCCAGGATGCCGTGAATCCTATAGTTGTTGTAAGGATTTTTATTATTAGGCTTCCAGGTCCAGGATGCCGTGAAGCCTATAGTCGTTGTAAGGATTTTTATTATTAGGCTTCCAGGTCCAGGATGCCTGGAAGCCTATTGTTGTTGTAAGGATTTTTATTATTTTTCTTTTCTTCCACCAGAATATTTTCAAATGCCTATAACTTTTGAACCGCTTGGTAAAAACTCACGAAACTTGGTACGAAGGTAGGGGTCGATTTCAATATGGTGGCCTAAAGTCAAATGATTTGGCAGCCATCTTGAATGAAGTCCAAAAAAATTGCCTTTTTCAAACATCGTTTTATCAGGAATGGTAAAGAGTTGAGTTATGAAACTTTTTCTACGTAGTGCACTTATGTTAATACTTGATTTGGATATATCAGAAAATTGATAAATCACATTGTGTGCCCACAATTTTGGATTATATTGAAAACACTTCAGCCTCAACTCCTCATAGACCATGATGTGTGCTTTGGTATACAGCATCTCTGGATCTACAAATATTCTATAAAAAAAGTTCCTACAAGAAGAAACCTGGGAGCAATGAACAAATGTTTTAGACAATTTTGTCCAATTTTCTGACTGTAATGACACACTGTCACCACTTGTGGCAGCATATATCGTATTTTTCACTGAGAAAACAAGATTCAGGCGCCATCTTTAGCATGTGCATCGTAAAAACTAAGAACTATCAGTCACTTGCAACAGTATTAGAGTGGAAAGTATTCGTTTAAACACACAGACACTTCTGCAAGCAAATACAAATAGTGTAAACTGAGATTTGTTATAGTTAGGGATCGTTTCAGCTGTAGGGAAGCCGTGGAGAAAAGCGAGACAAACCGAAAGTGAAACTAAAACATACCATTAAAAATGATTCACAACACACGATAATACAAATTATTAAAATAAATACATGAATATGAACAGTGGTACAACAGCAATGACGTTGCTGAATCTGTAGTGGTGGGTTATTGCTTTAATTTGAAAGTCATTTCAAACTGAGACCGAGTGCCACCGCGAGTGCATGACTTCCTGTTTAATGTTACCGATGCAACACGGGGCACGACTTTGTGCTCTTCTCTCTCAGTGAAAACGTAACTTATGGTGACATGTTATATACTCAACTCTGCAGAATCGCTGGCTCTATAAAGTAGAGCTACAGACGAAAAAACGGACATACTCGCTCAGGGGCTTCAGATTAATAATTGGAGCTATTTCCCCCTTAATGAAAAACATATCTTTTACAAGCTGGAATTATAAATAACACAACACATCGGTAATTAATGTGACAACCAAATGAAACATCAAGTAAGCAACTAAATAAGGTTGAGATGGTAACTACGATTTTAAAAGCTGCAGCAGTTTTAAGATGCTTACAGCTTGTTTTTGTTTCCTTTTTCGTTTGATTGTTTTTTATAACAAGTACACAAACTACTGAGGGATTATTTCAGCTGTAGAGAAACCGTGAAGAAAAGCAAGACAAAACGAAAGTGAAACTAAAATATAGGATTAAATGTGATTCTCAAGAACATGAATACACGTCTTATAAAATAAATACATGAAAATGGACAGTGGTACAAGAGCAATGAAGTTGCTGGATCTGTAGTGGTGTGTTATTGCTTTGATTTAAACGTCATTTCAAACTGAGATCAGGAGTGCATGACTTCCTGTTTATATCATGTTAACGATGCAACACGGGGGGCATGACTTTGTGCTCTTCTCTCTCAGTGAAATCGTAACTTACAGTAACATATGTTATGCCCCGCTCATTATTGCTTTACGATGATTGGTGTGGGTGGAGTGTCTGGTGCACTACGTTTGATGGAAGAGATGTCACCTGACCTATAAAGCCTCCAACGGAAGTTTCAAGAGAATATCCCTCTAAAATGGTTGGTTTGTTTGTTTTTGTTTTGTTTTATTTGGTTTGGAGTTTTCTTTTCTTTGTTTCCTTCTTTTTAAGAAATATATTTGTCTTTTTTTTCGGCTTCCCTGGCAGGTCGGTGAGTAATGTAACCCTTTATATGTTATTTTTGTGTTTCTTTTTCCGCCCTGCCATAGCTTAGACCATTGTTAGTTAGAGGGAATGCCTTGTATTGTATTAGCTTTTATATTTTTGTTATCCTGATGTGTAGTGATCTACCGTTTTTGATTGTTAGAGGCTACCCTGCTTTCATCTGTTTTGGGGGTTTGTTTATTTTACGAAGCTGCGGCCCTGCGTTCTTGCTGGTGAGCACTTTTGTGGTCGTAACATAAAATGGGGGCTCGTCCTGGATCTTTTTGCTCCGATTGATTGCTGGGAGTGGTGTTGCTACTTTATGTTGTGCACACTTCTTTTGCACATTATTGTTTATTTTTAGTTTTTTAGCCGCTGTTTCAGATTAGAGTTCAGAGTCTCTTATAGTAGTTTTGTGCTGTTTTATTAGCGTTTTTGTTGTTGTTGTTGTTGTTGTTTATTTGGTGTGTGTGTGTATGTGTAGGTATATAGATATAGATATATAATTTGTGTATTGTGTATATATTGCTGTTATTGAGGTTAATGTAGGCCAGTTTTCTGAAGCGCCGACGGTGGAGCAGTAAGATCGCTGCATCAAGGCGGAGCTTTTGGATCTTGCTACTTACTATGAAATTGAAGTTGTTAAGGGCAGCCGAAAGGCTGATGTTAAAGCTGCAATTGTCTCTGCATTGGTTGAGAAAAAGGTGTTTTCAAGTGAGCATGTTCAACTAACTGAACTTTTAGAACGCTTGATCAATGCAAATCTTACTGTGAATTTGGCAAAATGTGAGTTTGGGAAAGCTACTGTTACCTATCTTGGAAAAGTGGTGGGACAGGGACAAGTGAGGCCAGTAAGGGCTAAGGTGGAGGCAATTGACAATTTTCCCATCCCTACCAGTCGTAAAGATTTAAGGAGGTTTTTGGGGATGGTAGGATACTATAGGGCCTTTTGTAACAATTTCTCCGATGTTGTAACGCCTCTTACTGCTAAGGTCCATTTTGTTTGCACCCAAAGGTGTCGGCAGGCTTTTGAGGGGGCCAAATCTCTTTTAATAAATGCACCAGTTCTGGCTGCTCCAGATTTTTCCAAGCCTTTTAAACTGACAATGGACGCAAGTGATGCTGGAGCTGTCTTGCTGCAAGATGACCCATGTGGGGTTGAGCATCCTGTCTGCTTCTTTTCTAATAAGTTTGATAAGCATCAGAGAAATTACTAGGTTATGGAAAAAGCTCTCGCTCTGGTTTTTGCTATTAAGCATTTTGAAATCTATTTGAGTGGGTGTAGTTCTATCTTGTTTTATACTGATCATAATCCTTTAACATTTTTGCAAAGACTTGGCCATACCAACCAAAGACTGCTGCGGTGGAGTCTCTTCTTACAGAATTTTCATCTGGTTGTGCAGCACATTAAAGGGTGTGATAGGGCATCAGCAAGGATGTTTTCTCGTGCCTGAAAATGTGATGTGATGTGGGTTGTTTTTGTTGCTTATTTCTTTGGCTGTTTTATAATGAGACTTGGACATGTTTTTTTTTTTTTTGGTCAGGAAGAAGACCTCCTGATGTGCCTTGTCCTAATGGATAGTTTGTGTAATGGATCATTTAATCGCTGGCTCTATAAAATAGAGTTGAAAGGGTGAGCATAATACCTTTACTGTGCGAGCTACACATGAAAATACGGACATACTCGAACAGGCGCAATAGTAAAAATGAATTGGAGTTATTTGCTCCTTAGTGATTTACTTTGCTTTTACAGCTGTAAATATATATAACGCACACATCAGAAATCAATGTGATAACTATATGAAACGCCAGGTATGCAACTAAATAAGCTTGAGAAGGTAACTGCAAATTGAAGAGCAGCAGCAATCTAAAGCTACTTAAATGGTTAGATTGTGTTTTAAAGTACACAAAATGAGAATCAAGTATTTACTAATTTATTATGATATTAGAGATATTGATGGTATTACTAATGTAATTAAATTGATATATTTAAATCAAATAAGTGTAGTTGGTTTATTGAGATTGTAACTGGAATTCTTCCTTAAAAACAATTACCACAAGAGGGGGAACTTGACCATGAATACTCTGCTTACCAAAACCTTTTAAGTAAATAATGTTGTCAACATGTGTGTTCATCTGATTAATATTTTTAGGAGTCTGAAACCATACATTTCTCGTCTGCAAGCACCTGGTAGCCTCACAAGTTGCCTGCAACTTCTAGTTATTATTATTATTAGGCTTCCATACACGAAGTGCTGGAAGCCTATTGTTTCTGTTAGGATTTTTATTATTATTATTAGGCTTCCATGCACAAAGTCTCCAGGTCTCACGCTTTGTCCACCAGGCTGCGTTTTCTGATTCAAGCTTTGGTGCCTTCTAATCCATGCCACTTATACCCACTGTGCCACAAATTGGCATGCATGACACTAGTACAGAGTACTACTATGGGTGTCAAAGGCTAGTTGCCCCAGTGAAAAATATGGGTGCTGTGGGCCAATGAAAAAAACATATACGTCGCTTCACAGAAGTATCACATTACCTCTACACTGGAATGCAGTACGCACATGAAACTCAGCACCTATGTCTATGTCTGTGCATTGAGCATAAACCTGATAATTAAGTTTGTGAGGTACACGGTTAAGCTGCAACATTGGATTTAACATCTGTCCGCGTGTGAAAATGAAAACGGCTACTACTCCGGAAGTCTAAATCTCAGTGCCCTGAAACTATGCATGTGTTACATAGATACTGCAGTCTATCAAATGTGCAAGAGGCAAGTGACTGCATGCAAAAACATGGCAGCCACAAGCAAATGATTGAGCATGTATGCAAAATACACATTTATAAAAGCATGAACTTTGACCCCAGAAAAAACCCATTAGCCATATTCAAAAACTCAACAAACTTGGTACAATAATTGATTAGAATGTTATGCTTGATTCTGGTGAGTTTTGTCACCAACAGTAACACGGTGCGCCATGTCACATGCAGCAGTAAATATCTACAGAACAGTGAATCCTAAGGTGCTTCAATTTTCAGCGATTAACACTAGTACAAACATCTGTCAAAGTTGAAAAAGCCAAGTTGATTGGACAAAAAACATGGCTGCTGTACACCAATGAAAATGACAGCTTCAACCTTATACTGACATTCGTTATGTAGACCTCTACCTCCATCATGTGGACAAACTTGGAAATTGCATTATGTATCTACAAAGCAGAAAACTTGAAACTTTCAAATGTGCATAAAACGCTCATACATTCCTGAAAACTCACGAAACTCACAAGTGTTGTAGAAACCACTTATACGTACAAATGCAGTGAAAACTGCACATGCTGGTGTCATGGTGTTACTAAATATTGTGATAGGAGTCTAAATTTGTGAAATGCTACAGAAATCTTCTCCAAAACCTAATGACACATGCATATGCCACTTCATACACATGCATACCTTATGCCCCACTATTACGCTTATTCATCAGAAGTTCCCCGGGCGCACGCTTTGTCTGCCATGTAGCATTCTCTGATTCCAGCTTTGGTGCCTTCTAATTCATGCCACTTATACCCACTGTGCCACAAATTAGCATGCATGACACTAGTACAGAGTTCTACCAAGGGTGTTAAAGGCTAGTTGCCTCAGTGAAAAATATGGGTGCTGTGGGCCAATGAAAAAAAACATGCGTCGCCATTACCTCTACACTGGAATGCAGTACGCACATGAATCTCAGCACCTATGTCTATGTCTGCATTGAACATAAAACCTGATCATTAAGTTTGTGAGGTACACGGTTAAGCCGCAATGTTGGATTTAACATGTGTCTGCGTTCGAATATGAAAACGGCTACTATTCTGGAACCAGTGCCCTGAAACTTTGCATATCTTACATAGACACTGCTATCTATCACATCTGCAAGAGGCAAGTGACTGCATTCAGTAACATGGCAGCCACAAGCAAATGACTGTGTACATATGCAAAATATGCATATTTATTAAAGCATGAAATTGACCACAGAAAAATGTATAAGCAAAATTCAAAAACTCACCAAATTGTGTTACAATATGTCACTTATGACAGCAAATATCTTCAGAACTATAGCCTAATGTACTTAAATTGTCCGTAATTAAACTAGTACAAAGATCTGTCAAAGTTGATGAAGCCAAGTTGATAGGACACAAATCCTGGCTGATGTTCACCAACCAAAAAGACAGCTTCACATGTCAGACACATCATGACATTCCTTATGTAGACCTCTACCTCCATCATGTGGCCAAACTTGGGAATTGCATTCTGCGTCTTAAATCACACCATAATGAAAACTTCACATATATGTTGGAATTAAGTGAAAAATACAATGGTACCTTACATAATTGAAGCAAACAATGAAGGAATTGATATTAAAGTCCACTGACTTTGAATACATACCCCACATGAAAAAAAATGTAAACCACAAATGTATGCTACATTGGATTGAAATT
Organism: Amia ocellicauda; assembly: GCF_036373705.1. NCBI lineage: Eukaryota > Metazoa > Chordata > Actinopteri > Amiiformes > Amiidae > Amia > Amia ocellicauda. The sequence goes on from NC_089850.1 coordinate 22,658,028, forward strand.
GAAAATTACACATTTAATAACACATGCATTTAAACTACAAATGCCTGCTGAAATCTGAAACCTACTGATACAACATGGAAGACTTACAAGTTGCATGCAACTTCTAGTAATTATTTTTTTTTTTTTCTGTATCAGTATCATGTGTCAAGATGTAATCTCCTTAATTTAATGCTGCCATATCTGCAAATTGCATAATGTTCAGTCTAGCCCTAACAAGGAACACACCTCTTTTCTATCTCACTATACAATTGCCAAAATATGTATTCTGAAGCAAAAACAACATTTACTGGTAACATTATTTTCCCTTCCGAAAGGGGCGATATGTAAATCAAAAGACCTTATTTTGGCAAATATATACTGAAATGCATATGCCTTCCTAACTGCAAAATGTAGGCTTGTGCTAAAGGACTTAAGGAGACGGCTTTGAAGTTCTGTGTTTTACGACAGGCCTGTGCTCACCAACATACGACAGATAATATATCCATGCTGACAAATGGGCTGCCATGCCCGTCTCCACAGAGACTAGCATCACATTCCAATTGAAGATTTATTTTGTGAAACACAGACAATCAAGGTACTTTATATATTCCATAGACCAGGGCAACAAACCCAAATACAAACTACATGCTGCTAACAGAAGTGTTACACAGCTTCTCCCTCAGTTTGATAACAAACAATAAAAGGTGACTTAAAACTAAGTTAATGACACTTAAGTAATTCTACCTCAGAGCTAAAAAAATGCTCAAGCTTTTAAAAGAAAGACCATTAGCTAAAACAACCATTGGACCATTTATATTTCACATACAATGCAACATTAACATTTAGTAATAGAATTTTTCACACATCCTAATTGATCCTCCACTGACATGGGCATCAGACCAGCCCCCCTGGAATTCCAAAAAGACTTAAATTTTACATTACTGAGAGAGAACATCTGGCTTGTTTGGTATCAACTCTAAGGTCATGCTTTGAGGGGCTTGAAAATGTAATCAATAGAACTAAAACTTGACAATATAGAGAGTTAGAAACTCTAGGTAAAATTTGAACCATTTTCACATTCCTCAAAGCCATTACACCCCCAACACACATTCTGTAGGAATCAAGGGAGAGGAATGGCAAAGACTGCTTCGATTCGAATTTCAATTTTATTACCCCAATTTTATTCTCCACCAAAAACCTGAAAGCTTTGCAACCGTCCTCAAGTCGACGCAGTCTGCCAGCCCTCTCCGCTATCAACCGTCTGCATAACAGAATCTCAGTATACCACACCGGTATATTTCGTGTTCTAGTCAAGACTTCGGTAAACCAGAATTACATAAAACCTAGTTTTGTATGAGATCGAAATTGTAGGAACAGCTTACTTTGAATGTTATCCACCCTGCTTGTCTCTATCCTATATTTGCAAATACATGTTGTCTATTTACATTTTTAATAAAATGAAACAGCCTCAAGGTTAATTCATGCAGATCAACCTCACTGCTAATCTGAATTCATATTAGTAAAGTATTGTGGTAACTTATGTATCAACCCCGTCTCGTTTTCAGAGGACTTGATCACTGTGGGTTGCATGTGTGGGGGGTCACTAGATAACAGGACTTTATTCAGCAATTATTATTTCTTCGGATATCCATACCAGATAAAATGGAAACTCTAGTTTAAAGTCTTAAGACAATCGAAATTACTTACTAATAAAACAATAACTGTAATGATAAATTAAAACAATTTGTCCATTGCAACATTTTGTCTGTATCTTATGAGATCAGCATCCTTTCATTTCACCAAACTATTTACAGTAGACTCAAGCTCACATGTTCTCCAGGCCACAGAAGGTGGGGGAGCTTAGCAGGTGATGCAGTAGGTGGGAGGGTGGATAGAGGGGTTCTATCTGTCCATAGTGTTTTTGATTACATTGTATTGTGGATTGTTTGTTTTGTTAGCATGTTTGTGGAATAAATTAATTGGAATACAAAATGTATATGACTATTGTTTTAAAACATTAATGTTTAGCCCCTGTATACATTTTTACATCCCTTATTAATCAATGGCACCCTTGGCACTGACATATTAAACAAACCAGAAAGTTTGCTATCCCTGCAATAACATCTCAAGCAACTCTGCAATGATGTGACTGTAAAACATAAAATTTGATCATTTTCTTCTTAAAATCTACTTCATTTATCTAATAATGACAAATACAGTCACCTCTGGCATGTAAAATGTACCATTTTAAACCATGTGCAAATCAATTAAATACAGTGCTTTTGTAAGGCATCACTTCAATTGATATTGGATTTTAAAACGAAATGGGGGTTGACGCATGACAATACCCTGCATAATAATAATAATCAAAATAATAATAAAAGCACTAATACTGCTAACATTTATTTACTTGTTTATTATTTATTAAGTACATTTAAAAATACATTTGTTAAATTAATTACAGGATATTCATTACATTTTAATTTATTGACTATATCACTGAAAAGCCATAGTATCAGCACCATTGCCTGGCACACATGAATGGTTATCAATGTATTGATTTTAATATTTCCATCACTAACAGAAACAGAAAAAAAATGTATTTCTACAAACAAAAATGACAAAGGCCCAAAGCAAAACATATAAAAGAGAAGACCATATAAACTCAATGTCCAGGTTAATCCCTTCATAACCAACACTCAGTTTCCTGCTTATTTTAGTCTAGCATAACATATTTCCATATCAAACAAAACAATCAAAGAGGCTGTGGAGAACTCAGTATGAATGGACAGTTGTAACAGAGTAGAAAAATAAATACAATATTTATAAATAATAATATAATATTATAATACTTTGCAAATGAAGGAGAAATGTTCACATTGAAATCAACCAGACTGTAAATATACCATGGCACTAAACATAGGAGAAAGACACCTACTGTAACGCCCAGAGTTGTCAGCTTTTCTTTTAGATTTCTTAGGATTCTCCATTTTTTTTTCTCATTTGTAGACCTTACTTTTTTAGTAGTGCTGATTACCTTTGTATGTCTTCGGGCTACTGTGAACATTTTATATATAGTATTATCATTGCAGAACAAGGCAGTATAAATCCAAGCACTAGATTAATAATTCTCCAGGTTTCACTTATTATAAATAAACAGTTTCCAAGAGAAGTATTGAGTTCTTCAGTATGAATATTTCCACCAAAGTACACTAGTGCTAAACTGTATAGAAGTGAAAACAACCAATTAAGCAGTATGACTGACAGTAGATAGTAGGGTTTTTTGGGCGCGGCCTATTTTGTTATGACGTATGCCCTAAGCTTATTAATATTCCTACGTCATAATTGGGGGGCGTGATTTTAGGTAGAGTTATTTCCTTAATTATTCCTACGTCATATCCGTCAGAAAGTGTACACCCATAAAACCCTGAACAACAAGGCCACCCATAAAGACCCCCACCCCTCTGAAGGCAACGCCCCGAAACTCTCCTCTCTATTTAAAAACCCGCACTGCTTTTAGGCAATACCTCTTTAATTCTCAGCATCTGAAACATCCCGCTTCTTCAACATGTCCAGCGACATCAACATGAAACCCCGCAAGAAACAATCCCGGGCAAGGGTTCCTGTACTCACCAATTTGAAGATTGAACGCTCCTGGGTGTTGTTCTGGGGGGGTCGACGGGGTTACCGCTTTAAAAGGGATCCCAGCTATGTTGGAGTGGAGCTTTTTGCTTTGGGAGAGAAGGAGGGTACGTTGGAACCTTTTGAGACGGTGATTGAATACTCTTATGAGGACTGGTTGAAGGTGATGGCATGGAGAGACCTGGGGCTTGTGGATAAGACTCTAGAAGGCTTGCAAGAGGGTCCAAGAGAAGGCGAAACGGAGTCTCCGACTCAGAGTTTTGAAAGGTGTGAATGGGAAAGCTTGCAGAACTACGGTACAGTGGTGAAGAGTCTATCTCTAACTACTGATCGTAAGGTTTTGTTTAGCAGTACCCTGATTACAAACCCTATTGAAGGGGTTGTGGAGGATCCAGAAAAACAGGTTACTGAAATTATGTTTGACGCCGTGGACTGGCCGTTCTTGAAAGAGGTCATAAACTGTATAAATGATGGTTTTGACATCTTGACCAAATGTTCACAACTGGATTCTGTTAGAAGGAGAATATGCTGGATTATGGATTATATATCCCCCTTGAATGACGATGACGATGATAAAACAGACGACCTGTGGGGGGTTGGAGGGGGGTCTGACGGCTCAGGGTCTACTCTCTTCTAAGAGGGCGGTGTGTCGTGACGTAGTGAAGAGATAGGATAAAAGGCGCAACAATTCATTCATGGTTTAAAATTAAAGAGAATGTCTTACCTGAAAGCTGCGGACGTCGACAGGCTCTACAGGCCTCTTCAAACCCGGGATCACCCCTGGTTCTATTCCCCAGATTTTGTATACACTCCGGAACCCTCTGACTGCGGTTACCCTCCAAGACCTCAGACCCCGGTCCCTCAGGACGAAACAACATGCGGGGCGATGGATGTCCAAATGAGTCTCGGGGATCCCCAGCCTCTGGAGCTCATGGAGGGCCTCGATTTTGCCGAACTGTCTACCGTCTGTGCGTCACAGGAGGGGGTCAGTCCAATGGATGTAGAAACACCCCACAAACCACCAGGCGACCCAATGAGCATCGGACTGTCTCGGGGGCGTGATGAAGACGCAGGATTTATGCCCGGGGTATGTGGCCAAGTAAGCAGAGTGGTTAAAAGCACCCTGGTGTATATTCTGAGTGCTCTCATCGACCGAGCTCTGAAAGAAGTCTGTCGGGGGTGTGAAGTGAATCACCCCAGTCAGTTGAGACACAGTTGTTTGTTTGAACCAGACCGTTACTATTTCCTGTTCTATTTCAACGTGTTTTACAGAAGACTGAACAAACCGTGGCTGAAACCGGCACTAATCAAGGCTCTGTCTTACTCCCACATACATGTCACTGCTGGACAAGTCCAGAAAATCATAGATGAGATTTTGCTGGAGCTGAAAAAGGAGCCGTTTATAATAGAGAAACTTGGGCAGCTGCTCAATGACCTGGATGAGCCAAGTAGAAAAACCGCTGGCAAGCTAAAAGCTTATTTCTTCCGTAAAGAAGTTAAAGCTGGGGGCAGCGACGAAGAATTCGACATCTACGCCACTGATTCAGACTCTGACCTGAACTAAGGGACTTTGAACATGGGGAATGTTCTGGACTGCTGCTGCAACTGGTTCTGTCATCAACACTCTGCAGCTAACCTGAGAGCGCTATTACACCATGTGCTTGACAGAAAAGTAGCCAACGCGAGCCTTTTCTCTACAGATTTAACCATCGATGAGGATCAACTTTCAAACCTGGAAAAGTTAACGGTTGCTGTAACAAAGACCGGGGGGTACGAACACTGGGATGAAGCGCTCAAGGGGGCCAAGAATGATATTAGGCCATTTCATCAACATCTGTATGACCTTTTACTGAGCATGTTTAATACCCCTCTGTTTACTTTTAAAATAGGTCATATTGTTGTTTTATTTACATATGTAACTGAGGTGTGTGCCTACAAGATAAAGAAACAGGTATTTGTTGATATAGATCAAGTAACCAATCATCTGATTTCTTTTTGTCTGGACCGTAGAAAAAATTGTTGTGTATGTTATACTTTTCTCAAATGTCTAAAAAGGGGTATCTGCTCTCCTGAAGTTGAATAAAAAACCTTGTATAAAAACTTTGCGCATAGTGTGGGTCTGTGTGTTTATTTGGCAGAATGACTCGGCAAGCTCCCCAAATGCATGAACTATACTACAACCCAGCCAAGATTGGGGGTTTGGCGGGTAAGAAGGGTTTTCAAAGAGGACTCGCTGAGGCCGGTGTGAAGGTTAATGATGTGGTTGTTTCAGAATGGTTACGGGAACAAGACGCCTATACCTTACATAAACCTCTCAGGATTAACTTTAAAAGAAACCGCGTATATGCAACTGACATAGACTCACAATGGCAAATGGATCTAGTCGATATGTCAAATTTATCAAAACATAACAATGGTCACAAATTTATGTTGATGTGTATCGATGTGTTATCAAAATATGCCTGGGCTCGCATTCTACATAATAAAACAGGTCGGGCGGTGACAAGGGCCTTTGAGGATATATTGTCCCAGGGACGATGTCCTAAAAAACTGCAGACTGATAAAGGAAAAGAGTTTCTCAACAGAGAATTTCAGAATCTACTGAAGAGACACAAAATACATCATTTCACCACCGGTAATGAGCTTAAGGCATCGGTGGTGGAGAGGTTTAACCGCACCATAAAGACCAAAATGTGGAGATATTTTACAGCGGTCAACACGTTCAAGTATTTTGATAAAGTTCAGGATTTTATCGATGCTTACAACCAAGGGTATCACACCAGTATTAAAATGAAGCCTATAGATGTTGATCAAAGTAATTCTTTTAAGGTCTATAAAAAATTATACGGCCCATTTATTAAGAAGGGAAAAACTACTTATAAGTTCAACATCGGCGATGTGGTTCGCGTTTCAAAGCTAAGGAGTACTTTTGCCAAAGGTTATGAACAAACATTTTCTGACGAATATTTTACAGTTACCGAACAGGTGGCTAGAGACCCCCCTGTGTACTGGTTAAAAGACTATGACGGGGAGGATATAGAAGGAACGTTTTACGAAGCCGAGTTACAAAAAATTATTGTGGGTAAAGACATTGTATACAGAGTTGAAAAGATATTAGCTGAGAAAACCCAGAACCGGAAAAAATATGTGTTGGTGAAATGGCTTGGATGGCCTGAAAAGTTCAATAGTTGGGTCCCGGAACAACAGGTTTGTGATATTCAAGCCTTATAACAACATGCCCGCGGGTGTGTTGGGGGCATTACTTTCGATACTCAAGATGGAATCAGGAGGCTTCTACGTGACTCTACCCAGTAACGCCTCTCTCGATATATACCCTAAAAATGAAATATCCAGTTACACGGTACAATTTGGAAAATCTATAGATCTAAGGGGGTCGTGGGAAGTGGGGTTGGCGGAAATACAGTATCCTTACACTTGGGCTGTTTTACAAGATAAGGATGCCACCTTCGCCATTTTTGATGATGTTAAAAAGAGTCAATGGACATTCACGATACAAGGAGGTTATTATGACAATGTGGATACAATATTAGATGAGATGCATAAACAGTTCTCAGAAGGCACCCCCAACATCAAGCTATATTACAACCCTATTAAAAACAGAGTGTACAAGGTGTCAAAACCTGGTATTAGCATTCAAACCAACGGACAACTGGGGCGTATATTAGGGTTCTATTCTGACACAGAGAGCAGGTTCTCAGAAGTGGTGGCACCCTTCCCGGCTGACATCAGGGGCGGCTTTTACACTCTTTATGTGTATACGGATATCATAACACACCAGAGGGTCAGGGATAGTTATGTCCCCCTTTTGAGAAATGTACTTATTAAAGGTAAAAGCAATGACATGGTCACAATTACTTATGATAAGCCACACTACGTACCAGTCTCAAAGACCCACTTTGACAACATCACGATCGAAGTAAAATCGGATCAGAATATCAACGTACCCTTCCGCTTCGGTAAAGTTATTGTCAAACTACATTTTCGACCCCTGAAACAGTGTGTACATTATTAAAATGGCTACCTCGAGGGGTTATGTAGATCCTAGCGCCTATGTGGATTATTACAAGATGCAAGCCGGGAACGGGCTTTGCCTGGTTTTGTAGGAGCCCCCACAATGTATGGAGCCGGTCTAGGAGGACTCTTTCGTGGTCTCTTTAGAATGGCCGTACCCCTGCTTAAGAGAGGCTTTGCTATAGCCAGACCCCACTTGAAATCAGCGGCTAAAAATATTGTTAGTGACGTGTTCACCAATGTTATGAACCGGGCAGCTAGCCATGATCAGCAGGAGGGTTCGGGTCTCATGGTACTGGCGAGGAGGGGGGGTAAAAGAAGAAACAGTATGTGTCCACCAGGGCGACGAAGATCCGTGGCTAACAAAAAACGAAGAATCTCTCATTCTCCAACATATCGTGGAAACACTCGGAGAAGGAAGCAGCACAAGAAAAAACCTGCAAAAAGAAAGTCTCAAAGAAAGACAAATAGAGCCTCAGGATACATCTTTTAAAAATGTCTTTTGTCCACAGTCTATCGGAAGAATGCGTCAAATCAGAACTGGATCTGTTTACAGTTCCATACACTCAAACGAGTATAGATAAGAGCATATATGTAGAGATACCCCCTCTTTCCGCAATTTCAGATACGGCCCCTCTGGAGTTTTTTATAGCTGGCAATGGCGAGGATTATATTGATTTGAATAACACATTTATTTTAATGAACTGTAAAGTGACTGATGAGGATGGCGATGCAATCGAGAAGACGGCCAACGCTGGGGTCATCAATTACCCGGTGGCCACCATGTTTTCACAGGTGGATGTGACCCTGGGAGATCGGCTCATTAGTCAAAGCAGCAATACTTACCCCTAT